>NC_135782.1:10272095-10584028 GCF_028453695.1 Augochlora pura
CACGCACAGCCGAGTGTCGACTATAGTCGACACTCGGCTGTGCGTGTTCATCTGTGGCCGTCGACTATAGTCGACGCTCGTACCGAAGTGGTTAAATGCATAAAATCTACTAAATACATAAAATCTATTAAATGCATAAAATCTACTAAATACATAAAATCTATTAAATGCATAAAGTCTATTAAATGCATAAAGTCTATTAAATGCATAAAGTCTATTAAATGGATAAAATCTACTAAATACATAAAATCGATTAAATGTATAAAGTCTATTAAATGCATAGTCTATTAAATACATAAAATCTAATAAATGCATAAAATCTACTAAATACATAAAATCTATTAAATATATAAAATCTGTTAAATGCATAAAATCTACTAAATACATAAAATCTATTAAATGCATAAAGTCTATTAAATATATAAAATCTGTTAAATTCATAAAATCTACTAAATACATAAAATCTATTAAATGCATAAAATCGATTAAAGGTATAGAATCTGTTAAATGCATAAAATCTACTAAATACATAAAATCTATATAAAATCTATTAAATGCACAAAGCGTATTAAATACAAAAAATCTATTAAATGTATAAAATCTACTAAATAAACAAAGTCTATTAAATGCATGAAATCTATGAAATGCATAAAGTCTATTCATCGCGGTACGCAGAAAATTCGAACCCGTGCGTGGCGTTACATTGTCAAGAAGTTACAGTCGGTAATTGGACGAATCGGAATAAATAGAGCTGGTTTTAGAATAATAGGAAGTTCATTTGATAGGCCGGACCAAGGGATTCATAATTTATGGTGTGTATGGGAATGAAGAGATCGAGGTACATTCCAACACCCCTCGAATTCGAATAGCTAACTCAGTTCAGTTCGCATTACAAAAGTGAACTCCACTCTAACAAGCTACATCGCTGCCCGAAAGTTTCGAGCACGTTCCGCTCTTCAGATAAATGAAGCTTTTCCGTACACGAGTACTTGTTTTCATGAAAAACTATTACGCGCTTCGAAGAAATTCCTTTTGCATGACTTCGTATGATGGCTGCACCGCCATTGCAAAATATCCTTTGGAATAGCGGGTCTCTTAAAACCTGCGGATTTCACTCGTCACATTTCACTCGAACGTAAGAATTTTCACTGAAATTGTGCGATGCTATACATAATAACAAAAAAAACTATTCATGTTAATTAAAACAAGTGCCATTTCTTTTCTAAGAATCTTTTCAGTCCAGATTACTGATATATTGTATCTGTTAACAAATATTAATGCAGATAACAGATATCTAATCTGTTAACAAGCATATAAAATAAAGTAAAAATACAGTTTACTAAACAACGTATTATTGAAATATTAATGCAAATAATATGTTAGTAATAATAATTATAAGAATATATGCTAAATAAAATTTTTGAGAAAGAAAAAAAGAAATGAAAAAAATATTAGAGAAAGAGAGAGAGAGAGAGAGGGAGAGTTTCAATTAAACCAAATCGATGTGAAAGCTTCTTAAAACGAAATCTTCCGGTTGCATATTAAAAACAAATAAAATAACAAAATTATTCTTTATTTCCAATTTATATTATTTCAAATGGATCGATATTATTTATAATACATATTTAAACAACAGTATAATGGCTCGAAGTTAATTATTTCTAATAGTTATTTGCCGTTTTCATTTCGACTAAAATTTGTTCAGGTCTCGAAAATAAAAATGGGGCAACGAAAAAAAGAAATATACGCAAACACAAAGTTCAGCGATTATCTTAATGAAACTGACGCGTTGCCTGTATCATTTATTCATTGTCATCGTTTACTCTCTCAATGTTTCGTCGAAACTGCCAAACTAAATGATTGATGCGTAATACCTTCCAATCATTTATCACTGTGAAAAACGTGGAAGAGGTCGCACCGGATTTACGATCCGACGGCGAAATAAACTCCGAATAATAAAAAAAAAATATCGAAAGCGCGCTCGCAATAAGAAACTAATTTTCCTCGATTCGTAAACATCCTCGACGTCCACGGGTTCTTACTTTTTACAATCGCCGTCGTGCACCCGGCGGCTCCCGGTTCGTCTCGAACAGAATTCACATCCAGGGACAGCAATCGATGTTAATTCTGTTGTTGGCTCCGGTATCATTCGATTTTCCGGACGGATACGTAAATGCACAAACACCGAATGAATTTCATTCCTCTTTTTAGTCAAACAAAATTCGACGGTGGCCCGTCGATACGTTTACCCTGATATACCGCCGGTTATTCGATTAACTCTCAAACTCGATTCTCTCCAGGATTTCATAGATACCAATGCCCATATCCATTCGAATCTTCGCCTGTCAATGTATTCTCTTGTTTCGAAGTGTTTCTAGCTATTCCTTTTTCGAACGGCTACAAATTTTCATCAATATTTTATATAAAAATATACTGTGCCATTTGGCAACCTGCACAAGATTCTATTTAATAAAAAATAATATACGTAAAAATTTTCTGATTTTCTTTGACAAAAAATTATTTATTTGGTCGAATTATTTTGGTCAATTATTTGGTCGAAGGTTGATCAGCTTAAAAATTCTAATCTTTGTCGCGGATACTCGTTTGAATGATAGACAATATCTATATCTCTAACAAAATGACGCACTATACAATATCTATATCTATAACAAGAATGATTATAACCCTCCGCCTCCTATGTCGGAGTCATTCGTGACTCGTTGTAACGTACACAGTGCCGAAGTTGTCTGTGTGCTAGTACCAAAGAGACCGCCAATGTTTACACCGGCCCCACCATAATGCCGTTATTATATTCCCGACAATAATCCCACCATAATAGGAAACGCCGCTGATTTTGAGGCAGATTAGTTGTATACAACACTTTGAGAGAGAAAGACGTGCGCCAAGAGTTCTATTATATATATTTACTAATTTATCATTCATTATTTCCATTATTTTTGTTATCTTTGTTGTCGTTATATTCGTTTATTACTTGGTAAAATGTCCACCTCTCAAAAAATGATCTATTTCTTATTGATGAGATTGAAGAAGAGGATCTTCACAATTGTGAACAATCATCTGATGGTGAAAGTGCATCTAACAGCGATGCTGAACCGGAAGAACAAAATTCTGGTTCGGATGAAGAAGATGCACCAGAATCTGCAGAAAGTGTAGAAGTATCTAGTCGTAATTGGCAACATATTGCATCAATGGACACTACAATGTTGCGAAATCTTCCACGCAAATGTTCACTTACCGAACAAAGTGAACATATAGAAACAGAAGATGAGTGCTTCCATTTATTTATCAATGACGAAATAATAGACGATATCATAATAGTCAATAATAGTTAATATTAACTAATTATAATAGTCATAATATTCAAACTCGTAAAAACCATCAAACAAAGAAGTACATTTCTATTTCATTTCTACTTAAAACTGAATGACGAAAACTTATGATTGCTATGCTACCGGGGTCAAGACCGACCCGGGCACCGCCGCGCGTCGCAGATCCGAATCTGTCGAATCGAATTGGAAACAGTGTTCTGCGGTAAAGATGAGATCCAGAGCGTGAGTCTGATGTTATCCGACGCGGCGGTTGAAAATGATTTAATACGGTACGGTGACCGGAGGGGTGGGAGGTCAGGAGGCGAACGGCGCGAGGGGGTGAGGTTACGTCATTGTGGAACAATAATCGCGTTATCGAAGTTTACGCGACGCGGCGAAATTGCTAGGCATCGGCGATCCGAAGTTGAGCACGGTCCGCGGAGTTCGAAAAGTTGCCTAATTGTCGGATATTACGGGATGATCGTGCTGGATCGGGAATTAGCTCCGGCGTGGGGGTGGTTAGTGGGGGGTAGGTGGTAGAGACGATCGATGTCTCGAGACCGGCGACGCACTCGGTCCGGCAAATTTTTACGGTTTCCGGGAGGGGGGGGAGGGGGGGGGGGGGGGGGACCAGCGGCCGCGAACCACGAAGAGAGAACAGCCCCTCGCCGCGATCAATCGATCGGCCTTTCGTAAAAGCTGCTTCGCGGCTAACCAGAAGCAAGGTCGGCCAATATTCAACTTTACTTTCAATACGCGCATCTCTAAAAATACCGGTTAGGTGTGCCGGCGCGAATCGATACGGCGTTAAGAATAAACCGGGGCGAGAGGATTCGCGAATCTGCTAATCTGATAATCTGTGGGTACTAGGTTCGGATTGCGATCGTATCTACAGTCGGCCGCATAAGTGGTCGTTCACGTTTCAACACTAGAGCAAACTGACTGGTTTCTGATTTTGTCTTTCACAGTTCACGATATAAAGATATTTATAGGAGAAATTTTTAAGTACATTTTTTATCGAAGTATATTGTAGGGTTTATTTTGGAAGTAAGTCCCACGAAACTCCGTGATAATAATAATACGACAACTAAAGACACCTTCGTTTAACAATAACAAGTACAACAGTTTATTATCAATGTCCCACGACTTACAACAAGAATGATAACGACAATGACAACGGCAACGCAACAACTTTGACAACAACAACGACTTGACAACAACAACGACTTCAACAACTACGACTTCTTCACGCCACGGTTCTCCTTCGAATGCCACGATCTTCTCCGCCCGTTCTTTCGCCCTTGCTAGTTCTTTTCCAAATTATCCTACTCTCTTTCTCTCTCTCTCTTGCATCCATACTCTTTCGCCCTGCCTCACTCGCTATCTCATTCTTACTCATTCTCTCTCTTCCTTTTTTATTTCCCTCTCGCTCACTCACACTGTATCTTTCGGGCACGCAGGATTTCGAGGAACCTAAGCAATAGACTCAAGCCACTCGAAGTCGCCCAAACACTCTGTCGCCATCCGTCCCATTCATTACCATTTTATGACACTCGACCATGCATACCCGGAAAAAACCCTACAATATATTATAATAGATATTGCACGAAGTTTCAATAATATACATTATTGCTAATCTGATAATCGGTGGCTTCTGGGTTTGGATTGCGATCGTATCTACAGTCGGCCGCATAAGTGGTCGTTCACGTTTCAACACTAGAGCAAACTGACTGGTTTCTGATTTTGTCTTTCACAGTTCTTGATATAAAGATATTTCCAGGAGAAATTTTTACGTAAATTTGTTTTGATCGAAGTATATATAACATACAGTCAGTCGCATAAGTATGTATTCGTCCACGTTTTAACACTAGAACAAAATGACTGGTTTTTAATTTTGTCATTCAAACTGCCTGATATTATAAAGATATTTCTAGGAGAAAATTTTAAGTATGCTTTTTTATCAAGGTATATATTATAATAAATATTGTACGAAATTTAAATAATATTCATAACAATATACATTAGTCGCCTTTAGGGCTCGGTAGTACTAGTGTTAATTCGCATGTAACTATTTTAAAACTGGACTAAATGGCTTTAATTCTTTTATTAGATGACTAGTCGACTAGACGATAATTAAAATACTTTTTTATATAAAATATAAAAGATTTTCAATGTTGTTGTTTGAACTCGCAACGAAATCAGTTGACGTTGTTATAAGCTACAAACAATTAAAGATTGCATAATCTCGAGATTTCTTGCAGTTATCTATTGAAAGTTCTGGTAACGAAAACGACGTTATGATCTTAATAACATTATCACAATGACATTAATTTTCTGGCATTAACGTAACTTTATTGTCATATAAATACACGAATACACAATTAAAAGGCACTATTCTTCTTACATGGTATAATTGCAATAAGTTATTTTGTGCACAACTAGATACATAACTAAAATATATACTAATATACAACTTATACAGTCTGATGTCGTAGGATTAATTTGTAGTTACATAATATAATATATTCTACAATGTAAGTATAACTAGAATATAACGAATGCAATTAATATGAATACAATTTAAATATAACACAGTACAATCAGACAATCATTCACATAACACGAATAAACATTGCCATAGAAATAACATACAATCCCAGCAGAAATGACATAAAAAAGTAGGCGTTCCTTCATTAATACTTTCTCATTTCAGCCAGCAATTAAAATTTGACCGTAAAGTCAGTCGCGGGAACGTGATGCGGCGTTATTTTAACAATAAATCAACGTGCCGGCCAGATACATTACATTCATGTAGAATCAGCATAATTGCGAGGAGAGCTCGTCGCCCCGTCCGATCGATGCGATTCGAATGGAACCGAAGATCGATCGGTGGATAGCCGAGCCAAAATAATTCGGCGACGATTCGAATTAACCGTTTGTTTGCCGCAGCCGTGTCTTCGACACCGCAGACACGGACATAAACTCACTGCCGGGAGGTAAGGCCGTCGGAACGATCGTTTCTGACCCAAATAGTTGGGGGGGGGGGGGGGGGGGATCAGCAATTAAGGGAAACGTAGAAAGGGGGAGACAATGACGAGATGTCGGATAATGAAACGACTAGATGAGTTCGGTGAAAGGGGAGTCGATGGGACGGAAGAATGTCTGCGTAATTAAAGGCGCAGAATAGAACAAGAAAAAATAATAAAAGAAGAACAATGACGCGGCTCTAAGGAAATTTCGGGACGTTCGAGCGGTAGCGTTTTCGACGCTGCTGTCCCGCATTCTGAGTGCAACCGCCGCATTCGCGTTGTGCATATCATTACTGGGCGACGCATTCTCGTGCAAAATACAAGTTCGAAGCAGTAGTTACAAAATACGGGAGCTACGTAGATATTAATTTTTAATACTTTGACTGTCAACCATATTGTACGTGACGGAATAATTTACTAAAATTTAACAATTAATGTTGGCGATAATATTTATTAGATTCTTCCTTAATATTTCTTAATTGATGTTACACAATTTAACGTTTCAATTTTGACTTGATCCAAAATTGCAATATAATAATTAAATTTTTGCTTGAAATAGTTTCAATTACTAAACAATATTTAAAACTCAATAAAATTTTTATCTAGTCAATTAAAACTATTAATATAATAAACACAATGGGTAAAAATCAATTTTCTATCGTTGATGTTTTCTATTAATTTGTTGGCATAAGTGTCGTTTTTGTTCTGGGATTTTATTAAACAAAATATAACGATTTCATAAAAATTTGTTTGAAAAACATTCACAAGTTCTTTAGATGTTGTTACTGTTTTATGTATGAGTTTATAATTTTTCTCATAAATGCGTAAATCCACAGTCGGTTAATTCCGCGCTGCTTGCTTCGAACATTTATGCAGGCCGGTATGTAAAAGAACGTAATTGGTGAACTAGAGTTTTAATATGTTCGATTATACGCTCTTAGTACAGGCTTTTTATCTATTAACGCTTTTAGTAGAAAGAAAATGTTTGAACACCATTCCCGGTTGAGAATTCTCCTTGCGCAAATGAGGTGGAAATTAATATAATAAAACTGTTAGAAAACAGATTATTTTATGCTCTAGATACTGTCTTTATATTCTTGAAATTACATAAATGTGATTTCATATTGATGTTAATAAATTTGTTACAATTTTAGATCTCGATATATTTATCACCTTTTTCATTTTATTTTTGTCCATCTCCGTCACATTTATAAATCATTGTATCACGTATTATACAATAAACGAACCAATTGCATCAATATCAGTTTTTTCAAACTCTCAAAAATTGTTAAATGTTATCAAGAAATGCATTAATAATCCTGGTAAATGCACCTGCTAAAGGTGTTGTAATATTACGTGTTAAACTAGAACGCAATTTACTGGTCCCATAAAAGGGAAACGTTTGACGGAACGATAAAAGACGATGGGAGTCCACGGCAGAGGACGTTCGCTTCCAATTAAAAATTACGAATTAATGTGTTCTTGCGAAATTCTACTTTCATAGATGATTCGACGTGAAAGCGACTGACTCCACCGTTCGAATTCCGTTTCCCCATCGCCTAGATCGCGCTCCGAAGAACTTGTTTGTTCGGAACTCGGCAGGAAATTGATTCAACTCGCACGCGACAGATAGTTTTGCCAACTTTCGGACGAGCGTAAATTAACGAAACGCAAATACCGCGCGGACGTAAACAGCTTTTACAGTTAACGGGACGGAAGCCTACCGCTCACGGCTGTACCGGGATTCGGGTAGGTTGCGGGCCCGAGCGAGATCCCGACGAGAGTGTCTCTTTTAGCGAAATATTAAGCAAACGCACGAAACAGCCACGGAATCTGCATATACGTTTAATAAAGGGGATTGGATTCACCTCCTGCATAATATTCATGGAATAATTCTATGGTCACACACTGCGCTCGGATCGAGCGAGCCATACTGCTCGCGCGAAAGAACTCTTCTTCATTACGAAAATTAATGTCTAAGTAACTGAAATTTCCAATTCAACCGCGGAAACTGAATCTTTTTTACCTTTTTCCGAATTACCTTTATCTTTCGCGATTGCCTCCGTCCTCTACAATTGCCGCCATCTTTTAGAATTCTCTTCACCTTTTACAATTGTCTTTTAGAACTGCCTCTACCCTTTATAATTACCTCTATATTTTAAAATTGCCTCTGCACTTTACGATTATCTTTAAACATTAGAATGTTGCACGCTGAAATGATAATTGAAGAATATCAATACTTAAAAGAAAAATCGTCAAGAAATTATAAAGAATTGATACTGTAGCATCGCTGCTTAATTACTGAGATTATCGAGACATTATAGTCTAAGGCAAACATAAGTTTAGTATTTCTATTATTTTCGTTCGAAAAATATTATTGAAATATTTTACATGTTAATAAATACATGTGCCAAAATTATTTTTATATCCTTTTAACCTTTTTACAACCATATTAAGTTTATACATAGGTGTCGCATGTTGGTGGAAATAAATTTTCATTGAACGAACGGTAATACATAATATGCAAGATTAAGAAGGAAAAACAAGATTTATTCATACTTTTTTAATGTTTAGATATATCTAACACAATAATACGTTTCAATTTTATGTAAAATTAAAAAAAATAGCTTTTGTGGCTGAGAGTAGATATAGGATCCCAAGGGGTTAACGCAATTAGAATAAAACGATTAGCCGAAACAGTTGAAAAGGCACGAAAATTATTTAAGGTACTCTTAAAATTACTAACAAGGAAACAATTTGCTTTTGCTTCAAGATTTACACAATTAGCCGATGGATTTATATACGAAATAAATATGGAACATGCTCGTGACTTAACAATTAATACGACCAGGCAGAAACAAGTAAAATTCCATCGATAATAATAATAATAATAATAATAATAATAATAATAATAATAATAATAATAATAACAGTAATAATAATACCAACAATAATAATAATGATAATAATAACAACAGATGCAGGAAATCAGCAGTCCACATAGTGCACTAAATAACACTTTCCAGCAGACTATAAAAATCCTCGGCATGAATTTCAGCGGGTCCCCCGTAAAAAGGAAAATAATTTGCGATAAAAAGAAAATGGTGGAAACACGGAGTAATCGTGGTTTCGGTAATTACTTATCTTCGCTTTCAGGCGAAGGCATCGCGGACCGCAATTTCGCCGGTTCGCCGGCGCGTCGGGGAAGTTTCGTCGCAAAGTGTAAACTATGTATATATAGCTCTGGTATTAGTCTCTCGAGCGGGTCGCGTTCTAATGCCGTCATTTAAAGTCTAATATCTCTTTGTCGTTGGAAAAGTTGGTCCGCGCATAAACGTCAAACCCACTTATTCCTGTTTATCCCGATTTTCTCGGGGCCTCTGCACGGTTCCAGCCTTTCCGGGGCGGCGGTGCTCCGCCGATCATTCTTTGATAAACAGCACAGAAAATACGGTGGAAGTTTCAACAAGAAAACCGAGAAAGCAATGAACGTGATATCAAAGAGAGAACTGCTACGGCGGGGTGGTGTAATCATTGCTGTGATCAAACGACAGCCGTGCCGAGGAAAAGTTGGAGTACGTGCAGCTCCCCTATCGATTTTCTGATCTCTTCTTTGTAGAACCCGTGATGCACCGCATCCGAACGCACAACGGCCTCCCACCGTTATTTCGTGCAGGCTCGTGCGATTCGAATGAAAAATCTGCTCGCCCTGAAAACAATATCCTGATACATGTCTACTCGCGGTATTCAAAGGTTGGTCGAATCGAACAGTGGTCAGATCTGTGGAGTCGCTCCGGCAATCGTATCGCGTTGCGGTAGAAAAAGTGACGTGCTTGAACGCGCTGCGGCCGAGACGTGCAGAATCGAGGATTTCTTACTTCGAATTAACCCCAGGTTTATGGTATCCGTCGAAATGGCGAGTCACTTCTTCCTTGTAATTCTTTCATTTACGATTATTTAGATCGTGTAGACGCGTTTTGAGCTCTTCGTTCTTTAAAGTGGCCGAAGTTCATTTACGAAAAATATATAGAGCCAGTTATTTCAATATTTACATTTCTATGTTATGTATAGTTCCATTTCAGAAAAGTTACTAGACGTAATAACATAATAATACTAACATGTTATCGGTTGGCAATATGTTTAATTTAACTCGACTGCAAAATCCTGAAAAATCTGGATTTTAAAATAAATAGACTTAGGCCACTTATGGCTCATTTATGAGCTCTTTATTCGATTTCTATGTCTGAATTATGTATTCGTTAAAAATCACAAAACATATCTTGCTTTTACTTTGAGAAACTAGTATAAAAACAGATGATTTCAGTACTCCATGAATCTAGTGTTAAGTGAGAAGCAATTTCGACTTGTTATGGTTTGGTAAAACTTTGACAGCCACGTAGAAACCTCAGAAAGTTCATAAAATTAAATCGAAACTGCGGAGCAAAGTAATGTAGCAATCAATCACTTTGTCAACATTCTTACCTCTTGAGAATCTTAACACAGTAAAGAAATTATAATAGATTAGCATAAACATAAATTTTAGCAACTATATGTCAGCTACATATGGATGATGCGACAGTCAATTCAGACAGAAATTGTTAATAGCGTGTAATTATAGTACACTTCTTGATTAGTACAATTACGACACACTTTATTTATAATACCAATAAAATAGATTCTGTTAAAAATATAATTGTGGCACGTTTTTTTTGCTGAATCGATTTTTATAAATAAAAATGCGAAGTCACGTGCGCGTGACAACGGCCGACGGAGGTCGGTTTACTAGATTCGTATTATAATAACTATTAATAACCTAATAACTTATAAGTGGTACTAACTGTAAAAAAGGAAAAATAAATTAGAATTCTAAAATCCTTACTCGTAAAATAAATGAAATTTCTATCGGGTCAAACAGACTCGGAGAGAACAACTATTAGCCCTTTCGCTCCGAACGACGGATATATCCGTCATCCATATGGAAACTCGCGGAGCCGAACCCGGATATATCCGACATACCGGTAAAATCACGGTCTAATTTTTGGATGGCACAGCCTCTTGCAGCTGATGCGTGAATCTTTTGATGAGTCAAATAAACGACACGCCACTCAAATTATATTCGTTATGCCAGCATTTTTCGATCCCTACTGTGTTTCATGCCATAAAGGGATAGAAAATCGAAAGTACTAAGTTTAAGATAAAGAATTTCAGTGAAGTTTTGTATTGGTACGTCCACCTGCTGCCTAAAAGTATCCTCTCATTTCTTATAATTATTACAAGTTACTATCATTTCAATAAAGTGTTTAGGTTGTGCCCTTCACAAAATGGCATCAAGAGAATTGCAACTGGCGTGCAACTTGGATAGATTGAGAATTCATTTGGATAGCAATGTGCACACTTTCGGCGGAAGGACCCGTTCAGGAGTGGCGCAAGGGCGGACTGATTCGCCGTAGCGAAAGGGTGAAGAATGAAGCGTCGGATGAAAAGATTGTACAGCAAATTTCCCCCACTGTGCTGCGATGAACGTCGCATCCTGTACGCGTCAAGCACGAGTATAAACTTCCTTCTTCCACAGGAATACCACTATCTTTGGCGAAAGTTTGAAGTGGGGAGCTATATGAATAATTCAGTACCGAGAAACAGGAAAGACGCGCGCGGTTACTTTCGCGGTAGAGAAATTAGACCGTGCGTTCGAGATCAATCCGGCGAGATTTCAATATCCCCCGGCGAAGCTTGTCCTTAAATGAACGTATCCGACCGGGTTTCGACCGGCGAGCATTGATTCCGTTAGAGGCATCTGTCGTTTACACGTCGACCGGAAATTGCGTGGAGTTTCGCTCGGCACGAGAAAAATATTAAGCGGGCAAGTTGAGATCCGTGTTCCGCGGATTTCAAAATTCGATGTAGGTCGTCCTTTTTGCGTCCCGTACTGTATTTACCGGCAGGAACGAGGCCGCGCCGGGAAATATGGATCCCCGTTAGCGGTAAATCGGCGCAATGAAAGACGGAAAATTAATTTCATCGAACACGCCCGTGCGTGCTGATGTTTTTTGCGAGAGCTAGTCGATTCTGCGATTTCCTCGTTTTCACGTCAATCTGGGACGGTAACGGCCGCCGTTGTTTACGACTGCCCTTTGCAGCCCTTACAGCTGCTACGTTAAGAGGGCGTTACTCTTCCTCGACCTACATTTATTTTCGAGGATCTTTCTTTTTTGTTATTAAACTCTTTGCACCCTTGGCCACGTATGGATACGTTTAGTTTTCTTAAACGTATGATTATTCCAAGTGTAAAGAAAACTAATTTGTTACAGAATCCCTTAGCAATACTAACAAAATCTCACCAAACGAAATGAGATGAATACTATCTAAAATTCTATATAAAAATTCATCCCTGAAGAGATTAAGCGACCCACTCTCATGAGATCGCAGTGATATATTAACCCTTTGCCCTCGACTGGTGACTCTGGGACACCACTTAAATTATTCCGTCACCTTCTAAAATAATGTTCATACCAACAAAGTTTAATTTTAGAAAAATTGTTGAACATGAAACTGTTGGTATGAATAACAAGAATTAATTTGGTATATATAAAATACATTTGATCGCTTAAAATGGAAATACTGTATAGCAGAGAAATTATTTCAGATTTACAGTTAAAATTACTTCGAGTGCAAAGGGTTAAGTCTACCGGAGGGTTTTGTTCGATAATGACATTTTCTTTTTCGACATTATATGTTCACGTTTATGATATACATATATCTTTTTAAGAAATTGTATTTTTTTAGATCATAAAGATCTAACGAGGTTCTGAGAAGTCTTAAGTAAAGATAGCAATTATATTGTACAATAAATAGCATTAACTGTATGGAAAAACTCATTATTTTCTTTCACGTAACAAACAGAAAGAACTTTCTGGTAGATCTAATATTTACAAGCTGGAGTAACTTTGTATTAGTTGGAGTAAGAAATATTTTTAGAATGATGCGTTCAAAGAAACTATAGAAATCCCCAAAACAAAATTCCAACGATTATTTTATAATGTTGTGAATTACATCTATATTAAATTACGTGGTTAACAATGATAATGGTCATCAGAAACATATGTAATTAATTTCAGAACAGGTAAATACTATTATGCAAGAATTGACATGAGGCTGCTAAATTGTTGCTTTATTATGTAGTCGCATATTAAAATACGCGGTTAACGATGATAATGGTGATCAGAAACAGATATAATTTATATATGTTTATATAAAGTTATGTCAATAATTAATTTTAGCACTGGTAAATACTATGCTGCAAGAATTAACATAAGGCTGTTAAATCGTAGCTTTATTATATAGCCGCAGGATGTACAGAGAACAAGTAATGCGGCGTGCAGGGTTTTATCAGCGTTCATAAAGCTTGTTTCATGAACGAAACTAATCCAGCGGCGGCCGTTAAACATCAATATCACTTTTAACATCTTCGGTTTTATGCACCGCGATACCGGTTACCACCTACCGCGCGGCTCGTTACTTTTTAATCCGTGTCTTCTTTAATTACACGTTTTTAATTTCTGTAATACGTTGTTCTGCCGACCGCGGGGGAAAAAAGCATTCGAAACGAATGCATCGAAAATTAGGTTAATTAATTTGCGAGCGGTATAGCAGATAACTCGAAACTCGGTTCTGGACGACGTCCAACTCTCTGTTTGTATTACACAGTGATGGAAATTTGTTATTACATTGAGATCGTCTAGGTAGTCAAAATATATATATTTCGTACAATAATCACGGCAAATAATGAACAGCCGTGGGCTAAATGGTAAAAGTGACGATAAATAAATAAGTTCGCTTGGAGAAACAATTGCAAATGTAATAATCCGTCACAATAATGGAGAAAAGTTTGTGAACGTTATTAAGCCGTGTGTTAGTAAGAAAATACATTGTGTAAAAATGTATTGATACAATTTGCTGTATTATGTACAGGGTGCGCCAGCTCGAGCTTCGGTATGGAAATATTGAATAACTTTGTTATCCGTTGTCATAGCGACTTGAGAAAAAATAATTTGGAGACGTCATTTCAGTACAATTATAACCATGAATAACTTTACACCTAAAGAATGCACGGAAATTGTGACCATGTATTTGGAAAATGGTCGTTCAATTGTGCTTGCTCAACGTGCATACCGTCGAAAATACCGCGATCGTAAAGTGCCTTCTGATAACACCATGCGCAATCTGACTACAAATTTCGAAGAATCGGGGTCTGTGGCAAATCATCAACACGTTTCAGTTCGTAAAAAACGCTCCAATGAAATTGTTCAAACTGTCAAGCAGAGTGTTTATGAAAGCCCAAATCTGTCGTATCGTCACCGTGCCCAGCAACTAAACATCAATATGTGATTCCAAAAATGCGCGAAAAAAATTTATTGAACTTCTGGTTTCAACAAGACGGCGCCCCATGCCACACGGCGATCAAAACAATGAACTTTTTGAAGTGAAAGTTCCCCGGCCGTTTGATGTCGAAAGGTGGCGATATTGAGTGGCCTCCAAGATCGCCGGATTTGACGCCGCCGGACTTTTTTTTGTGGGGTTATTTAAAAAGTAAAGTATACACCAACAAGCCCACGACATTGGAAGCGCTCAAGACCAACATTCGAGCTGAAATAGAGGCAATATCTCCCGAAATGTTGGCCAAAGTAATGGAAAATTAAAAAAAAAGAGCACAATTTTGTGTGGCTGGTAAAGGTGGTCATTTGTTGGATGTTGTATCCTAAGTATAGTTGAAACAAATTGTAAAGGACTAAATTAAATAAAAAAACACTAACAAACATTCACTTTCACTAGTTGCCGAAGTTATTCAATATTTCCATACCGAAGCTCGAGATGGCGCACCCTGTATATTGAGTTTATTTATTTTTTTTTTATTAATGCCTTAACCTAGTTGGGGAATAAATTTCGATTTGATATATTCATAAGTGTTTCATTAGTAAGTTATATTAAGTGTTCCATTATTTAGTAACATTAATAATTGTTTCATTAATAAATTATATTAATTAGTGTCTTATTAATACGTTATACTAATAACTGATATTAATAATTATTTTATTATTAAGCTATATTAATAAATTATATTAATAAGTGCTTTGTGAGCGAGTTGTATTAATTATTGACTTCAACAAATTTATATTAATCAGTTACATTAACCAGTTATATTGACCAGTCATATTAATGGACATTTCATTTACAAGTTCCCGGTGCTCTTTCCACACAATGAATTTGATGCATTAATCGCGGCGAATGAATGCCAGCCACGAGTCGCACAATGAAACCGGCAACGAATAGCGAACAGCGGCGAAACAATTGCGAAAATACTTAACAGCAGAAAAAAATGTACGTTAACATGATTGAGAGCGGCGCACGCGAACAGAATCGCAATATTTGCCAGCGGGGCGATTTTACGCGGAAAACCCTTAATCGCGGCGAATTTTTTTCCTGGACGAGCTAACGACAGCGCGAGTCAGCCATTCCCGGCCAAGAGAGGACATTCAATCTGCGGTAATCAAGAGAGAAAGAGAAAAGTCGTGGTGGGAGGGGGGAGGGCGAGCGCATGAGAGAACGTATTAAACCGCCATCGCATTAAGGAATGGCGCAACAAAGAGAAAACACCGTGGCCCGGCAACTTCCCGGGAGATAAATGAAGAAAGATCTTTCGTCGCCGGCGAAGAAAGAACGATGCCCCGCGCTCATTTATTCCGCGAAACCAATTAACTTTCTTCGAACCGGGTAAGAACCGGTTTAATTAATCGAACCGTCGCGAAAAATCTGCTTCCGGCAACAAACAGACGGAATTCGATCCTCGGCCCGCCGCGGCAAAGAACCACCGAAATCACGAGTCTCGCGGCAATTACGTGTGTACCGCCCTGAACGCAGCGGTGTCCCGGCAATATTCCACGGCGGTGCTCGCGAATCAAATGCGAAAAACAAGACGGCGTCGCGTTCGTTGCGCGCAGGGCCGAAGGGCAGATCGAGAAAGTTTGATTAGTTTCTAGTTGATCGCGGGAAAATCTGCAAGCAATCTTCGTGCATGTGCGCTCGCGTTACAGGGGCCCGGCAGTTTAATCCGGCGACTTTCGATTACACTGCTTCCTGCGGCTTTAAGAAACCCGACCGGTGAAACGACGTGGAAGGACAGTAAGCCCAGATGTAACTCCGAGAAAATTGTGGAACGACCAACGCCGGCCGGTCTCTCTACCTTCCGGGCGAGTCGGACGTATGTCTCTTAACAAGTTCGCTACAGATAAACGAGAGTTGCCGAGTTATTTTCCACGCCGACTTTGCATGCCATTTTTAAGACCCGGCATTATTAAGAACGGGCGCGCAATCGCGGACAGATCCGACGCGGACTTTAGAACAAAGTTACCGTTTGAAACGAGACAATCTTGTTCGAATTCGGACAGCCGAGGTGGAAGTTTCTGAGATGTTAGGGTTACTTTGCTGGATAATGTGTGAGATCGTTTTTATAGAAGTAGCAATTCGGTGGAACGACGAAAAAATAAAAGATCTCTTTTTTCGTTTTTTTTTATCTGAGCCTATTAAAAAAAGCGGTATTTTATTATTTATTTTTCGGGCTAGAATAAGACGATAAACGATACATACTAATATTTATAAAGAATATTAGAAATGTTTATGTGAAAAAAAGATTTCATCTTTAATTTTATTTTATTTTTAACGAGAAGTGGGGAAATTATTATTTAATTTATTTGATTACATATACAAGTTAATAAATGACTTTGTACTTATGTTTTCAGAGGAATTTCTATCGAGTACATTAACTAAAGTAGTAATTTATTTCAAACGTAATTTAATGTAGATGATAAAATAAAACATGAGAAATAAATGATTTTAAAAGATCAGAAGTACCTTTCTTTTCAAGTAGTTTATTGTTTAATAGAAGCTCAAAGTCGCTCTGTTTTCCGCCTCCGGGTCTTCTACGACCCCGACTGAATTTCCTACGTAACGATTTTCACCGGGAAGCTTGTACCATATGTTTAGAAATAGTATTTTAATACTATTATAGGGACTAATGTCTAAAAAAAAGACATGGAAACTCACGCTCTGTCTTTCGGCCAGGTGGGCCTCAAAAACTAAGCAATAAACTCGGGTCACTCGAAGCAGTCCAAACACTCTATAAACATCTGTTCCATTCATTCAATATTTTACGACACTGACTCTCGATAATTCTGTCTTTAACCCTTTGGCTACGGCAGACTTTGGCACGGCCGTAGTTTTTCGTTAGGCATGCATTTCTGAGGAGGTATATGAAAATATTCAAAATATTGAGTTCTGTTACATTACACCAATATTACTTGAAGTGAACAATAATATTAAGCTTTTTTACAATATATATAGCATAAATATTACACAATATATAATTAATCAAATTTAATAATAAATGGGGGCGAAATTTGATCTTGACGCCTATTGGCGCCTACTGTACCGGGAAGCCAACGTGTGTCGGACGCCAATAGGCGCCAACAGTAGTCAAAGGGTTAATACTCGGAGGAAATTCTACACCATAAAATATAACGAAGCGAACAACTGGACAATAATATTTCTGCCACAGATACTAATCAGACATGACACGCGTATGCTGCGAACGACGCGATGCGATCGACGTCCGAGTTCTATGAAGCATTCGAATTCGCTGAAGTCAACGACACGGTGGAACATCGAAAGATTTCAAAAAGTGTGCATAGCTGTGGAATAAAATTCGGAAGGGACAAAGGTGGACCGAGTCGATAAGGATACAATATGAAAAAGATTTATAGCAGTGCGGGCCAATTAATGGAAACAATTGCCGGAACAGACGTGACCGTCGAGGCTGTCTTTGTCGCGAAATCGATGTCAGCGCTCGCTCGTCTTTCTCGTTTCTTTTTTTTTATTTAAGCTTCTCCGCCGTGCCGATAAAACTTCAGGTGGGTCCGGTATGGCCAACCTGCAGAGCGATGCTAATTGCTTGGAGCAGACGGCGCGAGAAAAAGGACTGGGGGAAAGACGGCACCGGGGAAACGGATGCTTGCTAGTTTACCGGAGAAACATAACACCATCGCTAATAGTTGGTTTTGCAACTCTCGTTAAATTAACGCCTTTTTAAGCGAACCCAATTCCGGAGGAGCCGCGCGGCAACGTTGCCGGGCATCTACACAGCGAACCGTTAAATAATCGACTGGGGGTAACACCAAATGGAATATCGTAGATTAATTTTACATTAACGGCACGTCGGCGCACGGTCCCGTTGAAACAATAACAATGGCGCAGCTATTTTCGCCCGTGCAGATTTCCGTCGACGTTTATCGTTGCATCGGCAGATACGTATCGCGAACGGTAATCGCTTTCTAATAATTCAACGGCGCATTAACGATCGCAGTTTCAATTTCAGCGTTTTCTCGAACGGTACAAATTTCGCTTCTCGTTGACTACCATTTGAATCCTAGCTAATTAGCCATCAGCTTTTACGATGTTTTCGCATGATCAGCAGCCAATTGACGCTTCGAACGCCGTTAATACTTCGACGGCGGAGTTTGCACCAGGGGTACAAATATTGTTACTTAACCGTTTCTGACAAATAATTAAGCAATTTAATTGAATTTAATACATAAAAAAAACTGATGGCTATGCAAAGAGTACAAATTACGGCGAAAAAGTTATCAATAATTCTAAGCACCGCTCTGTTACAGTTTTATCAAAAAAGCCGCCCAAAATTTTTCTCGATTTTTCGATTATAAAACTGATTTTTAATATGCCAGGAAATATTAAAATTACCGATTTCATATCGACATTGTAAAGTGGCCACTTTTATATTTTCACAATTCTCCCTTTTTCATAGTTTGTATCATATTATTTTGTCGGGTTTTTCGAATTCGGGGTGCATATCTAAAAAAAGGAAGAATGATTTCTTCTACCTTTTAGTATGCAAAAAATGACACACGCACGCATTTCTTATACAATACAAACAATTTCATGTATTAAACGAAACAATTCGACTGTTCAAAAGGTCTTACATTTGATAAGTATATATAATGTGGATTTTTGAAAGGTTTTGGTGATCGAAATGAACTGACCAAATTTGTTTCTCTGTAATTAAGAGTTTTATATTATAACCTATATTCCTATAACTACAATATATACAATATTTACAAGTTTACCTGTAATTAAGAGAAACGACAATTTAGGTCAACTGTTCGTCTCCCTTTCACAGCTCTGCCTTTATTAACTATTTTCCTTATAACGATTAGTAAAATTTACGTAATACTTTCCTATAACTAGCACGCGTTTTCTATTTTAATTCTTCGATCTATCTATCTATCTATCTCTCTCACCACGTGGCCAGCTCGCAGGTTCATCCCAGCCGCGCGGGCACCATGTACTGAGCGCGGTAATTTTAAAGAGGGTATATTCTCTTTACATATATATTTCCGATTAATTGTATGTATAAATGATAGCTAGCGTTATTGGTAATATAAGGTTTTTCCCGAGTATGAAAGGTAGAATGGTCGCGAGTCATAAAATACAGAATGAATGAGACGAATATTGACAGAATGTTTGGGCGGCTTCCAGTGATCTGAGATGACTATATCGGTTTCTCGAAATCTTGCGTGGTCGAAAGGTAAAGCGTGAGTGGGTGAGAAGGAAATGAGGAAAGAAAGGAAGAAAATGAGCAAGAATGAGACGGAGTGTGGAAGAGTGTTTGCAAGACAGAGAATGAGAGAAAGAGGGAGAGAGAGAGAGAGAGAGAAAATGGTGAAATGATGAGAGAAAAGACCGTAAGGGTGAAAGGGCCGATAGTAAAGATCGAGACATTGGTAAGAGAACCGCCGCCCTGTATAGTTGTGCATAGTTGTTATAGTTGTCGTGGTCACAGTTGTTGCGTTGTCGTTGTTAAATGTAGTCGTCGTTGTCGTTATTGCGTCATCGTTCTTGTTTAAGCCGTAGGAGGTACCAATAAACTAAATTACTAATAAACCCCTCCTGCTACTTCTATCGTCATCCAACGTTGTTTGTTACCGATAGTTACATCACCACGTAGTCTCGTAGGATTTCCAAATAATAATCCCAACAGTAATTTTGTCGAAGCGTACTTGCTTAGCTATTCCGTTTCAACGGAACTAGATTACACAGCTTTTCGGAAGCTCCCACCGCGATCCTATGCAGAGTTCGATGTAAAAGAACCGCGTTCGATGCACCGAAGAAACGAGTATCGGAGGAACGGGGGTGTGGGTAGCGACTGCGGGTAGCGACTGCGGGGCAAGTACAGTATGAAAAGTGAAGAGGAAGAGGACTCGGGGATAAGGAGTGGCAACGTCAACGTGAAATAAACGCGACGACGTTTAACTTCTGGTTTCGTCTCGAAGGGTGGATCTTCGGCGGTGAAGGTGGTGTTCAAAAGGGGCTGGGACGAGGTGGAAGGCAGACGAGTAGTAGTCGGTGGATGCAGAATCCGGAGGCAATATTTCACGGCCCTTCCTATGGCGTCTAGAAGCTTGAACCGTTCCGTCGCACCCCCTTTGCTCTTCGATGTGCAAGTCCGATGGATTCGAGTCCATTTACTTCTCTGGACGACGAGAGCAACCGACTCTGTTACGATGACGCCCGGATCTAAATGCTTTAACAGTCCTTTGACTCCTCCTTTGAGCTCTTTACTATCGTTTATTGTTTCTCTCATCCAACCTTCCTCGCGCTGTCTCGTTTCTTCCGGCACAACTTTTTCCTCCCACCAAACGTCAACAATTATGTCATCTTTCAGAGCTCCTTCATTTCTTTCCGCAATCTTGGACCCTCGGACCTTTTATGCTCTTTTGTCATTTTTGCTATCCGTTTCCTACAGAGGTGGGCAACGTTTGATTCGAATGACAGATAAGAGATGAAGTATTAGTACATTTTATTCGACATTATCGTATAAACATCCAGTCGAATACAAATTTATATAAATCAAAATTTATTTCAATAGGATTTTATTCACATTATAACATATAAAACATAATGTGTTATTTCATAGCTTATGGATTTATCTCTTTCACATCCTTTTTTTGCAGTTAAAGAAGAATATCAGAAAATTTATAATTCTATAATTAGTTGAAATTGAACTTGAATTATGTAAAAGCAAAAACAGTTTACATTCATTTGCATTATTATTTAATTAACATTACAATCTATATTCGAATAACTTATTTCAAGCAAAGGATTATGGGAATGATTTATTCGAATGAATAAATCACTCGCATAATTTGGATAAATAGATAGAATTGTGACAGATAATTCTGTTAAATAAATATTTATTCAAATATTTTTTCTAAAGTAACCGTTTTCTTTATGTCATTATCTTTTGTTAGTTTATAAAACATTGATTAATCTGCGAAACTGAACACAACAAATTATATTCTTTAAAATATGAGAAAGCCAAAGGAGCCAATGAAATTTATCTAAATAGTATCCTGCACTAACTTTATTAATTTTAGGAACCAAGAAAGTAATAGTTAACAATGAACTTTTAATTTTACTTTGAAGCAATGTCTATATAAACCGAATGCGTACATATGAGTAATCATTTTTAAATCTTAATCATATAGGCTTTCATCATCTTCGCAATATACTGTGTTTTAAAGTAATGAATTTACATTAACATTAAGAGCATCGCTTTTCCTCAAATTTTAAACAGTATCTAAACGTTAAACTACAAAATTGCAGAACAGGTTTCCGATTCGTTTTTATCGTTTCCAGCAATTATGCTCTCCAAGTTTCTCGCTTTTAGACGACTTTGAGCACCGTTCAGATTCTTCTCGGTTCAAATTACGATGTACTTTATTAATTCAACTACAGGCCATTTCCTCGGCTGGCAATCTTTTTCACACACGCCAAATGGATACGGTTCTCGCGTGCGTCCGTAAGATAATGTTTCCAACGCGACAATCTGATGTCGCGGCCCCGACATTGCGTGACTCTTACGAATTTTTCTGGGAAACGAAACGACTCGAAATTCCGCGTTATAACATGCAAAAGTCTGTGATTCCGTACGGATATCCCCTCTTATTGGATTTCCAACGAATTCGATCGCCGTTGTTGCTTAACACTGTTCCGATCGATGAACGCCTGGGATACGAATGGCAATCAACCATACTATGTTTTATTCAAAGCAGAAATTACTTTATCTGCTGCCCTGAAAGTGGATTTTCCTGAAAACGAAGCGGCGGTGGTATCTCATTCGTTCGATGATATTATTAATCACAAAGCCATTAATAATAATGAAAACGAACGTTGAACCGTGATGAATAACAAGGGCATCGTTTATTCGCGCGTCGGGACATCACAAAAATCGGCGTTAATAAAATTATTTCAAGCAAATGAAACTGATCCGAGGCCGACGGTGTTTCATTAATGAACGCGGTATTACTGTCATGAGATGCGAATACAGATACGTGCTCTTTATACACTTCCAATTATATTTGCGTGCTATTTTCCTTGCAATTATATGAAATAAATGCACGTGTGCATGCTAGAAATAAGAGTAGTAATGATAATAAGATTAACGGTGTGAGATTAAATTTTTTGTTCATTATTGCTACTTTTATACATTATATTGTATTGTATTGTATTGTATTACATTGCATTGTATTACATTACATATATTGTTTCTTAATTTTACAGGAAAAATAAACTAGTCATTTTGAAATGTTTCTAAAGCTCTAAACATTTAAAATTCTTCTGCAACCATCTACAATTAAAAACTCGGCTGTAAACGCTGGAATTAATATGCTTGAATTCATGAATTCTTTAACGAAGAAATAATAATATTTTCAGGTGATACCGCCTGGGACATGAGTAAACTACGTTAAAACTAATCTTCATGAATCAGACTAATGTTTGACATACAAATCCGGAAGCACGTTCTACCGTGCCGTTCTATCTGATTAGCATACAGACTATACGATGAAAACTCAGTGGTCGTTTCCTGTTTTATGAACTCACATTTGTAGAAGAAAAGTACTAAATGAATTATACTTTTATTTAACTTCAAAGTATAAAATTTATACAGATAATATTTATACGACTGTGCTCTTATTTATTTATATCAATCTATATTTTATTTTACTTCAATCTGATTATAGTATCTATGCTGCAGCTCCATATTACGCTATGGAAATGGTAACATTTAAAAGTAAGTATAAAACTTGTTTAAAAAACATTGTTTAATTTAACACATCTAGTTTAATTACAATTTATTTTTCCTTTCAATAAGTACAAATATTTCATAAATGCTTTAATCATCGTTGACTCTTCTACAAGTATATATTAACATTTTATCTCTGTTCTAATTGCGCTATATGTATAAATAAATATAAATATATAATATAAATAAATACAAATGAGTATAAATATAAATATATGAAATTACTTTAAGTAGAAACTAAAAGGTCTAAATAGAAGTTATAGATATACAATTAAGTATAAATAATTACACTGTAAGGATAAATATGTCATTTCCATTTTATCTACGCTACGTCTTTCATTCGCAAAACTACGAAAACCAGATTAATTGTTTTCGAAATACCTCAAACAGTCGTCATACCGAATATGATAAAACATAAGAGCATTTGCTCCCAAATTTTTTGTTAGCATCTCTTGTTTGGCCCACGTCGCATGGCACAATCAGGCTGATTTGTGGTAAGTAGATTCGGATTGCGACTGGTCAGACAGCGCTCTTGATATTATGTGATTAGCTACGATGCAGCATAAGTAACACAGTAACTGAGTTTCTAACAAGCTAGCGACTGAAATGCCATATAACTTGATACTCCGCGTGTCTACAGGCTTGTCCGCGTATGGTCGTACAGTAAATACCGTGTTGCCTAACCGGCTACTATGCAAGTATCATACGAGAACGTTCGTTATACATGCACCCTCTGGCCTGGACACTGACTTCGCGCATACACAATTCCCTAGTCCACTTTCATTCCATATCGATCTCGTGAAATTCGATATGCGGTCCGCAATTCATTCATAGTAATCCACGGGAACGTAATATACTAGCGTTTTCCCAAACGTAAAAATGATTAAAGAAATTCATCCGAATCAATTATTCTCGGATCGTATTGACATTTCAAAAATAATATTAAAACAGTATAACAGTACATATTGAGCTGAGGAGTATAACATTTTTACAGCACGAAACCGATAAATTTTCTTCTCTATACACCTCGATTAACCGAACCCCTGTTGCCAAAAATTTCAAGTATTTAAATAAATTTCACATGAACACACTTTTTGTAATATAATTTATTCTATCATCCAGTCATAAATGATTGGACATGAAATATATATAGAATGTATGTTAGAATACATATACATATTTTCATGATAAAATTATTAACCCTTTGCACTCGAATGGCGAGTCTCAAGCACCACTGAAATTGTTCTATCACCTCCCAATATCATTTCTAAACCAACAAAGTTAGATTTAAGAAATTGTTAAAACTGAAACTATTGCACGAGTCACGAGAATCAATTTCATATGCCCAAAATGCAATCTGTCACATAAAATGGAAACATTATGAGCCAGAGAAATGAGTGTAGTTTTACAGTTAAAATAGCTTCGAGTGTAAAGGGTTAACATAACCTTATGATTAAATAAAATAAAGTTTAAGTTGAATTGAAAAAATGTTATCAAATAAAATTGGATGAAAATATAATCGGAATATAACCTATTGATCATAAATCTATGCATAATTCTAGTTTACGAGAATCAAATATGTTTAATAAAATTGACGTATCAGTTGGTTCGCTAATTTTAGTGCTCCGAACAAGGCAGAAAGGAAAAATCGCTGCGAAGCAAAGTCGACTCAACAGACGTGTTCCGTTCGCATACGTTAAAGCGACTTTATTCTACAGTCTCCCCGATTTTTAAATATTTTCAGCAGAGGCAGAGGAAAGTTAGAAGTCGCAGTAGATCCACGAAAGAAACTGCAGACCCCGTGGCTTGCGACAGGGTATCGGCAGACGCTACGGGCGTTTTTATCGGTTTCGGAACGCGGCATCATCAAAAATTTGTCACGGTAGAAAACATTGACGCCGCGCGGCGTCTGCGGCAGTTTGTGCACAGTTGCTTCGTGTTATTTAAGCAGTGTGCCCGACACCCCGGAAACCAACCTCTTTTCCCGCCTTCTCAAAGAGTTCTGCTTACTTGCTTTAAGCTACGATACAAGTTTAACAGACTCAGATTTAAAGCGACGAAAACAAACTGGAATTAGAGTGCGAACTGCGAATTAACGGGGCATCTTAAGTTGACAGTTCAGTCTCTAACTGAACGTTCCAATTTATAGAGATAATCAGGCGGCGAGGTATATTTGCTAAAAGTTTTAGTATACTTGACGGAATCGATTTAGCAGCAATTAATATATTTAAGTACGAGATATGAATTTATATTAGTAACCAAGCGCACTTTAAATTCACGTGTCTGTAATTAGTTTTATTTATTATTATATTAATTAGTTTCATTTATTATTTGTATTACTGTATTATTTGTTCGTTTATGCACTGTACTAAAGGCATTAGTACAAACTTTTTAATTCTGATATATTTTTTAACAATATAAAATCAATTTTCCAATACGTAACATATCAGTTTTAATTTAAATATTCAACTCTACTAATTTTAGGGCAATGTTTAGTAAATAAAGAAATAAACACAGCTAAAAGCATGTTTTCTTATAGTTTAACACGTTCGCTACCAGTGTCAGTAAATTATATAATTATTTTTATTGTATTTGTCGTATTAAATGCATCGTAGCCTGTTATAAAATCTGATAAAAATGTCCTCAAAAAGAGACTATAAATTCATGAAATATCATGCTATAGGTTACAATTTTAAATAATTATATACGCAAAATTAATTTGACGTTCTTCACGTTATATGCAATGGCTATAAATCCTAGAAGAATTTATTCAAATATTATAAATTATTTTCTCGAGAAAGACGTGCAAATGTCGCGTACGATAATTGTCTCTTACAACAAATTTTCTTGAAATATTTTCGCCCAAGTCCCGACCACCACCGATGCAATATTAATCGAACCGTATTAGAATCTACGAAGTCTTTCCGCCGGATACAGTGTCTTAGTTACAGAATTCTTAATCCGATTTGGTTCGGTTGCGGCGGAAAACGTACCCGACCTAATTAATTATTCTTTCCGTGGTAGAGGGAAAGTCGGCAGACTTACGTAGAGTGCTGGTGAATAAAATAATCCACGGTGTTCGATCAAAGTTGGAGAACCTTGGATGGCGACGTAACGCGAGGTAACGGCGTTCCACTCGAGAGATCGAGCCTAATATTCATAAGAAGTACTTGATATTGCAGAAAGGACACATTTTTTGATCAAAGATATTAGTACATATAGGGGATGATAATAATTATTGCCACTAGTTTCTCTATAGTTTGTAGAAAATACGAAGACATCGTTGATTTCTTTCTTTGAAATTAATATTTAATCCTTGCAATGCGGTTGCTGGATCATTTTGATCCATAGTATTTAAATCGTTCACTCAATTACTCAATTTTCTGTAATTAAATAAAATAGATTGCTGTTTCATTAGGCACAGCAGAAACGCTAGTTAGTCACTCAGCAAGCAGCAACTTAAAATGTTTTAAAAAATTACTGAATAAAGCTCAGAGTTAAAGGTGATCTAAACTCCTTAATTTCTTTTTACAGTATTAACTTTTATGTAACAGTAGTGTAAAAATACTTTGAACTTAACTATGTATAATCAATAGACTGCGTTTACAAAACGGTAATTTATCTTAATGAATAAATCTCAATAATTCAGTTTTTAAAATAAATATTTGTTTAATAAAGCAATCCTATCCATCCGCTTTAAAGTGGAAGTATAGTACACCGTCCCTGAAGACTATGATTAAAATTATCCACTCAACTCATCTTCCTTGAGACTAAACCAAAGAAAGAACTATACCGCAGTTTTCGCCGCCATATAATCGACGCTCTTCTAGGTCTTATCGGCACCGTAAACGGCCCTCACTCTCATTGGCAACGCGACATAGCAAGCCCCCGACAAGTTGTTAATGGTTGCACCGGTCCCCCGGGGGGTTTCCATCGTTTGCCGCGATGACACCGGCAACATATCCCGGCATTACGCGAACGAGGCATGAATTTTCGTCGCCGCGCAATGGAGATTACTAAAGCAAGGAGATTGCTAAACACACCCAACCTAAGAATCTGCGTAGTTTTACGGCATCCATCGACTCCCAAATCAGATTACGCGGGTTCCCTTGAACTTCGCGTTTCGACGGATCGAAAGTTTCGGAAATTCGCGCGCGAACGATCCCGCGAACTTCGACTGGTAATTGACGTTTCAAGAAGACTGTCCTTGGAATTCGACTTTCAAGACTGTTCGAGTCGTCTGGCGTCATCTCGGCGAAGTGTTTCATAATAGCTGACGTCCCGGGAACGAAGTTAGGCTCTCCGTGCCGGGGAAACAGAATGCTAAGTTTGCCCGAAGGAATTGCGAGGACTGTACCGGAGGACATTCGGTGCCTCCCCGACGTCTATTTGTCTGGAAGACTCTAGCCAATTTAGATTAACACGATTGTAGGTCTAACGCGACGAATTTAATACTAATTTCATGGTTCTGTACACTGGGGCACGGAGCGCCGCATTTTTCCACTTCTACTGTCGGCTGATACCATTTAATCCCTTGCACTACGATTTCTTTCTCCATTACGTTCATGCGATCTTTTTCGTTGCGAATAATTTGTCGAATTGAAAAATATAGTTGTCATTATTATTATTATTACCTCATTTTTCTCCAGTGTTATATCTTAATCCCATTAAAGGTCAAGTCAAACCGTTGTTTTATTCTGTGTTTTTATGTTTCTAGTTGTATAGGAAAGGCTGAACTATTTCGCACGTTTTTAATATTATTGCTTCTTACATCTGCATGTGTGTCTTTTTCTTTAGATTTAATTTAACCCGGTCTTCTGTGAATGAATATGGTGTGATTCCTGTGGCTGATATAATGAACGGTAGTACTATGACTCTTTTTGTTTACATATTCTTTGTATTTCAATTTTGAGGTCGTCATACTTTTCTATTTTTTTTCTTTGTATTTAGTTATTATGTTTGTATCACTTGGGACCGATTTGTCTATGAGATAGGTAGTCTTTTCGTTCTTGTCTTGCATTGTTAGATCTTGTCTATTATGGATTGCTATTTTATCTGTATGTATAGTTTGGTCACAATATATCGTGTACTTTGCGTTTTCTATTATAATGGCTTGTTTTATTGTCTGGTGTATTATTCTTGCTGCTATATTATGTCTGTCCACGTATTCTTTTCCGGCCATGAGTTTGCATCCATTGATTATATGATCTATTGTCTCTTGTGTTTGGTGGCATTTTCTACAGGCATAATTTTGTATTGCATTGTCTTTATTATTATTATTGTTATTATTATCACTATTACTACTATTGCTACTATTATTACTATTATTTATTTGTTACTATTATTTATTTATTACTAGTATTTCTTTATTTATTTACCGTATACAGGCGAGAACCCTTTGCTACAAAGGTAAAGAAAATACAAAATATCGTGCACCATTCTTACAAAGGACGATATTTTTCAATTTCGCTACGTGTTTTCCCACGTGATCTTACGTAGAGCTGAAACAGTTTCAGTTATTTGTCGCAGGTCAAAAATTGGACGCGAAACTCTTCCGACCGCAGACTACAACTACTAGAGAGAGAGAGAGAGGTTCCTCTCACTGCGCTCTGGGTCCATCAGTTTGTGAAAGAAAGTTAAATAAAAAATTATAACTCATTCTTTAAGACACACATTATAAAGACCGTTCACCAGATTTCGTATTGCATTTACTATAACATGTTATCATAAGAAATTAATGAAAGTGCTCTACTTTTTGCGTGGCTCATCCTTAAAACTCTGTCCGATCATTAACCCTTTTCTTCCGACGGGCGCATATATACGCCCTCGAAGAATGACCATTTATATACGAAAAGAGTATATACATATACGTTCATACCACATACATACTTTTATTTCATACTTTGCATAAGATGCTTTTGTTAATCAACAAACAGTTGACTATAATATTTAAAGAAATAAATTATGATTATAAATTTTATATTTCAGAAAGTAAAATGATATTACTAAATATAATAAATATCGTTGTAAAATTTATAGAACAAGAAAACGACTTCTACTTCGTGGCATTCCGTACCTCAGTGTCAACTGCTCAGTAATGCGTTCCGTGGCGAAAGGGTTAATGCGAGTGATAGTGCAAGCAGCGCGTGCACATGATACATACATCGCCGTGTCCAGCACTACCGGAGGAGTAGGAATCAGCGCGAAACAATTTCTCCGAGGAACAGAGAGAATCCGTCTCGGACCAATGGCGTCGAAAGCACGGACCGAAAATCGCTCGAGGAGGGCGGACGTGACCCAATTGCCGTTAAATTTCACGTGCGGCTGGCTATGTATGCGCGTTTCTGATCTCGCGTAATGACGGATAATGAGATGCAGTCAGCATTCGGGTTCCGCGGAGAGATAAAAAGGAATAGGATGGGAGAGACCGACCGGAGGGCCCCGAGTATCTTGCTCGATACAAAGGTGGCCGGTGTTGCGGTTCGTGAAAGGAATCGATCTGCGTGAGCCCCGATGTGAAAAGGGCGCTACACACCGGCGCGTAATGCGCTCGGCGTGGCTGCGGTGCATTCAACCGCGAATAATTATACCGAAAAGAGTATTATCCCGGGCACATTCAGCTAAAAACTATAATGAGAACGGTAAATCGGACGATCGCCAGACGAACAACAAGATCGCTCGATCGTTTCTTCAAATGGACACGAACGTTAATTAAATACGGGGACGTTATGAAAAAGAGGAGACGAACTTCGTTTACCAATTTCGACGTCAAAATCAATCATATAATAATAACTATTGTTTATTATTTTTTATTATTAATCAATTGTTATTATTAATTAATAATTGTTATTTATTATATCGTAAAAATCTCAGGAGCCCTTTGCCAGATTAGAATTTCTTCGATGGCAATCGTTTCTTCTAAAAGCAAATTTCTATTTATTTTGTGTACGCGTTATAGTAGCTTAAATTACTTTAAATATTATAGAACGAAATAATATTTATACTTAACAAGTTGTTAGGAAAAATATTGATCACGAACAAGGATCATCTGCGTACTACGAGGGGTTAATTTATGTGTATTATCTCCTTTTTCTTTTACTATTTTCGTACGAGTCTGTTTGTGTTTCTGATATTGTTAATGGAATATGCGTATACAATAAATAATAATAGCAATAATAATAATAATGACAATAATAATAATAACAATATAAATAATAATCGTCGTAATGTGATCAGACGAAAACATGCGAAAATGTTTAGTACGTTTTACAGGAACCACGCCCCGCCATTAATCGACAGCCTTTATAGCGCAGCATGATCGCACTGATTGTGAGTTTAATTTATAGCGCATAACGTCCCATAGGTCGAGGATCCCGATTTCTCGTTAGATATGCAGAATTAGCTGGCACGGGGCCAGTCTAGTAGTTTAAGACAGCCGCTGGTCGGATAGTAAAATAAAGCTGTATAAGGATAACGAGATGTCCAATTCGACAAGTGGTAACTGCCAGCCAAGTGTCAGACAAGCAAAATATGTAACGAAACTATTGTAACTCCAGGAAATGATCACACCACTTTGCATTAGCCACGGTGCTTTTTGTATTACCACGACCCTTCTGAATTGTTCACTTCCTTTTTATTAGCCCTGCTCTTTTTTTCCAAGGTTATATCCTTCCCTCCTCCCTTTAGTATTAGTCCTATCCCTTCTGGTTAATGAATAGAGTATAATATAGTAGTTAATGAATGCAATAAGACAAGAAATATACAGATAAAAGATATAAGATACAGAGAATTGTCGTAAGCCGTCAGTCAAGTGAAACAAGCCTGTCAATGGTCAGCCAGCCGAAACCGAAACCATTGACCAGAGAAATCTAATGAGACAGATAACGATAGAGCAAACAGCACGATCAAATAACTGCCGCTGGAGTAGAATAACTACCAGCCAGCCGAGGAGAATAACTCAGTTGCCAGGCAAACAAGTAGAACGCACGGTCAATAGCGAAACAAGTAGACCATCTCGGTGACCACGCGAAATTCTCGACATACTGCGGAGGTAAGACGGTCAATTGTGCGACTCGAACGCTCGGGTTCACCTCCGGCTGCATTCCGCTCGGAATAAATTCCAAGCCCGAGCTATCCCCGGGTAAATCTCAACAACTGACAGTTTCATTAACGATCCCCAAACACGGACGCTCGATGTCCAAGCAAAAAACAGTCGTGTATTTGTAATCCGTTCACCGCGGGACGGACGGGGACCGCGTGTAACGTCGCGACGGCCATTATACAATGTTAAGATCGTAATGAATTTAATTTATGCCGAATAACGTGCCGTTAACTTTATGCAAAATCTCGCGGGAGCTTCGGGCCGCGTGCTCGTTAAAATTGCTCCTCCGGACGATTAGGTAGCGGAAACGTCAGCGAAGAGATTCGTCGGAGATTGGTCGACGACAGCAAAACACCGATGAAATTCGCGTGGAAATTTCATTTTGATTCATTGTTAATGCGACTACGCGATTTCGAAGAGGACTATATAGAAGTTATTGAAACGACAATTTAGTAGTTCACAACGGTTCTATTTTCTTTAGTTGAATTATTGCTGACGGGGGTAATATTATAATATTATAATGATATATTAATTTCTCTTGACATAACACGTTGTAGAATATTTTTATTTCGAGTATTAATTTAAAAAACCGAGCGAAGGTGCTACCGGAGTAGTCAGAACGATTTGTATAGCAATTATAAGTAACGAAAATGTTTCACAATTTTTCAAAAATCATTTACATCGTATGTTATATATATTTTCTCTCGTACCTATAATGTTTGCACTCTCTATATAAATTTTCATGTGAAAATGTCAAAAGATAGAAGTCCCCGCTATAAAAACTGAAAAACTTTAACATAAACGCGTGATTCCAATCATAAAATTCCCGAGTTCGTCCTGTACCATAATTCGGCTATAGGACGTCAGATTAATAGCTCGCGTTGCTCATTACGGGCGAAAACACCGTTCGCGTTAGCCGACGAGGATGCTCGTTAAGTTTTCGAGGAGGAATCGACGCGGCCCGGGCGTCTAATTAATATTTCGCCGCGGTCACGATGACTGGGCAATTAGCTGCGGGACAACGGTGATTGCGCGAAGAATAATTGGGTGTTGAAGGCGCCGTGGATCGGGGCACTCGTCGCGAGCAACTCCGGAAGGGACTGCTCCTGAATGCGGAACAATCCCGAAGTTCAATTGCGTCTCGTCGTTACACCGAAGTACGACGGATCTTGTACAGGGAGGCGCTCGCTCTGCGTTCCGTCATCAGCTTTGATTTCATTTGCATATTGTTCCGGTTCCTCCGTTTCCAGACCGCCGCGGACCGCCTTATTGTTCGAGTTCCTCAAACATTGCTTCCGTAGGAAACCGCTGAACCGCTCGCGCTGTTTACCCGCTTCGCGCACCAATCTTCTTCATCATTTCGATCCCGCTGCGGATGAGACTACTCGTATTTTTTTCTTACGTGCCAGTATTTCCCACGGGGCGCGAACCCCCCCTGTTCGGGCCCCCGGCTTTGAACAGTCGGACAAATAGCTGTTATTTCCTGAGAATAATGATCGCAGTGTGTTGCTGCTTGTACTTAATTTTGTGAGCCAGCAGGCGAGAGACTTGTAACCCATTGAACTCTGATAGTGTTCAACGTGTGTTGCACAAGCGTGACAAAACTGGATTTCGTCAGATCTCGCGCCGTTTTGATTGCAGATTGTGCTTAAAGTTGATTCGATCGGTTTCGGTGAGACGGGCTTCAGAATTTCAACCATGGCAGAATGTTTTTTATCCGCGATGTTATCTATATACAGTAATTAATGTGCTTCCTCGGATGTACGATCTCATAATTAAATTAATTATTAGTAAGATGAAATAATTATTCTTACGAGCTACAGACAATATAATTAATCTTAATGACAATATTAAAAATTATATTAAATTATTCCAGACGTGTCGTTTATCGCACATTATCGAAAATGCAGCAAACAGAGTTCCCTAAGATATATTAATTCAGCTGGATTTAATTAAATGTAGTTATATTTAGAAGGATTATATAAATAAGAATTGATATTATATTAAAAGAAAAATTGAATAATGTCCAAAATACTCAACTCAATATTATTTCTACAACTTAACCTGTGATTATCCACTAAGTTTTAAATTAAAGAAAATAATCTCGACTCTGAAATACTAACAGTCATTATATCACTCTTCCAGGACACAAAATAAAAAGTAATTGTTTTCCGCACCATTCCTCCGTGAGAGCGACTATTAATTGTTATAGGTTTCGTCCACGCTCCATTTCTTTATAAAACGCGACCGTACAAAATCGAAGCGCGCATACTTATTTTACTCGCTGTATATCGCCGGAGGGCGGAAGACGGCGTAAAAAAGTCGATCATAACGAATCGCGGCGGGAGTCGAGTAAAGTGGAGGTTCTCGAAGGAACGACCGGTAACAATGGAGGTTCCGGGAACGGGGTGAATTATTTCGAGAGGATTTATAGAAATCGTAATGTCGTAATTCTTCGTGAGCCGCGCTGCGGACGGGGGATACGGCGAACGGGTGCGAAATGACCGAAAATCGGAGCGGCGCTGCGACTAACGGCCGAGTTTATGGCGACGAATCGGATTCGCATGTGCGACACGAAGCAACGAATGGGAACGATTCCGACGGAAAACGAGAGAAATTGGCCACCCTCGTAACAACTGCGGCGACTGCACCCCGCAGCAACGATCGTGGTATTCGGTTAACGATCTTACAACAGTGCCTGGCCGTGCTTTGAATTTCAAATCGTCCCGCCAGTCGGCACGATCCACCAGCGCCCGGCACCCCATCCACCTTCTACCGGAAACCATCGTCGAAGACCAATGGCAATTCTACACAGACCACGGGAACTCGATACTAACGATCCTGTCGCCGCCCGGAAACTTTCTTCTCCGGGAAACTTACTTTTCTCTCTCTGTGCGACAGGATTTTTTTCTTCCATTTCGATTAGCCGCACTAATTCACTGTCTGACGAAACCGTCGACATTAGCGTCCCAGACGATTTCGATCCGACCCGATTGTTTCAATGGCTCGGCCATATTCTAGTTTCTCAGATACTTTGTTCACTAATTTGTTGTTTCCTTCTTTTTTTTGAGGAAATCTTTTAAGAGATTTATTACAATGTATCAGAGTAGAGGATAGTACGGAGTATAGTAAATAGTGAGAGCGTTTATAATAATAATAATATGATCACATAATAATTTTATATAACCATAATATATATAATAGTATTTATTCTTTAAACGAGATGAACTCTTTATTATATAATACAAAAATCGAACAGAGTGCTAAAAAATAATAATATGATCATGTAATAATTTTTTATAAGCATAATACATATAATAATAATAATAATATTTATTCTTTGAACGAAATGAATTCTTTATTATACAATACAAAAATCGAACAGAGTTAAAAAAAGGGTAATGTTACGAGAAATAATGTGTGTTTCATATGGCATAAGTGGTTTAGAACCACAATTGCGTAACTCGCATACTCCTCATTCCGAAAAGCAAGGAGTTTTATTAAATATTAATATGTATAATTGTGTACTAGCCAAATTTATCGTCAAAATAATTTACAATTTAGTTGCTTTATAATAGTTTTATAATTTATTTCACTTGTTCTTGTTTTAATATATTAGCATGTATAGGCTTCAAGACACGAGTCAAATATTCTTTGTAGAATGTTTTCTGAAGACAAGGAATAAGGATGTTATTTATGTTACTAGGAGAAACTTTCGACTTTGTACATGTATATTTATATATAACTGTTTTAGAAATAAGGACACTTCAATTTAATATTTTATATATTTTCCCAATTCAACTAACATTTTAATATCTCTCGGCGCGCTTCAATAACAATATTTTTTATTTTTTTATTTTTCAAACTTCGCGGCGTTCTTATTTCCATAAAGTATTCGAAAATAGGACGAAGTCGGCAACTGAACACTCGTAGAAAAAAGGGAGCGTTTTTCAGAAAGGCGCAGAACTTTTACCGTACCCTATAAATAACAAATCACGAACGAATATTGTTACAGACTAAAAATCGTGTGTAGAAAATGTTTCAAATGTTTCCGCGGCACTGTATATATTTCATTTACTCGCATTTGCTCGAACGGGAACCGCAACATTTACGGGTCTCCACTAAATTAATCAAAGAAACTAGCAAACTATGATTTCGTAAGTGAACATGCAAGTACCGAACGACGTTCTCCATTGCGGTATACACAGGAAACGTGCACGAAATTCACTCGGGCGAAAGGTTTTCTGAAAAAAGCTGTGCAGAAGCAGAGATCCGTGTATGAAATCGCACTGAAAACAGATGGGCACGCACGGGATCGTCTATGCTCGTTCAACTAAATACAATTACCAGTCTGTGTCGCCGAAAAATATTCCCCGAATGTTAGGCGGCAATGGAAAAAATAGCGGAGCAGATGATTCCGGAAGTACATTCGGTTCGAATCGGCGGCTGTAAAAGTACGCGTATTTCGTTGCACGCCGGCGGAATCGACAGCTTTTGCAAAGGGAGTCTCTGTGCTTTGGCACAATATCCTGATATTGCGATGTATGCAGTACCAATAACGTTATTGGAAACGTATCAACACATCAATGCTCGGGTATCCGGCCGCCGATACGGCACGAATACGCCCGCGCACCAAAAGTCTGCACAGCTACGCCGCACGCATATGCGGTTTAACGCCTTGCCGTCGCCAAGTGTCACGGAATATTACGAACCAATAAGGATTTATTACATATTTTCAGGGGGATCTGCTTTCATCTGAAAGTGTCATTCCGCGGGAGCGAACAATGAGCTGAGGGACCCCCAGATCCTTCGAATGAAAACTCACGAGGACTAGTCGGCAGGATTTCGTACGATTTCGTTTCTAATCCTTTAGGTTATATACTAAGTGTTACAATTCTTAAACTCTGCTGGGAAGATTCTTATAATTACTATTATTTAACAATATTAAAATAATATTATGATTCTGTTGACAAATTAAATTACAGCATCAGCTAGATTGATTAAATTAATACAAAGGTAGAAATTAACAACGACGTTACGTGATTATTTGCCCCATTTCGTAAACTGTTGGTAAGCAAGCTTTCGAGTCGTAATGATTTTTCGATGGAACGGACCAACGTGCAACGCGGAGCAACAATGTCCGTAACACCGAACGAGAATTAATGGGCCGATAACCGGGGTTCGTTTGAGTAATGGAAAACAGGGCTTGATACAAAAAAAAAGAGAAGGAAAAAAAAACGCACGCAGAATTTTTATTCGTCGACGAGCCATCTCGGTTAGAATCCTTTTTTTTTACAGTGTGTGTACAGTCGGACAATGGGAGGCGTGGATACGAGTACCACAATCTTCGCCGCGTATCTTAACACCTACTTTGTTTCGCATACGGCCACACAATGCCGCCGGTACATATTGCGGTACATGAAGAAGTGTACGGCCGACCTTACATAACGAACTTTTGTCCCCGGGTCCGAGAAATCCATTAATTATCATTGCGGAGTGGCCTTTATTGTCACGGCGCCGGGGCTTTGTTTCACGGGCGGGGCGCAGCTGGCAAAGTAGCTGCAGTTCCCAAAGCTGCAGATGCGCCACTAATTCTTAGGAAACGCCTGGATTTACTCCGGAATTGTTTTCGTCCCACGGAACGGGGAAGAGGCGTGCGACAATTATAAATACGCGTTCACGGCAATCCTCGTAAAAAGCTTGAGATCACCGGGCGCGCCCTACGGTATCACGGAATTAGATTTCGCGAGGAAAGAGTTTTAACGGGTACGTTTTCGCAATCGCGGAAACCCGCCGCTTGGATACGGTCGTTTCATCGCCGGTACACCATGCGTAATTTCACTTACGCGTCTCTCCGTTCCTCGTGCTCTCGGATTCATGTCGCTACGAATATTTAGATTCATCCCGGCGCACGCGTTCGTTTATACGCGACGTCGAAAAATGCGGACCAATGATAAGGCTCCCGGTACGGGTGAAGTATGTGCAATGATTATTAATAGACCGTGAATTTTATGGAACGAAGCGTAGTTCAAAGCGGTGAATGTATTAACCCTTTGGCAGGCGAATGGCGACTCCAAAGCGCCTCTAAAAATTATCACGTTTTGAAATCATTTTTGTCAAATTTGCTGATATTTAAAAAATTGTTAAGTGCTCTTATTTGTTATGTAAATCATGAAAGTTAATTTTTTATAATGCATAAAATACTGCAGGTTATGTAAAACCTGCAAAGGGTTAAAACTGACTGAGGAAGTTGCATTAATTTCAACAATATAAAACGATGATAGCAATTGAAAAACTTGTGCTGATGTCCTGTGTCTTCCAATTGATGCAGACAATTTTTATTTTACTGAAAGATTCGCAATATAATTATGAAAGACACGCGTTGTCGTAACAATGTACACCATAATGTAAGGATAAATATTACAACAATTATTCCATAGGTCATTTCTGTGACACTTTTGCATATACATTACTGCATAAATGTAAATGAGTTAGACAATTAACATTTTTAAGCTTGAAAATAATTTCTTGCAACGCGATACTAGGTACTGTTACGTTTAATTCGGTGTTTCTTTAATAATTCTTATGTTCTAATGTTCTTCTATTAAATTTGTGATTGTTTTACCATATTTATAAGTGCAACACACAGAATATCATAGGTATATAATAAATAGATTAATAAAATATGCGACATATAAGATGCCCTAAACTTTTCTGATTCTGTCATTTTTAAATTAAGAAACCGATTTTTCGATTGCTTCAACCTGGAATTAGATGAATCGCTTAACCCTAAGAGTACGAAGTCTATTTTATAACATAAAGGACGCAGTGTTTATATATTATATTTGCTTTGTTTATAAGTTGGCATATTAATATTACAAAGAAAGTTAGTACATTAAAAAACGATTATTTAATTTACTAAGCAAAACTAAGGAACTCAATTTTACTTTTTTCAACAATATTTACGAAATTCTTTTTACGAAATTATTTACGAAGTTATTAGAGAAAAACTAATCTCGGGGTCCTAAGGTCCCCCACTCCGTAATCTAAGGGTCAATGTTTTCCTTATCTTGTCCGATATAAAAGTGTCCCATTGATAACAGCGTCCCCCTGCCCCCTGTATGGACTATGGAGAATTGATTAGACCCGGTAGCTCGAACGTTTTCGCGCGTTGACGAATCGCAGAGCATTGAGTCGATATTGAGAAACGCTTTTATCCGAGCGCGTAATAACTCTCGGAATGACGCGGCCTGTTTTCCTGGGCCGGCATTTCCGGTCCGAGGAGCGCGGATGCGGATCCTCGCCGGGTGGGGATTACTCACGGTGAATCGTTTATTTTAATCGCGATTAATTTTCTTTCGCACGGTGTCCGGTTGTATTTATCGCCCGGGCGTTTTTTCTATTCTCAGCCGGGCGACGCGGAAAATCCGATTTATTTCGGGCGTTAGACGCGGCAGCAGCGCAGAAAATTGCAGCTTCATCTGGCCAGGCGGCGATCGTTCGTATACGTTCGTGTACGTTCGTTGGTCCGGCACGCGGCCGGGGCGTTGCACCCACGGCCGACATTTTGGTGCACGGAAGATGAAAGCGACAAAACAGGACGGGGTGACGAGCCACGCATAAACGCCCGGAAAAAGAAACTGACGGTCGCAGCGCGCGTGAACCGTTGTCAACGCGTCAACTCGTCACTATTTCCAGTTGTCCGTGCTGATTTTTTTCTCTATATTCGTTTTTCCGGTATCCCTCCAACGCCCTTTTCGACTTAACATCGCTCGAGTATAACGCGCCGCGCGATTACTATACGTTCGCGTTCACGAAATTGAAACTGTCGGAAAACACTGGCCGCTTGAAACGATCTTGTCAGTTCGGTGCGGTCACTTTTGGCCGCCATATTTGTTCTTGGTGAGAAACGAATCTGCAGGATCCAATTCAAGATTAAACAATGTCCAAGATCGACGATTCGTGAAACAATTTCTGAATTTCTACTATAATAATATCGTTTGGAATAAATTGTAAAATATTTTGAATATGTTGGATTTGACAACTTCAGTAGTCAATAATAAATTTTAGTTTAAACGCTTTCAATATTAGACATATGAACAAATCTTGCTTCATTGATGCATATAAATTTTATATGTTCGAATGATACTTAAAAAATTCGTATAATGATACTTAAAAATATTATATAACAGATTAAACAACATCGCACTAAGGATACCATTCAAAACGATAAAATGAAACTATCATGACGAATCTATTGATATTAAGAGAAATATTCACGGCGTAACATAAAAAATAATCTTACAACTGAAATAGTCTCTACATTGATCGGACAAATAAGATAAAGCGAACAGTGGCTAGGTAAATAAAATGGACCATAATGAAAGAAACTCCCGTTTGACAAGTAGAATAAGTCAGTCGAAGTCGGACAAGAAAGATAAAATGAAAACTAATTAGATAGGTACGTAGAAGGAGACGTAGAACCAGCGAACAAATAAGTGGAATAAGACACTTGGTGTTCAGACAAGTAGAATAAGCTACGGGCAAGTAGCAAAGAAAATCGATACTCGGACAAGTAGAACGAATTGATCAGTGAGCAGCTACGTAAAGTGAAACAACCTGTGCTCAGACAAGTAGAACGAGTTTCACGATTGTCGAAGAAGCAGAACGAGACAATAGCGCTCGAGCAAGTGGAACAAACAGTACGAAACATAATGAATCAATTAGAATAACTCATCGAGTGCCGAGACAAGTGTAATAGGCAGGGGCCGCGAAGGTGGCGCGCGAAATTTACGCGTTTCATTAAAGCGGTTGACGGCCGAGAAAAGACCCGATCGTAAAAATTTATCGGCCACCCGATACTCTAAGCTCGCGACGCGGTGCTCCATTTATTACCATCAGCAGCGCTGCTATAATTTTTATGGGCCGCGTCCTCAGCCGTTTAGAGCATCAGTCTATGCCTAACAATCTGAAGCCTCGCGGTCGTTACGCCGATTCAAGCGGTGATTACGCAAGAAAAATCGAAAAAATGATGAGATTCGTATAGTTTAAACAGTGGACGGAGGTTTCACATGTTTCCTTTCGATGTGGTTGAGAGTACGAAGACTATATACCATAGGACATCATCGAATTTTCTTTCAAAGAATATGTATAAAGTGGAGTGTTGATTTGATGCATTTATGACAGAAATAAATCGATTAAATACAAAACAGGATATGCATTTAGAGATTCGAAAATACTATTTCATTTATTCCAAACAACTAATATTTGTATGCAACAGTCTGCACGTAATTGTTAATCAGAATGTAGAGAAGTCTATATGAATTTGGTCTCCTCATTCTTCCACAGAAATTCATTTTCTGTGATAAATATTAATAAAATAAAATTTCAAATAATAGAATTTCGGACACACGAAATATTTCGAATAATTATTTTCAGTGCGTCCTAACAAAATATTTCAATTAATAACTTTTCATGCTACAAGATATATAACTATTTTCGATGCATATACTTCTCTCCATGACGTCAAATAAATTTCGAAATATTATTTCATACAACCAAGCCTATTTCATCAATTTCCAACACCTATTCAAATATGTTTACCCAAGTCTCTGTGCGCGATGTCGACCATAAAGTTGACTTTCGTCAAGCTAAATCGGATTATTAAATGACACGGCGTTGCGCGCGTTGTCTTTTTACGACCACCGTTTCAACTGCAACGATATCTCGCGGGGCTGGAAAGACGAACAGATTCTTTCTAAAAAAAAAGCACCAGGGGGAAAATGGCGCAGGCCGCCGGTGATTCGGACGGTTTCGAAACCGGTCGAGCGAAGTCGCGATCGGTAAAGTAAAAGAGCGAAATCTATGCGGAGGATTTCGTTTTTGACGGCAAGTGGGGGAATTACTTATCGGATTTACATTCCGTCCGGCGAAAGAATTGTGTTCGGGTGTAACACAGAGAGTCGGGGAACGACCCCGGCAGGCTGATCGTATTCCGCCGAAAAATTGCATTCCCCGGCTACAGGCTTTTTCATTATTGGACCGGGTGGGCCGCGGATGCCGTCCCCTGAATTTTCAAAATCGAAACGCGCTCACGCCTGTGCACCGACCGCTGAATGGGCTCCGTTTTCTGTGTGTATTCACGTTCGCGATCCTGGATCGCTCGCGCCGCACCTCTGCCCTTGCCGTTGCACCACCTCCTTTCTTCCATTTTCTCCGGGAAGATGGAAAAGCCTAGTCGACGATGAATTCAGGCTGATCGATCTCTGTAGGACGCGTCTATAGGTTTCCCGTGGTGCGACGCTCAATGCGGTCTATATTGCTTCGCCTAGCTGCGCAACCAACGCTTGTCACTTAATAACAAATATATGCAGGACGATCGTTAGAGCGGATCTATTCAGAAGTTTTTGATCGATGGCGCTTACTTCTACGACACCGGATGGAAGGGTATTGATTAGTGAATATTATTAATAAAGAGAATGATTAAGTTATTCTTTTGATGCTTCGTTCGAGTGTAGTTTCGTCGTGTTGCTTTGTTTTTAGTTTCGTGCACTTGTGTATACCGTTTTTCGTAGTGGAAATGAAGAGTATTGCTAATATAAATGCTCTTATTCAAATGAGATATATTATTTGATTTCTCAAAGCTACATTTAAGAATACTTGAAGATATCAGATTATTATAGATGAGTTTGTTATTGTATATTAACCCTTTGCAAGCGAATGGTATCTCTGAGGTAGAAATTCACTTATTCAAATGAGGTTTAGTTGTTATTTGATTTCTCAAAGCTATATTTAAGAATACTTGAAGATATCAGATTATTATAGATGAGTTTGTTATTATATATTAACTCTTTGTACTCGAATGATGACTCTCAGGTACCACTAAAATTGTTATATTGTGTTCCAAGACAATTTTTATGTTAGCAATGTTTAGATTCAGGAAATTGTTAAATCTGCAAATGTTGAACGAGTCATAAGAATGAATTTTATACATACAAAATGCACTTTGTCATATAATCTGAAAATATTATCAGTTAGAAAAATTATGTTAGATTTATAGTTCAAGTATTATAGCTTCGAGTGTAAAGAGTTAAATATAATTGTACTCCGATGTACATAATGAAGTAACAATTCGCTTTGCAAGCAGAGTCAGTAGAAGGACAAGGACAACAAATAAAGAAGTGCAAATCAGCTGTGTAAAAGGAGCAGATATTAGAACTCAGGCAAGTGGAATAAGTTGACCAATAGGCTGGCAAGTGGAGTAAGATAATTAATGCTCAAACAATTATTAACTGCCATTAATCAAATATTGTATTAAAACTAAGAATATTCATCGTAAAGAAATAATTAAATTAAATAATTATAAGAAGAATCATATAATACAAATTTCTATATTTTTATAAATTGAAACGGTGATTCCAAAAATTCAAAAACTTAACAAAATGAATATATAATAACAAATTCCTGTCCCAAAATTTAAGTGCTCTCAAAAGAACTGAAACCTTATAATGATCCATTAAATCTTATTACTATTAATAAACTACACTAAGTATATTCTAAAATAATATTTGGTACATGCTTCTATGAATAAATAGATAAATAAAATCAGTGTCCAGAGATGCATTAAATCCGTTAGTCAACCAGCAAATAAGTAGATTCAAGCAAGTAAAACCAGTTCGCCAATGACCTAGTAATTAAAGTAAGGCAATCAGCGCTCGCGCAAGTATTGTAATCGAAGTCGAAACTATCGCGTCGGTTCGTACGAGTGTGTGTGCAACTGTGAACACAATGGATCCCGCAATAAGCCGTGCGCCCGTGGAACAATTTTTGTTGGCGCAGCAATCTATGGTAAATTTCAGGATAAAAACAGAGGATTGAAGTTCATCGCTAATTACTCTAGGCGTTCGTCATTTGTCGGTGTCGTTCTGTTCCCGTGTCCGATCATTAGTTATTGTCTCCACTTCTGGCAGGGTTTATAAATAATACCGATATATCAATAATGTCATATAAATTGCAACGCTGTACGGTCTCGGTCGGCCGACGGTAACACAGCTTCTGCCAGCACGTGATCGATATCAATTACAAGTAGAAAAAGCGGGTTATGGCCGGACGCGTCACCGCGCGGAACTCTCGAAGATAATCCCTTGGCGAATTTCGAGGCCTGATCTTTTTTTTTCGCATCGAAGCGAAGCTGCGCGCTGAAAAACAAAGAGAAGAATTTCATTTCAGATTTTTCAGCTTAGTTTCTCGTAGAAGATTTCCCGAGGATTTTTGTCAATTTTCCGAACGTTTTGCCCAGCTCCGTGCGCTCGTTCGACGCGCCTTAATCTGCCGGCGCAAGAACTTCGGGAAAATTAGAGTGGCTGCGCGTTCGCGCGGGAAGTTGTTCAATTTTATTCGACGCTTTCGCTCTTTGCCAATTATAAATTGATTAAACTTTGATCGCGCAGTGTCCAAATTTCCGCGGCACGGTCCGCAACGGTCTCCGAGAGCTGGCGCGATAATAATGCTTTAATATTCGATCACAATTTCCTTTTATTGGAACCGAACACGTAATTCACCTTGTCACAGTTTCCCCCTCTCTTTCTCTCTCTCCCTCTTTCTCTTTCTCTGCGTTTCTAGGTTCGAGAACTTGAGAAAGACGGGAGAAAGCGGACGATGCCTCCAATTCTTTCGGGCAGCGTTCCAGAAAAATTTCTTCATCGATCGACGGTCGACCCGAGTTTCGACGCGGAATCGAGCGGAGCGGAGTGGAGCGCAACGGCGGTGCTGATTTTCAAGTTCCGCGACAACAAGCTCAGTTTCCTTCAAAGCTAACAAGGTACGTCTGATTTAGCAGCGCCGAGAAATACGTTTACAGCTTCGCTGAAATTGCATTAAACGTCACGGACGTGATAATGAACTTTGCTCAATTTATTGCCCCGCCCCGTTCGAGAGATTGATCAATTCTTTAAGAGTTTCAAACTGTTGCAAGTCTAATTCGTTGCCACCTTTTCCTTCTTTTTATGCAGGAATTTCACGCGAAACGGAATAATCTAAGGGGCTCCGGGAAGTGTACAAGTTCTCGCGTTTTTCTCCGCGTCGAGTACTTTTGTTTTTCGATCGTCTTTTGTGAATGGTGGTTTTGCAACTGTCGATCAAATTTTTCATAGAATTTGCGAGAAAGAGGTTTCGACTCAAAAGGATAAATTACAATTAGAATTTTTAGCGCTAGGACGACTTCCGAGAGAATTCTTCGAGCCTACAAATTCGAAAATTATATTACAAATTAATTTTTCGATTAGGTTTATTTCTCTTGAGTTGAAAATTATTTAGAAATTATTTATCGATGTATATATATTTATTTTTGATGCTTTCAAGTTCCTGTTGCCATTATGGTACAAACACCGTGCAAAAGGTAGGGAAGACGAACATGTCGCGATTTCTGACACATTTCTTCTCTCCGATGATAACAAACGATCAAAAAATAGATAACGAAGAACTAATTGTGAAGGAACGATGTATTGTCTGTTACAATCTAGATAGAGAGGAAATTCGTTTTATTGTAAACGTGAGAACGAGAATAGTAAACGACATGGAGGAGACATAAAAGAGAAGATGCCTACTATTGAGCAACAGAGAAAAAAGCAAATGAATGGAGTACACTAGTTTATCGAGAATGAAAAAGACATAACAGAAGTGTAAAAATCATGCGTGAAGAAACTATTTGGTAAACAGTATACTCTGTCAAGCATGTTTAATGTTAAATATGTCAAGCTCAGAGTAACCTCAGTGCAGTTGATACACCGTTCTATATAATTTTCTTACAGAAATTAATATAAATTAATATAAATTTAACGAAAACATGTGTGTTATGATAATTGCAAAGTTTTCAAAAAAACATGGTTTTTGCAGGATCCAAGTGTAAAGATGCATGTGGATTTCAGGAAATTTCGTTAAAATTCCGCGAGACGACGAAGGCTCAGGAATTCTAGGGTTAATGCATCGATGTCAAGGTTATGTCAAAATTATACCAAGATTATGCCAAAATTATACCAAGATTATGCCAAAATTATACCAAGATTATGCCAAAATTATACCAAGGTTATGCCAAACAATGTCGAATGTTATTGACCTATTCGATTAGTTGCATTATATTCGCAACATCTTTTCTAAACAATTTCAACGACTTCTTTAAGAGTAATTCAAATAGTTTTAATAAATTTCGTTTAATACTAATTCCACGACTTTTTAAACACTGAACTTACCACGATCGAAATGATCTGTTCCACACGTTTTGTTTTTAAATGATTAAGATTTCGGAGTCTTTTTTATAGAAACCAGTCGAACGACTTCTCTGTTCGAGTTCACACTATAACAAAAAATGGCGGAGGGTCTAAAAAATATAGTCTTTTCGTTATTGCGAAGCAACACAAGTTAGTTACTTTTGAGACTCGATGAGATTAACATTACCCTAAAACTAGCAAAGTGGTCAAAATGACTGATTTCTAAATTTTTATAACTAATATTATAAAAATGTTTCCTTGAGATATTTTTATTTGAATCATTTTAATTGAAGCATATAATATAATAGACATTCTACAAGGTTTAATTAAATTCAATTTTAGGAGCGTTATAAGACAATGTTAAGATCTGTATAAAGTTCGACAGTTCCAGTGTTAAATATATATCATAATCTTAAATATGTCAAGTGTAAAAAACTGGTGAGAATGTAGATTGATGTTCCTCAGTGGAAAACAGGGTTATTAACAGTCTGCTTCACATTCGTTTGCGCTATCTATAAGTAGAGAAGGTAAGCAATAAACAGACGCATCAGCCAAATCACATTAAACAGCCAGCATACCTGGCCGAAATTCAAGTTAAATCGTTGGCACTCTAAACACGTTTCAATATCAACAATCAACTGGTCCAAAAATATTTTTTTAGCACCTTGCGACGATCTAAAGAGGCTCTGCTTCTGCAACGGAAGTTTACGAAAGGGAACTTACAAATCTAACTTTTCCTTTGTTATATCAACTTGATAGTAACAATAACTACGAGACATATTGATACAGGTGATTTCTATTTTTCCTAACGTATAAGATTCGCAGCTTATTGATATTTTCGAAGATTTTGGCTTCTATCAAAATGTGAAAAATTCAAATGAAATAAATTATAAAGTTACTATAAAGCAACTAAAGTCTAAATTATTTTGACAATAGATTTCGTCAGTAGAGGATACGCATATTAGTAAACAGTAAGATTCCATCTTTTTCACAATGAACATGTAACTTAATAAACTTAACCCTTTTCACTCGAAGCTACTTCAACTGCAAAATTAAAACATCTTTCCTAAACTACGCTATAATTATTATTTCTTACGCATATTTTCATTTGATACGTATAATATAAATCTCATTACGAGACTTACGATTCCAGCCATTCATTAAAATTTCAATAACGTCAACGATTGTTTGGAAAATAATTCAGCAGCTTTTCGTGGTAACTCAGAATCACCATCGAAGTGCAAAGGGTTACTACGACCGCAAAGGATTCGCGCGTGTCATTGCATGTAGATGCGTCGAAATGAACCACGTTTCAGCGAGTTATAAAAGTGCTCAATTTCGAATCGAGGTCTCGGACAAATGTTACAGTTCCGAGCGATCCCAGCACAGAGAACAAACGGAGCCTCTTCGCCGACGAAACACCATTAAAGCAGTGATTGCGGATACATTAAACTACCGTTATTCCGCGTTGCCACGGCGGACGGAGTTTCTCGTTTCGTTCTTTTTTTCGGCAAGTGCGACCGCTATGTTACCCGGTATCCTGGAAATGAATAAAACACCGGCCCATAGAAATATTGCGTAAAACCGGCCGGAACTGGCGCGGCTGTGTAAAAGGTAAGAGAAATTTGTCAGCGGAGCCTGTTTTGCACCGTAACGTCCAACGCATCCGCCACCAAGGTGTAAAATAGTGCGGCCGGCCCCGACCGTTGTCCTGCGTCCCGGAGCCCCGTCGAGTGGCCGTGTTGGTCGTCAGTGTCCCTACACCAACAGGTTACGTAACGTTGCGAATTTACACTCACCCTTTAAACGCGACTGTTTTTTTTTCCTCGTCCGCGACCAATCAAAACCGACGAAAAATTCCCGAACAAGACAAATTCGCCCGCCGCCGATACGATCGCGGCCTCCCCCGATGCCGTGCACGAGCCGTACCAGCTTTAATCGGCCGCGCTTTTTCGCGCGAGTGGACACGCGGACCGCAACCGCGATAGAAATTTATATTGGACCTACGACCGCAATAGGTATCGACGCTGGAACAGGGACCGGAATAATTGAAAGGGAAACCGAAACCGCGACCATAACCGTAATCAAAATTTGATTTGTGCCCTTATCAGTTTGCGTCCTGCCCGGTACTACGGCGCTCCGCCGGCCGATACGTGATTCCATTAAACATTTACGCGCGAAACAATCATTAACGAACTGCGTTATCCTCAATTAGCGTTCTTATTTTCGGTCTCGACCGGTAGACCGTGTCGGCGTTTACTATAGCTTGCTGTTTCATTTATTCTAGTTTACTGTAATTCATTCGAGTTCATTGTAATTCATTCTAGTTTACTGTAATTCATTCTAGTTCATTGTAATTCATTCTAATTAATTCTAATTCATCGTAATTTATTCTAATTCATTGTAATTCATTGTAATTCATTGTAATTCATCGTAACTCATCGCAATTCATCGTACTTCATCGTGATTCATTGTAATTCATTGTAATTTATTGGAATTTATCACAATTCATTGTAATTTATTCTAATTCATTTAAATTCGTCGGAATTCAATGTAATTCATTAAAATTAATTTTAGTTAATTATAATTCATTCTAATTCGTCGTGATCCATTGTAATTCATAATAATTCATTGGAATTCTTTGTAATTCATTGGAATTCATTGGAATTCATTGTAATTCATTGGAATTCAATGGAATTCAATGGAATTCATTGAAATTCGTTGAAATTCATTGAAATTCAATTTAATCAATTGTAATTCATTGTACTTCATAGTAATTCATAATAATTCATTTGAACTCATTAAAATTCATTGCAATTCTAATGAAGCTAAAAGTACGAGAAGCTAACTCGCGATGGAGATTTCTAATAATATCTGGATAAATATGAATATTATTTAATATTATACATAACCTTGACACAATAAATAACATCCCTTCTTCGTCTTCTATGAAATTGCACTAAGGAAAAACAATATCATAGTCAACTATTTTAACTATGAAAAATTAAAGTCTCTTTGGAATTTCTTGCAAGATGAATATTCTTGTGAATAGTCTCTATTCATTAAACACAAATTAGAAATCATAGAAATTACTATAAATTTAATATAGTAAGCAAAATTGCAACATTTAACTCCATGATCCAAGTTTGACGAATCTATCGCTACATATAAATATTCTTTTTCGTCAAGGATGTTATCAGAACCAAAAATATTCTGATCATTGTAACGATTGATGACACATAATTTGCACGATTACTGGGTATGATGCATTTATATGAAAAATTGATAAAAGAAATAAAGAACAATGCAAACATGACAAGTATCTAAGAACATTGTTAATCTCCATTTCATAGAAATTACTAAAAGAAGCAACACATTTTTACGTGTCACTTGTTTTATAAAATTATTCCAGACAGTTAAAATCTTCCATAAAAATCCGCATTGGAATAATTATTAATTATAGCGATTTAATCAAGGTTTTTTCAAGAGATTGAAAAACTGCTAATAAAAGTCACCAGTGATCGAATGTAACTGGAAATCCAACGAGAACTGCATTCGAATTCGAAGCGTTCCCGACGATATGCTATACCTGCGACTAATTCGGTATAATTGAACTATTAATTAAAGGACGAATTTTTGCAGAGAAGGTCCGTGGCGATAATTACATCTCGTCCAGGACGCGAGTGTCTACGTTCGATCGTCGACGGAATCATACGAAAGCGATCGAGTCCGATTCTAGAATTAGCAGATTGGCTTCCTCTAATTAGGTTCCCGGGCGTGACTCCGCTCTAGATATCTGCTCGGCCAAAAATCCTAAATCCGAATCGATCGGTCGGCTCGCGCGCGCCAGCTAATACTGTATTCCGTGAAAATCTCCGCTCAAGGAGCACTCGGAGTGCGAAATTAGGGTCGGGGATTTCGAATTCGAAACACTCGGGGAGGATCGCGCGGAGCCCTGGCCGGCGACGCGTCGGATTTTTAATGAAACATTAAAACAGCTCCCGTTTTCGTGTCGCTGCGGTGATTTAACCCTTAGCGGACGACGACTCTTCCGACCAGGCGAGGTAGAAGGACGAGGCGATTTTCTCCGATGTGTCGACTGTCTTGTATATAAATTATTTCAATTTGTATGTGATACAAATACAATTTATATACGATTATATGCAACTATATACGATTATATGCAACTAGAGGGTTTTCCAATAGGAACGGGTCGATGTTGACAGTCTGTAGCGGCCATGTTGTTTCGAATGCGTCGATTAAATCTGTTGTTTGCAATTCAGTCGGTTATGACAAATCACCGTGGCAAGTTACGCGATCGAGATGCACGCCCGAATGATAAAATTGTATTATCAAAATGAGTGTTCGTAGAAATCACGCGGCGAAATCACGTTTGTTCACGGCCGGCCCCGTTTCGCCGAAAGGGGAATAACGATCGAGACGCTCGGCACCGCCGATCAAAGCAATTTGGATTCGACGTCGTGCCGCGCTCTGTCGGTGAAAAAGCAGCGGAAAATCTAACTACGGCTAACCAGACAACCGACAATCCTCGAATATGTGTTCCTTGGCGAACGTCGCGGTTGAACCGCCGGGAAAAAGGAATTACGGGATTGGTACGGGATTAGGCGAGCCGGGCGAACCAGCTTCGATTGCGTCGCTTTGACGGACAACGTTGTTGGTGCTAATGGTCCAAGAACCGTTTCGGCGCCAGCGGAATCGAAAACCGACGACTTTTTAGAGAAAATTCAAGGGAAAGGTGTAATATCGCATTTTGAATGATGAAATTAATGTGACGAAAAGAGACTGCAACGAGGATTGACTGTCTTTTATATAAAAACTGTTTCTACTTGTAAAAAGCGAAAGCTGCATTTTTAGACAAATGTTTGAAAATTATATAAGTTTGCCTTATTTGTACTAGAGTAAATATGTCTCAATTATCGTGTCTTTGGATAAAAAATGTATAGAAAAAGGAAATAAATTGATGATCTATATTTTTTTATCATGTTTACCTATAAATATGTTATTCTAGATTCAGAGAAAGGTGTCACCTTATGTGTGAAACTTTTCTTTTTAAATACGTTTTTGATCCGGGTGCACAAAAATTGGGACAGGTACAATAATTGGGACATCTACTCTAGTCTAACAAATTATACTTTGTATATTTCCATTAAATTATTGTGTATTAGTAGCATCTAGCGGCAGTGACATAAACTTAAGGCTAGTTTTTAGGTTCGTATACTCTTCAATTAAACATTTATTGTACTCTTATTCTACTTATTTCTTACAATATCGTCAATTTGACACGCGAGAGACACACTAGCCCTTAAATAGTACTTCAATTAAAAATGTGCATAACCTACGTTACATTATTAACATTACTTACTGCGTTATTATCAAATAGCTAAATAGAAAGTCAAAATAAATTTTCTTACTCTGCACATCAATAATAATCGAACTGAGTAAAAGCAAGTGTATTAAAAACATACCTATCTTCCACAACTTTTCTCACAATTACGGACAATAATTATGAATAAGAATAAGTGATTAATAGCGACCTCGTACAATATAGATAACTAGATTAAACTATAAAGTGTGGATGAGTGATGAATAAACATGAACGCGCGTATCACAGACACAGAACGTGTAAAAAAGCAAATGGGCGACCGTGACCGTGCACAAACTGTGCCGATTATTTCTCGAAGAACGATCGTCCAGTCGATGATACGACAATCGCGACAGATGCGACGACGTAAATGCTCGTTGTGCGCGAAACACGCGACAGAGATTCCGAGGAATATTGACGTCGCGTCTGGATACACGGAGCTTTCGGCTGGCATCGCAGCTCTTTAATTTGCATCACCGGCGTGCTCTCATCAACGCTGATCCGCGATCCACATGGATAACCGTGGAGAAGCTGATGGCAAGGGTAACGAGTGGAAGAGATCCGGGAGCAGCCGAGGGCGAGAGAACGATAAATTGAGAGCACTCAGCCGAGGCGACTCGAGTGCTCGTTCCCTCGGTGGACCCTACAGTATTCGCGAATTTCAACTCATTCTCGGACGGACCCGGCCTCTCGAACTTCCCTCGAGTTTGGTCACCAAAGGAGGAGAACGCGCCGCGGATGCGACGCGATGCACAACCGGACCTGTCTTTCACAAAAGGGTATAAGAGCTCAAAACTGCCCTTGAGCCGATTTAAATGGCTCCTCTGCCATTCCGAGGGCCGGAAAGAGAAAACATTTCCGCTGAAATATCAACCTAATGTCGCATCCAGAGAACAGAGTCGGACATTATTTTAATGAAATTTTATTTGAATTCATTCTTCGAACCCTGTTTTATTCATTTTTCTAATACTGTTTTATTAGCATTAATTTTTCTATTATTGTTTTATTAGAATACATTTTTCTAATACTGTTTTATTAGAATTCGTCTTTTCAATGCCATTTTATTCGAATTCATTTTTCTAATACAGTTTTATTGGAGTACATTTTTTGATAAAGTTCTATTTAATAAATTCGAGGATAAATTCCTCGATTAAAGTTTTATTAGAAGAAATTCTACGAATAAAATATGCCGAACTCTGCCAGGAGTGTAGATTTGCGCTGTCCTCGATTTCACGGTTTTCGATCGATTTTCCCTATCTAAATGCGTGCATAAATTCTGGAAAAAAATGTGGTATATCACGGCTGTCGAGATGCATTTTTCAGAAACTTTTTCCGATTTTCAAGTTCATAATCCCAGTTGTAAAATCGCTTCGAATATGCAGATGCTTTTCATAGGCTGTTACGTTTAAGAGAATAAATATTATTTATTACAATTAAGTAAAATATTTTTCCAAGTGCAACAAAAATATTCGTGGAAATGTTGTACGATTCAAAGGGGTGGATAAAAGCAAATAACTAATTAACTAGGCGCACATTTGATACGTCTCGTAAGATATTTCCCTGTTCTCACTTAAACGCGACACCCTGTAGAAATATAAATCGCATATCCACCATATTTTTATAGCAGCTCTATAACAGCTATAGTAGTGTATACATAGTAACTGTAGTAACATTGCTGCAACAGTGGCTTAAAAATTCTTCAAATTTTTCAATTTGACGCGCCAGAGTTTAGGGAGAATAAACGCCAATTTTTATAGGTCTCTCGCGTGAAAAAGCAACTTGCGCTGAAATTATCCTTTATATTTTTCTTTCCATAAAGATGTAAGTCATCCTCTCCCGTCTTTCCTCTTCAGGCGAGCCCCGCCCCTCGCGCGCGCGGTTATTAAATTCATGAAGCGGGAACGACGCGACGAAGGCGACGATCTCCAAGAGCAATTTCGCAGATTTGCGAACACGTTGCACACCGTCATCGGCGCTGTCTGTCCCAGCAATTAACCGGAAGATAGGACGCAATGAGATCCGGGGTAAGTGCGAGGGATCCGAATTATTGAAAATTAAATCACGAGTGCCGGGTGTTACTCGTGACCCGATTTCATCTGCAACCCTGGCCGCGATGTTGTACACCCCTCCGCTATCGCGACGACCCAGGGAGTCCATTGGACGTCCGCTGTCTCTTGGTCGAAATTCAATTCCTCCGGTTCAATACGGTCGGTGGATACTTTTTCCTGTAACCCGGCGAATACCTCGATTTCGTATTCATTTCCCGTAATTTTAGAATCGGCAGCAATATCGGTGACTTATATGTATATACATTTGGGGAGCAAAATTTGAGAAGACAATTTACGGTGATATAACTTTTTTAATACTGGTCGAAATAACTTCAATTCTTTTGTAAATATTAGTATATTAATATTAATACAATGTCTGAAATATAATACTTTTTTTTTTAAATTTTACAGTGAAAATTTACAGAAAAATTTCATTAAAGTTGAATAACCTTCACATGATCTGTAAACAATTCAAGATCATGTCATCATATCAATAAATAAAGATTTTTACACGTTTCAGTGGCAAAAACTTGACTATGCGTCAATTCATTATGGCATTATAATTTTGAAAAATTCAAGTCATTTAGACTAGTTTTAAAAAATTTATATCATTATAAATATGTTCATTTAATTTTACTCCACACTGTATGTATGTATACATGTATATATATTATAATTATAATCACACAGAATACGATTATAGAATAATAATGTATCAATAATTTCTATGCATAATGCAATTATTAATTTGTATTCTTAATTTGTACGTAATTCTATGAGATTATTTAGAATTACGTGTATATAGACTGACCGATCGGTCCATCGTTAAATAATAATAATCCATTCGCAAACAAGTATTAAACTCAAAGTAAAATATTGTTTCATTTCTTTTTCTTTTCAAACAGCGAGTTTCGACGAGTCAAAAGGAAGTTATATAAAAATTATACACGATAGGAAAAAAAATCAGTTTCTGTATCCAGATCCAGCGAGAGAAAATACATAAAAGTCAGTGTAAATATGGTCTGTGAAAAGTTCTTGTTTGCCAGAATTATACGCAGAAAGAGCTATAAAATCAGCATTTTTCTGTGATCCAAAGCGGAATTATATAAAAGCTATATGTAATACGGGAAAAAACGGATTGCGTGTACGGACTCAGCGGAAAATATACATAGGAATCAGTCTAAATATTCTGTGTGTACGTTGTTGGGACGTCACGGCGTTGTCACTAATAGCGAAGAATTGTGTCGTTATATGTGTGCACTGTATTAAAAGAAGGACCGAAATTAAGTGATGAAAAACCTATATATTTAGCCTCGTACTATGTACACCTTTCCTTTGGAGGTCTGAGGTACCTCGCAATCTAATCCAACTCTGAGAGGTCTGTTTTCCTCGAATGCTATTCCAACTCTCTGCTCTTTGTAAAAAATATTTTCTGTCGAGGTAAACTGTCACCCCTCTCACGCATTTGTAATACTCGCTGATTGGTTTTCCATGATTTTAACAATAACCAACCAGCGAGTCTGTTTCGAGAAAGCACCCTTCCCCTGCGCCTTAGCGCGTCCCTTTGGGAAGTTGCTGTTATGTGGAAGGTGGGGGCGACAGCGATATTTTAACAAAGATTCTTTCAACAAAAATTTTTAACGGAAATTTCCTCCAGGTGTAATTACGGCTGGTCACCGTTGCAAAACTAACATGGGACTTACCCTTCGGAGCTTTCCTTTTTTATGACACGTCTTGGCTATTGAGGCCGAGAGAAGCGAAATCCTAAAACGAGCAATAAAGTATGCGTTCTCTCGGCAGGAATATTATTTTAAATCTAAATTGCCTACCAGCCGTTAGCGAAAATCCTAAACTCAAAAATAGCCGGCCAGGTACGTCCGTGTCATAAAAAATATTAGTGCTGGGCACTAGCATACGCTATTTTCACTTTGATCCGGCTCGAAGGACCAAAATGTGTGTACGCGTTTGATACAATGCCTTAGTGTCGAAGACGCTTCCTTGCTTCTATTCACAATTTATTAATACAACACTGCACCGATATGATGTTCGCGATTTCTGAATGTGTTTTGAATGCGTTCTAGTTCACTTAGGTTGCGTTTTGAATGTGTTCTAGTTGAGTTCGATTTTTGTTCTGTATGCGTTACGTTCGAGTTTTAGTTTAGTTCTGTGTGCGTTCTATTCAAGTATGATTTTCGTTCTGTATGCGTTATGATAGAGTTTTAGTTTAGTTCTGTATGCGATATGTTTGAAGTTGATTTTCGATCTGAATGCGTTATGTTTGAATTTTACTTTCGTTCTGTCCTCGTTCGTCGCGTTCTGTCTATTGTCACCTCGGTTTTCTGTTGATTGGTGGAGGGTAGTTTTTGGTGGAGGAAATGAAGCGTTTTTGATCGGAGGTGGGTGTGTCGGAAGAAACTTGGAATGAGGTGTGGTGGTCGAAAGTTCTGGCTTGTGTCGTCTTCTTTGTTAAAGTAAATTTATGAATGGTCCGTCCAACGGTACTGCGAGTGTGTCGCACGCGTTGTCCGTTCGTCGAGTCGAGTTTCTTTAACCCTTTCGGTACGAGCGCCGGATATATACGGCGTCCACGTGCTAACTTGTATAAATAACAGAATTTCGTATCTGTTAATATCAAAGCTGGAAGCAACATTTTTTGTTTAAAAAAAAAAACACTGTTTTATTGAGCATAGTTTTTATTTAACGCTTAGAACAATCTTTATATAAATGAGGTCTGGCCGTGTGTGAATTTTCAGCGCAACGCCTCGTATAGTAAAAGTGCCACGACGGATAGAGTGTTCGTACCGAAAGGGTTAAGTACAGTAGTCGTAAAGTCGTATTGTGCGTAGGATTTTTAACCTATTGTCGGACTATTCGTACGTTTATGATTTAATTGCTAAAGGGATGGCTAGGCACGTTCGACCTTCGGTGTTGCCGTCGTAACATTCTGTGTAACAAAAATCGCGTTCACCAGTCTAATCGGACGAGTTGTGTGAAATGGTAAGTTGTAATGAAAGTAAAATAAAGCGTACGGTAATGCAATTGGAATAAAATGATTAGTCAGAAGAAAAATAGAATGGACCAGTTGTATGTTACAGAAATTTACACGGCGTATATTACTGTATAATTTATATTATATCGTACAGTAGTAGGTTGCGATTAAAATAAAACAAAGCTAATTCTCACTTATCGCGTGAGTTGGATAATACAATAAATTAGCGGATAGATATAATAAACAAATTGCTTTTCACAGAACGAGAATATGGTGAATACGACTGTAATAAAATGGACAATATTTCAATAATTAGAGACATGTAATTGTTATTACATATATGTAAGCTTTGTGTGTGAGTGAGCTGTGAACGTGTAGACACAGTAATGAGCCATCAGGAGTCAAAACGACGACGCGGCAGTTGAAGAATAAGAATAGAGAGAGGGAGAGAGAGAGAGAGAGAGAGAGAGAGAGAGAGAGAGAGACTGATAAACGGATAAAAGCTTGAAGGAGTATTTCTCTGAGTAGATAGTAAATTTATTGTAAAAGTAGTGTAAGTTATTGATTGTAATTCACTCATTGGTCCACGATATAACGTAAGAGTGAGAAGCATAAGCATTTAATTGCTGATTCTCTTATTTTTAGGTTAGACGAACACGTGTATACATTGTATATAGTCACAATGATTTCTTTAATAATAATTTAATCTCTTATTTTTAGACGAATAAAAATTGTATTTTCTTGCTTCGAACACATCCACATATTACATATATTACATAATTAGAGGTAATAGTACAGCAGAGTTGCAAATAAGGATCTTGATGGAAATAGTATCGTTAGTACAGATATGCCGCTGTCAAGCAAATGGGAAACGTCAGTTGCCGGTCGGGATAAGAAAAATGGCACAGCCACTGGCTAAACAACGGAAATATCTCGATCTGTTTGATCAGAATAGAACAATACATCCATTGCGAGTATACAATGTGACGTGTAGTCGAAGAACGATGACGCAAGGTACGACACAATTGTTGGTAATGAACGTCAAACGTCAAACGTCAGCGAACTGGGGCTTCAATTTCAAGGAACGCCATTATTTCGCCATGCTCGTCTAAACTACCGCCTTCAAGTTTCCCGACACACACCACGGTTAGGTGCTTAGTTCTAAATTGTAACCTTGTTACGTACTTAGCCTCGCCGGCGTGACGCGTAATCTTGTGGGCATTGACCAGGAAACTATGGCGCGCAGACAACGATACGGCGAAGCAATCTCCCCCGAATCATTAATTATGAAACGGACCTCATAACGCCGCGAGAACAAACCGCTCCTGCGGTACTCTTAATTATTTCGCGGACGCAGAAACCAAGTCCGAATTTCCGCGCGCACTCTCCCGCGGAAATAGCGATTTTTTCTCGTTCTCGGCACTCGAAGTTTAAATTTAATTCGAAATATTCTTCCGAGAGTTTCATCGAGCCATTGTTACATGAATTTGTTCGATGTGTTGTAGGAATCAAATTTTTATTGAAGAATTTGTTTGAAAGGTTCGACGAATCAAATTTTATTAGAATTTGTTCGAAAGGTTCGACAACTAAAATTTTATTAACCAATTAGCTGCGTCAATATATTTAGAAGATAAACTTTGATAGGCGTTTTATCGATTTATCTTTGACAATTGTTCTAAAATTATCCTAAAGCGTGCAAAATTTATGACTATGTCTATCATAAGCAATTTGACATAAATCGTAGGAGAAGTATTTTTGTTATAAGATGTAAAATTGTCGTTTCCTTACGATGTGTATACACGTCGTACGCAGCTAACAGGTTAAAATTTGTTCGAAAAGTTTGACGAATCAAATTTTATAAGAATTCGTTCGAAAAGTTTGACGAATCAAATTTTATAAGAATTCGTTCGAAAAGTTTGACGAATCAAGTTTTATTAGAATTTATTCGAAAGATTCGACGAAATCAGATTTTGTTAGAAGAATTTATTTGAAAGATTCGACGAATCAAATTTCGAGGAAAATCATTTCTTGACGCCATATAACAATTGTGAATGGTACACTGAATATTGATAAGATTGGTAATATTAATAATACTGATATTTGCTCGCACTAAAGACTTTATATTGGAGAAGCTGTTGAAACACGTGACTTGGGAGTCTGTTCATCGACGTGGGTTTAAATCGTAAATAAGTGTTTAAGACCGTCTCGACAGGAAAGGTGTTAATTTCGGCTGTTTCGCGGGCTACTCTAATCTCGTTAAGTACTTAGCGTTGATATGACGTGTGTAATCTTGGGGCCATTGTCCGCGTCACCGATGTATGCAAGGGTGTCCAGGGTTATCAGCAGTAACAGGCAAAGCGGTGCGACCGACACAGTTGCAGATGCAACGGACTAATCTCCTCTATACCAAAGAGCATTATACCGAGCAGACCGAATAGAACAATCTGGTTCTGCGAAGTAACTTGCACGGGTTTCCGCATCCGTGCCGGAAATGAAAGGACGCTACGAAGTTTTAAAAACGTTGCGCCGTCCCCTCGCGCGCCAGCCCACGTGTACCCGCAGCTGCCGACGTATGGATTACAGAAATGCGGCGCACGAAATTTCGTAACGGCACGCTCCAAGCACCGCGGAAAACACACTGAATGCCATTACGGTAATGACTATTGTCGTCGAATATACAGTACCGAAAACTATATCAACGTCAGTGTTTCGATTTTCGATAAACTGTCGATATTTAACGCTCGGAATGCCGCGTCAGCCGTACGCGTATGGATGACGGAATTATTTGCCGAAATTTGACAATTCATTTTTAATTCTTCCTTTATCTTGAAAAGGTAATTGATGCGACTTCAATTTCACCTATTCCATTACAGCTGTTGCAGTATCTCTGATATTTAGTTATTGCAATAATACCGCATATGTCTCATTTTCTTCATATTTTGTTCGAATACAACGCTTTTACAAAATATATAATTTAATAAACAATTTCAAAAAAAAAAATATATATATATAATATCCTTTCGAATCAGTTAGCTGTTTCTTCACGAGTATACTCGTCACAAGGAAGTAACATTTTGTTACGTCTTCATTCAAAATAAATAAAACGAAGGAATAACAAAATTTAATATACTCTATCTCTAAAAAGATGTACTGTTCTATTACTGAAGTAATTCTATGAAGTGTCCAGAATTTCATGATTACGCGCGGAGTAGGGCAAATGTACCTATTACTGCGGATGGAAGCTTTACTGCGGTATTACTTAATTTTCAAGAGGTAAAATACAGCAGCATACGTACACTTAGCCGGCGTAAAAGCGAAACCAGTTACTGCAACGACTTTCTTGAAATATATCGTGTTATTTTCTCTCGGTATCGTCAAGTTAGGCGAGTTACTCGGTGCATTTTTCTGCTTCCCTACGGGAAGTCGCAGGAACACTTGTATACGAGAGAACTGTGTTCCAGATTCATGCAGAAACAACGACTTGTATGTTTTACCTGCATACAAAATATATATTTTTCTATATATATATATTTTAGTATATATATTTTTCTATATATATATCCGTAGATCTCGCAAAGCTTCCGTCAAACTTTCAGGCGAGCGGAGCTCCGGTCTGAAGGGATTCGAACAGAATGAATCGTGCGGTAAGAGCGCTTTATTCCGAATAACAATGGTGGTAGAAACGTTCGAGAGGCAACGTGCCAGTTCCGATAAATAAGATGAGATTGAGGTGAAGCACAGAGAATGGGATGAGGCGTCGTTTCTTTGAATCTCTCTCGCGGATCGCAGGAATTTTTCGGATTTTCGAACGTTCGGCATCGCCGAGCCACCGATCGGCTCGATATGGGACGAGAATTCTATCGATACGTACGATTTGAATTCGAATTACAGTGCTGCCGTTCATGCAGAAAGACAGGTTGACCCGTCGCTTTTTTTTCTAACCCTTTGCACTATAACGACGGGCCAGCCCGACGTGATCAAGATTTCATATATCTGCTCTTGATATGAATGTTATTCGTTTTTAATTCGAAATAGTTTGATGCTTTTGTTATCAAAATCTAGAATCGATTATTCCGTTGTTAAAGTTATGTATCATCGAGAAATAATTAAGGATGATTTGGTAATTAATGTAGTGGTGAAATATATCGTGTAAAAGGTTAACGTAAAACTGCGTCTATGTTCGTAACCCCTTTTAGTACTATTTTCTTCAGGGTTATATAATTAGAAGTTTTTTGATTGTAATAATTTCTTCTTTGATTGTAATAATTTTTTCTTTGATTGTAATAATTTTTCCTTTGATTCTAAAAATTTGTTCTTTGATTCCAATAATTTCTTCTTTGATTCTAATAACTTCTTCTTTGATTTCAATATATTCTTCTTTAATTCTAATAATTTCCCGTTTGATTCTCAAAATTTCTTCTTTGATTCCAATAATTTCTTCTGTGATTCTAATAATTTAACAACACCATTCTAATTTTCCAAATAATTAAAACTGTTAAACAAAGAAATGCAGTCTCTGCAGTTACTGTTGGTTACAATTACTAGCTCAACTTTTACGATAAAAATTATGAAAATTCTAAATGAATTAAGTCTCATTACTAGACTGCAGATCTTTATGCAAATTCTCAGTTTTATATGTCCTTTCGTAAAAATCAGAATGAGGACAAAATTTTCTCTAGCAATTCAAACATTTAAGCATTGCAAGAAGAAAATAAAAATTCTGTTAATGCTTTGTTACTTTATACATTTTCTTGAATTTTAGAAATTACAAAGTGACACACGCCAATCAATTTAATTCAAACAATTGTTATAATTTCTTCGAGGAAAAATAAACTTGATATTTATTGTGCGCGTATATTTAATTGAAATTTTAAATATTAATATGAAGAATATTATAGAATTAATATTAATATTTCGACTCAAACGAACGTAATAACATTTATACCGGACATACTGTTATTAAAAATCTCCATCACAAAAAAGACTCGTCAAAGTACAACGAAATGTTAATCACTGTTTCGTTTGTTGAAACATGGATAAGTTCAAAATACAAGATTATTCTTATCAAAATAATATATATAACAAAGATAAATAATTCTCGCTGATTCGTTGATTTGTTTAAAATGCTTCCACTCACCTAACAGCGCCTGGAAGAGCCTGCTTTTGAAGATCCGGATGACACGCTCGATGGCCAATCGCAATTGTTTATCCTGGGGCCTCGTAAGCTTGGCATGATAATCTTCCAGGAGCTCCAGAGCTCGGTGAGCTTCTGTAAATAGAATAGTAACGTGTTAACAAACGTCTCAGACTGTTTGCATAAAACAACATAATGAAAACTTGATACTCCTTGGCAGTAGTATGTCTTTCAGTTGTTAATTTTTAACAAATAAACAAGAAAAATGAAATTTTTTGACACACCACTACAGATATTGTAATCAGGGTTCTCAGACAAATAAGTCACAAGATGTAGAAATAACTACATGCAAAATTTACTTATTTTTTATTAAAGGAAACAAACTCCGTGCGTTTTTTCAGACTTCACGATTTCCAGTATGACAAACATGGCCTCACATTTAAAGGAATCCAGTAGTTCGTGTGCATCAGACTTAATATCCAAAAACCACCATCTTAAAGTAGAGATTTCAAGCTTTAATTTAAAAAGAAAGTCATCATTGTACAATGATTTTTCGCGGAGTTATCGTCAGTCAATGTTGACCAATTTTTTACCCAAAAGTCTATGCTATAATTTTCTCGAGCAGTGTATTTTCAGCGCATTAAATAAAATTTAGAATACTTAACGGCGGCTTCGGTAAAATAAAAATTAGTTTAAAGGAAATTGGTTCATCTGTTTGATAACAAAAATATTCAACAACGTTTGCGATCGACTTAATCGATTTCTCGTAGCACGATATCGTCGGCGTTCATCCCGATTGCGTTTAGCGGCGAAATTTAGAAAATGAACGAGAAGAGTAGCGCGGCTAAATGAATATCGTTAGCGACCGTAACCGAGCCAAGCTACCGTCCGTAGAATATTTACCAAATTACAGCCGGCGAAATATGAAATTGCATATGGATGAGGGGAACGGAGAACGGGGTCGGTCCAAAAGCGTAATGGTACAACAGGACGGGGAAAATAATCGCGGGAATGCAACGCGTGGAAGGCGTCGCAGCTACTTGCGACTCGAACACAAGCTATCTGGTGACGGCAGGTGATATTATATTCCACGAGGCCGGATGGAAGAATTGTTTCGTGCCTGTGAAATATTTCGCGGTATTGATCGCAATCGTGACCACTTCAACGACGAAACGCCTATTGGATTCGACATTCGCAGGAAATTTTGAATGTCAGAACTCTCTGTCTCGTATTTGGATTAAACTCGATGCAGTCGCGTGCCCAACCCTTGCGATAATTGTAGTCACTCTCAGCACCTTTATTTTCACGCTATTTTTATCGAACGTGTCGTGAAAATTATTAAGAGATACATCAATTTTTCTCTGAATAATTATTTCATCTTTTAGAATTGTTTATATTCCTTGTTGTAATATTTATTTTATGTTGTGATAATTAAACAATTAACTTTTGCTATATCCTTGAAGAGTGTATAAGTTAGTACAGTTATGCTGTGTACGGTTAACTTTCCTTATATTTTGTTTATATTTATTTATGACATTATATTAATTTATGGCATTATTTATAATGTCATATCAAATATGGGTTAGATATGTTATATCTTTTATGCGTAAAATTTTTCTATTTAACTCTTTAAGGCACAGAATTTCAGAAAATAAATAGATCCATTTTGCATAGAAATTTTGTTACGTTAAAAATTAAACGAAATTGATATGTTTTGAATAACATAGGAATCGCGTAACATAAAAACAGAATAAAATAATCATTCAATAGAATTATAGGATTTAGATTATATTTTACTACCTAATGTTTCTTAACCTTAATATTTTCATATATAAAAAAATTGGTGCATTTTCCATTTTGCGTCGACGGAATTCCTAGTAAAGCTGATTTTTGATCTCGCGACGCCATTGTCTTGCTGAACGGAAGGAGACAAATTTCTGGCGCAAAGGGACGAGCGACCGTACCGGGAACGCACCGTGAATTTCACGAAATAAAAGACTCCGAGGGGCGGGCGCACAGGTGCATCTGATCTGCGAGGAGAGCGCAGACGTCGCGTAAGCGGAATTATTCTCTGGAACAAGGGTAATAACGAGTCGCTCTCGCTGCGAGGATTCGCCTTTGAATCCTCCGATACTCCGCTCGTCGAAAGCGCAATCATCGTTACGAGCCAAATTCATCGACGATTAACGCGTTGTTGTACGCGCGACGATTGATCGTACCGAGAATTTCTAAAGCCCCCGACGTTTCGTGCACCGGCGGTTTTCTAATAGCCCCCCTTAACCCTTCTATCGCCGAACGACATATCGTCGTTCACTGTACTCGAGAAAATATTGTTTTCTAATATTTATAATAAATAACAGCGCTGTTTCTAAATACATTACGAACTAATTGATGACCTTAGAGTTTATTCGAAATTAAGATGGCTTTGTCGTTATTTGTTTGTAGAATATATTTATAAGCGTTTCCTGAGATCAGGTATTTCTCGCTTAGGTAAACGCAAGGTTTTTGATTGGCACTGAGAGGGTTAAAATTGTGGATGAACGGTTCGGTATGATTTGAAAAATTAAATGGTAAGGACAGCAATTTTATCTATAATAGTAGAGAAATGATATGAAGTCATACGATCGCTATCTCAGTTTTTAACAACTATATATGGAAAATAATTATTATTTTATTAGATATATTATTTTATTATATATTAAATATATAATATATAAAAAATATATATTATATATTTTATTATATATTATTAATTATTATTATATTATTCTATAATTACATATAGAAAATGGAATGTCTATAACTATATATTCAATACGGACTGTCTATAACTAGATATACAAAATGGACTGTCTATAACTATATATACAATATAGACTGTCTATAATTAGATATACAAACTGGACTGTCTATAACTATACAAAGAGTCTGATGAGCCAAATGTTTCATGACTCTTCGCGGTGTTAATCTATAGACAAATCGCAACTAAATACTTCGCGTCTAATTTTCTATTCCGCGTCTGCCTGTTAAAATTCGTAAATAATCCTGATTGTCTAACTCATGCGTTGGCTTTTTCTAATCAGAGCCGCTCGTTTTTCTGTTTCTGACAAGGCCGTGAGACTTTTCTTTGGATCACGCACGCCGGATCCGCTCGGAAAAGGCCGATGAGTCCACCAAGCACCTTTCAGGTAATCACTTAATTTACGACGGTCTCTGTTTGCTATTCAGGACTACCGGAAAAAAACTTTACTAAACACGCGACGTCAAATTCTGGAAATTATCTCCTTGACTGGAAACTGTCTCCTCGAGCGTACAAGAAGCTATTGAATTAATTCTTTGCACTCAAAGATATTTTAATTTGAAATCTAAATTATTCTCTCCGATCTACAGTATTTCCATTTTATATAGCTAACTGCATTTTAATAATTAAACATTGAATTTTTTTATTCAGACAACAGCCAAATAATTATTGGTTCATTCAATATTCATATTTTGGACAATTTATTAGATATACATTTTAGTAACATAAAGATTTTCTTGAAATGACAATTTTTAATGACGTTTCAGTAAAACTAATTTTTTTTTATTAAACCTAAACATACCATGCCGATTAACAGAACCAGTTCCACATATTTCATCATAAAATATTTGAGACTGTAGACTCTTTGATAAGAAATGCTTCTATGAATTTTTTAGTTCTAAACTTTTTAACTTTTTCAAAGATACTGCCACGTATGTGTACGTTTAGTTTTCTTAAAATTATAATTATACTAAGTATAATGACAATGAGAATCGGATGAAAAATTATTCAATACAGAATGCCACAACAATATCAAAAGGACCTCATTAAATAAAATAAAATGAATGAAAAATGAAGAAGAACGAATTAAATAGATTTCTCCTTATGATAAAAATTCATCCCTGAAGGGGTTAATTTCCAAACAAATTAAGGCTTGTCTTTCTCATACAACACCGGTTGATCACTTTTAACGATCTTTAGAATTGCTGTTAATAAAATATTTTAACAACGGAGACAAGCAGCAAAACCTTTGATGCTTCCTGTTACGGCATAATAAAGAATAGAATGTTAATATTTCATTTGATGTTGCTGTTTATTGCAACGCCGACCGAACACTATCCTTCTGCCTGACAGTATCATCTCGCATACGGCCAGAGATCAAATTTTCACTTACAGCATCCGGCGCAGAAAGCATCTGCCGGCGGCGCATAGAAGGGCAACGACATTGTCGTAAGAACAGACAGAACTACTTTCGAATCCCCATATGCATTCAGTGGAAATCGAGAAGGAACAATGGAAGCATCAACGACGTCGCAAAGAATCTATAAAACTATCATGGGCTACTGTTACTGTTTCCTTGAATTTACCTCTGTTTCATTGTTACTTGCCTTTTACGAGTCAACCAATGCTTTAAACAAATTGTTTTTAGTTCGAGCAACGTGAAAGTCCAATAGTTAATAAAATGGCGAGAAAAAAATATTCCAGATAATACTTAAAATTACATCATAGTATTTTAAAATAGTATTTAAAATTACATCATAGTATTTTAAAATAATATTTAAAATAGTATCAAATAGTATTTTAAAATAGTATTTAAAATAGTATCAAATAGTATTTTAAAATAGTATTTAAATTAGTATTTTAAAATAATATTAAATAGTATCTAAATTAGTATTTAAATTAGTATTTTAAAATAGTATTAAATAGTATCTAAATTAGTATTTAAATTAGTATTTTAAAATAGTATTAAGTAGTATTTAAATTAGTATTTTAAAATAGTATTAAATAGTACTTAAATTAGTATTTTAAAATAGTATTAAATAGTATTTTGTCTGGCAAAAAGATCTGTGGCCTACCAAAAAGGATAGTTCCATTGTCAAAAAAATATTGCATCAGTTTAAATTATTTTAAATATAATTTTATTATTTCATATAGTATTTTAAATACTGTTTAATAGTTTACCATAAAGTAATTAGTAGTGAATTCATATTTTTAGTATCGTATACTTCTGCACTAAACGTTGGAAAAATTTCAAGAATATTGAATTAATTTCAGTTTTATTAGTAAAATAATTTTGATATTGTAGGAACTTGTTGGATTGACATTGTATAGACGCGTTAAGGATGAAAAATATGACACAGACGGTGACGCGAAGAGTGATCATGAAAAATAGTACATCGTGTCTCCATGGCGTAAATTTTGTTCCGTGCCGAATTAAACGGATCCTTGCAGCGGCGGTCCTTTTATTTCATGTTTCGAGAGCGCAATGGAGCGGCTCGGTAAATATTTGAATCGTCGCGAGCTCCGGCGATCATCTTTCATAAACGCCTGAAAAGATTCCATTTCCACGGGAACGTTCTCCGACTTGTAATTGTCAGACGGATATTACGGAATTACTCTTGAAAATCTGAAGATCGTCGCGGCGATCCCCTTTCCGGATAGTTTAAACGGCCGCGGATGAGCGGTCGGCGCACTTGTTGATCCGAACTATTTTCTGGCCGGATCCCGAACTTCGCGAGCAGAGAGGATCGATCGGCTCTTAAACGGTTCGACGATCTGCTACCTCCCTTACTCCCAAGAAACAGTGACCCTTTTGTTCGTAACACAATATGGCTGGCGGGCGCGCTACTCGCAAACAACGATATAAACGTCTCGTCGAAAGATAATGCGAATTTTCGCTGCACTTCCAGTTCGTTCCCCCACCCCCTTCGGCTGCCAACCATCTCGCCGTTCTTCTCCGACGGGTTTGCGAACTTGCCGACTCCGTCGGAGCTCAAGAGACGAGGCAAATGCACTTCGGGACGAAGATTCTTTGGGGTGAATCGTTCCGATGGATTTATCGGACGGCGTGCACAGTTTACGGACCCCTCTTAACGGAATTATTGTCCTCGCGGCACACGTAGACTGCGATGCCATCGCTGACGAAGCGAACCGTCGAACGAAGTGGACTCTGAATAATTACGCTGTTCGGCGAACTTCATTTTAACACTACCGGCTATTAACCCTTTGCCGCAGTTCCACGAGACTGGCCCGCGGCGAAGATTTCTTGTAGCATGTTGGTTATAACGTTGTCGTTGATAATTAAAGGGTTGTCATTTAGGGATCGTAAAGCTTGGTGGTCTATGGGAATTTTTCTTGAAAGTATTAATAGAGCAATGAAGATGAGATTTGGAGGAGTTCTTTTACGTATCTTCGGGTACTATGATCGATTTTTTATTTTCTCGATAAATACAAAATGACGGTGGAATTATTCGATCTGATTTCAAAGTTGAATAAGAGCATCAAGTTAAATAAGTTAAGAGAGTTAAGTTAAGTAAGTTAAGTTAAGTAAGTTAAGTTAAGTAAGTTAAGTTAAGTCAAGAAGTTAAATAAGAACAGTTTCGTGAGCTATTGTAAATATGGAGAAGTAGTAAATATTAAATTTATTTTTTTCTAACTATAATAAACTAACTAATATAATAAAATCTAGTTTATTTAGATTTTATACAAGACTTAAAAACTGAACATTTATCGGTAAGCTTTGATATATATTTTTTCTACTTTGTGTATAATTATAACAATTATATTTGTCGTAAATTATAACATTTGCTTAAATTAAAAGAATAAAATCGTCTGTTTATTCTTTCGACAATGTCAAGCGAAATAAAATCGATCATTCTATAAAATATACAATCGCAAACAAAATAAAGGATTAGTCATTTTTGACCAAAACATTGTCAAGGTTATGTCGCGATTATGTCTATTATGTTAATTTTTGAACGGCTGTAATTCCGTTAAAAATTAAATCTTGAAAGCTTTATCTTATAATACTATATTATAATTCTTAATATCATGCACCCCCACACAACTAGTATGCTAAATCTGAGAGCATGTTCGTGACACCGAAAAAGAGCAAAGTTTAACGCCCTCCGTAGAGTTGAAAAAAATTTTCCGTCCATACCGTTTACGTCAACGTAAAGTTCAGACCATCCCCTTTAATTTCAAAGTAGGATAAAGGTGCCACGATTTTTCCTCGTATTTTTGTTGTCAACTGTACAACAGTCTGAGGAATATTGATTTTTAGAAGAAACGAATGAACTTTGAAGATAGTTTACACTTTGACAATGATAACTGAAAAATCTCTCGAATGTAATATAATTGCAAATTGCATTATTTGTACGAAAACAGGTGTAGAATGTGCTTAAAGTAACGTGACACACTCTTACACACATAAATAAATGAATAGAGATGCTTTACTATATATTTATCGTCCAGCATTGATGTTATCTTATGTAATTTTTTATTTTACTTATTTATATATTTATTTATATATACTCTTAGCCTCTGCCGACAGGCATCTATAATGTGCATACTCTCGAGAAAACATTGTAATCCCGAGGGAACATGATTTGTCAATAAAATAATTTCAAATTGCTTTATTCGTACGAAAACAGGCGTACTAAGTGCTTAAAGCAACGCGATCACTTTCGGAGATATGTTTCAACTGATGAGCTAAATACGCGAGAGAAAATTGAGTAAAACGTTTCTTTGTTGGTTCGCGGAATCCGTAGTCTTCGCTCACAAGAAACTAAAATCAACGACGTTGTTTCTCGCGCAGTCGTTGCCGGAGGATTTTCGGATCGTCAAGAAACAACGTCGCTCCAAGACCGTTAATTAAGCTGTTAAGCTTGAAAGAGGATACAGCAATTAAAATTGCAGGCCATAATGTTCAAACGCCCGCCCAAAAGTCACATCATTACTGGATGGCAACTTTAATGAGCATCTTGTTAATGACGTTCTTGACGACACGATTACCGAGTTAGGGTTGAGGGCCCTCCTGTAATGCTTTCGACCGATACTCTATGGCGGGCCGTGCTATATAAGCGCAATGTATTAAATATTATCTGACAGCGGCTCGTTCGATGTTAACGCCCCGCCAGGTCGGAGTTCCCAACGAACAATGGATATTTTCAAAGCACGCGTAAACAGTTTCCCTTAAAGCCGGCACAATTGCTTCTCCACTAATTTCAAAGCAACCTGCAGGTTAATTACGCTTGTAGCACTCGGTTCCCTCGACTACGTGTCGACCCGTTAACTTCGCGTGGAGAATCATCGTGACCCAAAATACGTGTTATGCTTTTTGCGAAAGAAATCGAAAACGCGTCGGAAAATTGCCAGTAGTTTCGAAACGAGTCAACGAAAATTGAAACGGTCTATTCCATGCTGCGCTTTGAATGCAATATTCGCAAAATTGCGCGCATTTATGTATTGTTTAGTCATCAAAGTTTCAGCGACAACGCACAGTGTTGCGATTCGAGAAACTGGGCGAAACCCACCTTTCACATGTATCGTGTAACATGTGTCTTGCAGCTTTATCGTAACATGTTTATTAATAATTGCTTAACGTAACATTTCGTTAATAAGAATGTATATTAATGTATATTTACCCCCAGGCATCTGATGTAAGCCCGGAATAATCTGATTAAAATAAACTAATTTGTATTCGTCAAAAAATAATAATGTAAGGTGAAATAAAATTATATAAAATCATATAAAATTAAAAGTAAATTCATTACAAATGCATTATTTGCAGAACTATTGTCTGTTCATCGAAAGAATTCTTTGTTCTATACATATGAAGAAATTATATATTATTGGATTTCATACATCTTCGCATATGTATACTGATATATTTCATTAAGGTGACATTAAAAATAATAATTTGCGCTATAAACTGGTTTAAAATAAAAACTTGCAAAAATTGTCTAAATAAACGTAATGCAAGGTGTGCTGAAAATGATAATTCACGCCTGTTTATAAAACCGACAGGAAAACAGCAATATCCTTATTGCACGGAAATTAAGTTACAGTTTCGTTCACCTAATTAGCATTAATCGCAACACCGGGCAGCACCGAGAATCGCGGTATGTATTTCGAACTTCGGTACGAAAGCGTGGAAAACTCATTTCCAGAGCTGGGGGGGGATAAAAGGGCGCGGAGAACGCGGCTACCGCGTAAAAATCATTTTTCAGATAACCAGAAGATGCCTGCGAGAAGCTAAGATAATTAGCATTAACCGTTCGGTTAAACGAGTACGCTAAGAGGCCAATTACCAGCAAATGCTCTATCCCGAGAGCATGCGGCAGCCTTTACCGGAACAGCTGCAAACGTTTCCTTATAGAAAATACTTGAAATTAGCAAGCGGCTCCGGGAAAGCCACTTTTACGGTCGAACACATTGAACAAGTCTCCTAAGTGCGCCGTGCAATCCGTAGGGAAAGGATAAAACTGCATTTGATCTTCAATTAACGAATGGAAATACAGCGTGTGATCAAGGAATTTCTCTATTCCGGTAACGCGCGGCGCAACCTCGAGCTTCGGAATCTTCGATAACTATGAATCGAGCGCGAAAATGTCTCTACGGATCGCGAGCAGATACGCATTGTTTCGCGGCAACAACAAACCGTCGTCTTGTTCAAATATACATCCCGCCGCTGTTACTCGGAAAGGAAATCGAATAGTTCGAGCAAACTCTGTCGCTTTAGCGGTAAATTGAAAATAAACAGACCCGGTATGATTTTGACAATTCGTACGAATTGTTAAATGTTTACGCGAGTTAGTTTAGTAGTTAGTATCGCAACAAAAGTCGCATACGCTTCACACAGCAAAGATTGAAGACAACGACGGCTACGTGTTACGCATAATCGATTGCATGAATTATCTTCGGTTTTATAATATATTCATCTATTTATTTATTAAATAAACTCGTCGAAACATGCGAATATGCCGTATAGTTCAAATCGGTCGATGAAAGATGCAAACGCTCTAGAACCAATTGAAGTAAGTAATTGTGCACTGCACGCGCCTGTTTAAACCAAAAATTGCTCTCTCTCTCTCTCTCTCTCTCTCTCTCTCTCTCTCTCTCTCTCTGCGAGAGGTATTGTCATTTCGTGTACGATATTTCGCTGAATATCTGGGAAAATATTAACAAGGAGAAAAATTTCAAAGTGCGCGCCGGAGGCTCTCAGAATTAAATTTTAATAACTAGGTAGTATTTAACCATAGAATAGCAGAGTTAGTTGCTGCGAGGTAGCCAATTACTGTGCCTTTCGTTTATTTTCGAGCATAATTGACATTATATCTATCGAATATGTCATGTTAGATATAATTAACCGTTTATTTGTCGAAATTAAAATGTAAGAAGTTGTTAAAATACGAGAAAAATAATGTCAATTTTACATGATTTGTTTTAATAAATATATCATTAATTAAGTTTAAGTAAAAATATTTGATGTCTTATATAGTGAATATAAAGCTCCGTTTATCTTCGAGCATAATTGACTTTATATCTATCGAATATGTTGTATCAGATACAATTAATTATTTATTTGGTGATATTAAAATGCAAGGAGTTTTTAAGATACGAGGAAAATAATATCAACTTTATATGTTTAATTTTAATAAATACAACATATCGTTAATTGAATTTAAGTGAAAAGATTTGATATCCTGCACAGTAAATATAAAGTTTCGTTTATCTTCTAGCATAATTGATTTCATATTTATCAAATATGTCATATTAGATACAATTGACTATTTATTTGTTGAAATTATGATGTAAAACATTGTTAAAATACGAGAAAAATAATATCAATTCTACATGTTTAATTTCAGTAAATGCATCATTGATTGAATTTAAGTAAAAATATTTGACAACTTGTACAGTAAATACAAAGTTAATTATGATTGGAAATGAACTAAAAGCACAGTAATCCGCTATTCCGCAGTAACAGGTTTTCTAGTAGCCTATCGGCGAAAGAAACTTCGAAATTCGTCTGGAAGTCCTCGTGAAATGTCAATTAGATTGCCAAAGTTATTCGAAGTCGGAAAAACTTCTGAAGTCTACCAACGGGGCATAGTAATTGGCTCGCCTACTTTCGTAGATTCCGACAAATTTCGTTGCTATCGCACGAAGTAGCGACAGCACGGGCTATCCCGGTTTGAAATATTGCCGGACGCTTCTTTTGTTATGCCGCGTGTACCTGTCTCGCCGCGGGGGGGATAGAAGAAAGATATTAGCGTAATGGCGAATAGAAGAAGCGGCTCTGCGCGTGACAATTTGATCTATAAAAACTCGGAACGGCCGCGTGTAACGGGCGTTCTGTTCCGATGCGTTCCATTTTCGCGTGGTCCGGGATACATCGTAAAACGGGGAAATTGCACCTCGCGGAAACGAAAAAAAGCCGGTCCCACGTGGATACGCTTTACAAGAAGGTATGGCACGTGTGCCGTCCGGTAACAGCGATTCGTTATAGGCCGCCGGCAAACGTAAACTTAGGTCGCGTTAGCATGTTCCTAACTGCGCGCGGAAACAGTGCATAATTTAGAAACTTCGCTCCATTAAATATGGAGCATTTGTTATTTCGAACTCGCCGGCCTCACCCGCGCGCCAACAATCTACGAGATGTATTAATTCGAAGGAATTCGTTCGTTCTCCGCGCCTTTTTCTTCTTCAACTTGCCTCTCGCTGATTAATATCGAAACAATAATGTCGACCTTCCATCTGAGACTGAAAGCAATGGAAATTGAGTTTCGTGAAAATCATTGCGCGTTGGCATAAAAGGCTACATGTTTTCCTAATTGTCAGGGAATTTGATTGAAACTGTTTCTGCGCTTTCATCCCGTTTACCGTATTGAACAAAAGTCGCATGCGAGTTTAAGTCTGCATAAAAAGCGTAATCTAATAGTAAAATGGCGAACGAGTTGCGTACATTGTATGATTTTATCTTCAAGTAAATATGGTGTGTTGGTAAAGTTTCTGTTATAAATGCGAGTATAATAAATTTTAGTATCGATCGTTTTTATTCTGTACTTTCCACTTGTGTCATTTCTCCATGTAGCATTCGTGATCATTATTTATTCATAAATAAATATATCACGTCGAAAAGCGTATAATTTCTTTTTAAAATTGCAAATATTCTTTATTAATTATTTTTAACAAAATATTTATCGTTTTTCTATAGTTGTAATCGTAAGTTGAAGTTAGTTGTTAACCCTTTCGCTACAGCGAATCAGTCCGCCGTTGCGCCACTCCTGAACGGGTCCTCCCGCCGAAAGCGTGCACATTGCTGTCATATGGATGACGGATATATCCGTCGTTTGGAGCGAAAGGGTTAAACGTAAACAAGTTTTAAACTTTGGTGTCAGAACTCAGAACAAAATAGCGTTATATTGTCCTAGTTAAAGTCTTACGAAACTAGCAGAAAAATGTGATAAATATTTTCTGAATGAACTAGCAAGCGCACAAAGGTCTGTAGTTCATTTAACAGTAGCATCATTTCGGAATCACGTTCTCGAATAATGTTATTAGAAAGATATCTCGCGGCGTCTTCGTTCTAAAAACGAAAATTCCGTGCCGGGACAGGTTTCGCGCATACCGAGTCGCAAACCGGAACGTTTCAAGCCCCGGAATAAGAAAATTTCTCAGGTATAATAAGAAGTGAATGGGAGAGTCGTCTACCTTCTCGAACGAGAATGAAACTATGCCAAGTATGGCCATTTATCTTCGCTTTATGATTCAAACGAACGCGGCTCTCGCCTCCTGAATTATAACGTCGCATCCGCCGCGTTCCGGACCCCGGTCTTCGGCAACTATCAAAATTTCATATACGAAATTCAGAAGCATAACTTCGAGCAACTTAATTGAGAAAGCTGTACAACTAGAAGAGCCCCGTTACGGGTCTTCGTTCACGGACATTTTTCATAGAAAGCTCGAACAATACGTTCTCCAAACGAGAACTCGAGTTCGCGTTTCACTTGGAGAAACGCGTGCTTGTATCAGTTATTTCACTTTAAATTTAACTCGATTTGCTATTGGACTGTTGTTACATCACCTAATTTTTCAATTTCGGTCAACTCGATTAATCCTAAAACTTATCAAACTTTAAACTTGTCAAATATATATTGTTTTACAATCTTGGCAAAATTATAGTTACTTAACATTCGTGCAATTTTAATTCAATTCATTTAATTCTAGAATTTACCAAGCTTTAAACTTGTCAAATATATATTGTTTTACAACCTTGATAAAATTAGATTTACTAAAAATTTGTAGAATTTTTATTATAAGAATATATTATAGAATATATATAGAATATATATAGAATATATTATTATAATTTGTATTGATAAAAGTTTCTTTGAGGACCATTTTTTATAATATCAGGAACTGCAAGAAAAGAATCAAAAACCAGTGACTGATCTTGACTGACGTGGTAGTTCACGTATTAAATAAACAGCTGTTATCCTAGGAATATAGAAATGAATTTTTGTTTAGAAAAATATAAAACAATAATTGTCTGCATCAATTTTAAAACGTGGAAGTCAGACACAAATTCTCTCTCTTCTTTCTTTAACAATTTGAATAAGATCAAATTAATGCACCAACATTCTCAATTTCATTAAAGGTTTTTACTTAAATAAAAGCTACTGATTTTTGTCGTATATGTATAAAATTCGCAATCTAGTCATAAACATCGTCAATTGTATGCTTATAAAAATTATAGTCAAATACATTAAATTATAGTAAAATACACTTGTAAAATATAGCAATAAATATAACAATTTCTCGTATAAAACTGTGATAAACATTCTAGACAGCTTCGGAACATTTTTCTTCAACATCCCAATTATCGTACATCATTTTCTAGTTGAACTCCGCTTTGATTTGTCTCCAAGTCTTTTAATCCATGGAACATTTTTCCTTCTTGAAGAACAATCTCGCTTTTCTTATTGCCCAGTTTAAAGCGGCCCAATCCGGCATCGATTTTCGATTTGAGATTTCATTGCCGGATAATTAGAATTCTTCGAGGTGAAAATTTCTTAAATTACATTATACAGTAAAAGAACTGCGAATTGTGGACTGTAGAGAAATAAGGAAGTGAAGATCCGGTTAGATAGTATGGATATTAGAAAGTCTTGCTAAGCCGGGAAAGAAAATTGATTATTTATACCGGAGCTTCTCAGTTTTGCATGGACGTGGGTCACTGTTTGGCTAGCGCATACATAGTTTACTCTCGGCTACATAACGCGATCCTTCGGAAGGCATACAAGGATATTCCATCTCCCTTAAAAGTGTCCTTTCATACCATGAATGAAAAAGTATCTCATATTCATAAGTGTAAATTTCTTACTTCATGCAACACGTATTATGAAAGCTCTTTAGGCAGCTGTGTCAAGTGATTATGTCTATTATTAGCAAGAATGGAGGATTCAATTTTGTTATGTTATAAAAAGAAATAATTGCGTCGCATTCTAAAAAATTAAAGTAGGAATTTTTATGGATGTTCAGCAAAAAATTGATCGAAGCTTAATCTGTTATAATTTCTCGACAAGGTGTAGTAAAGAGATTAAATATTAAAAATTTAGAGGTTCAATCAGTGTAATCCACTTGTCACTAAAAAATAAGTTACGCAGTGCAGACATATATTTGTTATAGGATCTTTAAAACCATAAATCAGTATAGTTAATTTTTTCGTGAATAGATTTATGAAAAATTATTACCGCGAAACTCTTCTGGTTACTGAAAAATGATATTACTTATATAATAACGTATTGCACATAACCTGACATAACGTATTGCACCAAATGCATTCCAACGATTCACCTACTAATAACAAGAAATAAAAATGTTACAAAAATGAAATTAACTTCAGAAAAATAAAATAAATCTATCATTATTTCGACCACTGTACTTAATAGAACCGTCCCAAAATTGCCGGATGACGTAAAATCTGTTAAGCGACAGGGATGTTGACAAGTTTCTGCTAAAAAATTAATATAGACGCCGGGGATTACGAAGGATCAGAGTGTCCGTGATCCGTTGCGCGGGTGCCGGAAGTTCCAGTCGCTAGGGTCGTCGGAAGAATGCAAAAAGTGTGCAGACAGGTACCCGATCTGGAATGCGGAAATTAATTTCGTCTGGCTTCGAGACGCTACTTCGAGCCTGGTTTACGGTGACGTCGCGCGCCGACGGAACGCGGCCGTGGAGAAACGGATGAACGAAGACAGCCTCCGGTACCATTATTTTCGTCGTTCATTACCACGTGCGCCCGCTGACACAGTTCGCACGCAATAATTAAAGGACGCCGCGCCCCTCTCGCGCGCGCGCGTCTAATTAAAGCACGCTAATTATCGAAGTGAATTACAGCACTCGTGTCTCGACGACGTTTTCCCGCATCCCCCCGGCCTGACGATGGAACGTTTAAAACACACCAGTCGGCACCCCGAGCTCTCCTCCCCCCCCCCCCCCCCCCCCCCCCCCCCCCCCGCGAATGAAAGAACCGACGAGCACCCGACATTCACCGCGATCTCGGGGGTTAATGTCGCGGAACGTCATTGTGTCAATTAGTCAACGGCATTCGATACCCCGAGCATCGAGACTGCCCGGATCTTCGGCTGCGAAAGCTAAGGTAAATGTACCTGCATGGAACACTCAATTGTTACTGTCACAGTAACGCAAACAATAAGTTAAAAAATTGGTGGAGCATATGAGAGTCGATGTGAAACCCATAGTCTTCTACCCATTATCTTTAACATTGTTCTTTATAAATTCACTGGCGTGAATATCGTTGTATAATCAGCTGTAGAGAACAATGTTTATTAAGTAAGAACGTGCTGCGAACGTATTGTCTACTTCAATTCCCGGTTTACGGATATTTCAAATGGGCGTTTCAAAATAGGGACATCATTTTGTACGAATAGTTACGATCATAAGAATCGTGTACCAGTTATTGTACATTTAAAGTTCACATATAGAAATTGTTGTGATGGTTCAAAATGTAGGAAACTCGCGAAGATAATGAAGTGACACAATTTTTGACCATATGATAATAAAATTATTTATCGCAGAAATGTTTACGTATTAAATCTTTTATATTCGTATTAATTATCACAGAAAACTTATATCCACGGCAACACAAAATTATTTATTATCCTAAACGTTTTTTGATTAAAGGAGTTAGATGCTTCATGAAGTTTAAAATATTCAAGAAGAATTTGTCAATATAACATAAGATTTTTTGAGAAAGGCCAGCATGTATGGCACTATATAACCAACAAAAGACACAATCGCGACGGTATGGCTGGACGTATTGCGAGTAAAAAGATGTAGCAATAATAGAAACAGATATTAACACGTTATCACAAATACGGGTGACAGTAATTTCTCACCAATCTTGAAAATTCATTTCTATTGTAATATATTTGAACAAATTGAATGTGACTAGAATGTTTCGGATGCGAAAAATTTCTAATGCCACCCTCTGTGATAAATATTAACTTCCTGGTTTTGCTTTAATTTAATCTACATATATTCTCTAATATACAATAATAATCTATATTCTTAAATATATAAATAAGCTATATTTGCAAATCTATAGTATTCTATATTCTCAAATATAAAGCTATATTTGCAAATATATAATAATCTATATTGTCAAATACATAATAATCTACATTCTCCAATCTTTAATGTGGGGATTTTAGTGGTCGATTATCGGCGCTCAATGCGTTAAAAAAGAAACAACAATCGTCGCAGAGACGGTGAAAATAAAGCGTGGAAACAAGCGTTCGTTTTCGAAATCGTTTCTCCGAAAGTTGTGCACCGTGGATCGCGTGGATCAGACTGAATATCGATCGTAGTTAATGAGTCGCTTGTGCCCGCGAATGCTTCAGCTCGAAGTGCAACAAACCCATCGAAGTCGCCCACGTGATGCGGAAATAAGTTCGATGATAAATAATCAGGGAACGTTGGAACGATTTTTACACGCAACATCGCGTTCCCATTCATCAGAAACGATGCAGCGTGGGGGGGGGGGGGGGGGGGGGGCTCGCCGGCGGTAAGCGGAAATTATATGAATTCCCTTTCCTGCATCCACGGTAAACCGGCAAGAAATATTCTTCGGGGGTTAAGTTTATGCAAATAGGAGAGAAGCGAAGCCGCACGAAAGAGAACATTTATCATGCTTTATGAAAAGCGCTGTATAAAAAGCAAATGGAACGATGCTTGTCATTCCGAGGCCCGTGAAAAATAGTGGGGCGAAACATCCCTCCTGACCGATGATCCATAACGCTACGTCGGCTGGGACACCCACGCGTGTTGTCCACGTGTACTGACAAGAACCTGTCTGACCGTCTGAATGTCATGTTGCAAATTCACCGCTGGCCGACTTGCTAAAGACGACAACAGCAATAAGCTTGTTTATCGATAAGTCGATCATTAAGGGGGGACAACCCTGCGAACATCAGCTATTAGTAAATTCTGAGTTAAAATTTCGAAAATACGTGTTTCTGTAGCATTAATTGCGACATTTTCAATTATGTTGATGTTAAGTTTGTATATATATTTTTTACGTAAGAACAAAATTATCTGTTCTCGCAAAATCAACGAAATGTGAAATCTATACCCTTATTTTTGTTGTATCGTGAATATATATCTATTATAGTGTACAAAAAATTTCAACTGGAAGATTTCATTTTTCTTGAAGCTGTAACATAATTATTGTATCAATATTGTGGTCCGATTTTAAAAATTTGTGTTCAAACAGTTGAACTACATGCTTGAATTACGTGTGAACCTTGGACTGATCACGTCGCTCGCTCGCAGCTGTTCATATTTCCTGGCAATTCTCGTTACACCGAGTATATAAAAGGAGTATATTAAAGAATATGTTGGAAATATTGATAAAGAAAATTCTGAGGCAACGATCATTTTAAAAAATATAGTAATAAGGTCGAATTTATAATCCTAGATTTTTGTGAATTAATCGAAGATCGTTGCGAAGAGATCGTATTTTTTAAAAGACAGAAAGTACAGTAAATTCTCCATCGGCATGTAAACAAAAGTGGACAATTTCAGTGCAAACTGAAAATGAAAAATGGACAAGCAGCAACAATGAAAATGACTCGTGAGGATTGAATAATTGGATCTCCTCTCCCGAAATTGTTCATCTTCGTTTACGAGCTGAAGGACAATAAGGGAGAATTTACTGTGAATAAATACAGATTCGAAGTAACTTTTAAATAAAAACTTAACAATACATCATATAAAATAGAAGTAATAGAAAATGGAAATATACGAACATGGTATTTTGTTAATTTTTATATTACCAGTAGTAAAAAAATAGAAATATAGAAATATATCAGTAACAATGTAAAAGTTACTTCGAGTCGATAATTATACACACCGCTGTACATTTCCGTGCAGCATGTATTATAGTACGAATATAATAATTTCAAACAGGAGATAAATGGCTGTCGGCATTTCCTACGCATGAGTTATTGCACGCTATTATTAGAAAAATTTGTAATTGTATAAACATGTACTTATCGCTTCCAGACTTTGATGAAACTCTGATTTACAAAGATCAATTCAACGAAGCATCTTCGAAAATTTAAGAGACACGAGTGAAAAAGAGCCAGAGCGTAGACGTGTCGTAAATAAATCGTATTGCAAACAAATTTATGCTCCGATTATAGCTTCTCAAGGAATTCTAATCTAAAGGAAGATACTTTTCTGTTTTCTATGTTTCTATACTGAACAACAATATTTTCATTATATTATTCCGCTTTGTCAGTAACTTAGCAAGAAGGTACTGCTTATTCATTTACTTAATATTTATGTAAACTTCATAAAGAAATTTCGTGAAAATTTAAACTAAAAGCGTTGCTAATAAAAATTGCTTCATCATGAGAATATTATCAATTAAATATTTATATTACTTTATTATTAATATTATATTACTTGTGGACTCGAGAGATCAAGAATAAACTATGGGAATGCAAACTATCGTTTCCACGTTGAAAATAATGTAATTAAAGAATCTAGATGCTTGTATTATAACATAAGCATTACCTTCATAATCTCATTAATAAACCACATCTTTTCCATTAATTAATTAAGAAAAATATAAGAGAACGCTTATTACATTATATACAATATGTGTCCGCAGTTTTCCCATACTTTTATATTCTCTCAAAAATATGAACTGCAATAGAATCTCGAATAATAAATAAAAACGTGAAATACTATTTCAGACAATTATTTCGAGCGCATCTTAAGAAAACACCAGTTCAAATAATAATTTTAGCGCATAAATTTTACCGAGCATAAATATTTTCAGGGCACGTACTTATCTCAATAACGTCAAACAAATCTTGAAATATTATTTCAGAAAAGCGTAAGCATATCGTTAACTATCTCTCGAAATTATTTTTAACCGGATCCGGCAACAATGGCGCTCGAAACGACAAAGATTCGCGAACACCATGATAAAGTGGCCGATGAACCGTTTATCGTGCCGCGCGCGCGGAATTAACGTGGCAGCAACGAATAATCTACGCCGGATAAATTGCGCCCGGGGGCCAACGACGGGCAACGGTAACCGAAAGGATGATCGAGGGTCGGTGAAATAGGGTGCCGGGGACGGTGTTGTGTCTAGGGGGATGAAACTAAGTTAGATGCGAATCAATTCGAAGTTGCGGGAATATAACCAGGACGACGCGATGGAACGTTTAATCCGCGCCATCATATTGCCCGTGCCGGGGCGCGGCGTCTGGCGCGCAAGATAAACAAGGGAACACCGGAATACAGATTTTCCGAATTTACGGGGTACAGTGTACTACTATCGGGCCCGCGCCGTCAGAATTATGGAAATACGGAATAATTGGATCTCGGGCTCCTTCCGCGTTTGCGAAAACACGCGGGCACCGCGAACGAGCGCAGCTGCTCGCGCGCGACTCAGCCATCTATCCGCATTTTTTCGTGCCCGACAAATATTATGAAATAATAATTGTTCCCGGGCCGCGGAGCTCCGATCCGAACAATGCGAAATTTGTACCGACCCGTCGACATTCATTGCAAATATTTATAGGCTCGTTTATAACGTTATGCCGTGTCTCCGCGCTTCGCAGTTTCGACTGTTTTTATTCAGCTTCGACTGCGTTTATGGCGAAATCGCAGACAGATGGGCAGCTGGATGATGGTGAATGGCCTTAGCTGACCTTCGAAGACCTACGTAATGTAGCCTAACAACTATTATATTAAACATTAATATAATATTATAATAAATGCTATCGTTAGACATCGGATTTTTATGCAAAATATAAATGCATACTCATTTAACTTCATAATAATTTTGATAAGTCAAGAATAGACAATTACTGTTTATAAATTTCTTAGATGTTTAATTCTTCTCATAAATGTATATAATCTGCAGTTCAATTATTTAATTTGGAGAGGAATGAATACAAAATCGAAACAGCAGGTTTGATTCCTTCGTTGTCACAGTTTAGGAATGAAAGCAAATGAAGTCATATATGAAGTCAATACGAATTTCAACGGATATAATATATTTGTTAAGAATGTTAATAATGGAACAGTTACTTAGTTAGAAGGTAATGTGACATTTTTACTGTGTTGTATAATTCATTGAGTTCTCCATGCATCACTTCCGATTCAATTATTTATACGTGAAATGATTTGGAATAATTAATAAGTCAGACATTGGCAATTCAAATAAATCGAGGTTCTGCTCTATGAATGTGAAAATATCTCTTGAATTAGTAACTTTTAGATCTAAATGAATCCCAGTGTCTCTCATTTCATTTGCTCTAATTATAAAAGAACATGGACGGTCATACGCCTTGTGCAATTTCATAAAATTTAAATAAAACTTACGTAAGGCTTACATAAAACCGCACGTTCTTCGAGACCATTTTCCTTGCAACATTGACAGAAATTGAGACGCTATCCGTTACAAAGTGCGAAGTTAAAAGATCCAAGAGTAATTACCGGCCGGCAAGAAAAGTAATCGGCGGAGCACGTCAGAAAACATATTTGCAGTATTTCATACGCAGCTTCTAGTCGGAAGGATATTACTCGTTTAGTTGGTTTCCCTGGGAACAGCGTGTTACAGAAGAATACAATTTCCTGTCGAAGGAGAGAGTAAACGTCGATATAAAACGCCAATATACGAAGGAAGCAGGAAAAGTACTCTGTGTAAACGATAAAACGAACCGTTTTAGAACTAAGATATAAGAATCGCATCGGCCGCGGCTCCGACATCCGGCATGGCGGCCTCCGAGAGAACTGTTTTTCAGGAACGAGCGTGCAGCACGGAGAGCAGGAAACTCGAATTTCCCAGCATATATTCATACGTCTGTGTTTCCAATTACTCCTTGTAATAGTTCTCCGTACATCCTTATCAAGTGAAAAATAATCGAATGTGCACGGATCGATGCTACATTTCCAGCTTCGCTGAAATAACGCGAGGTGAATTTATATTTTTTTATAGTGTACCTGATGGGTCGTAGGCCATTATCCCACTGAAAAATTCAACAATTAGATGTACAGTGTGCAATGACTGAAATATTTTTCAATTTTGCTATTACTTGGAATGAGAAACAAATAAAAGAATCACGTTCCTTCGATGATTCTTTTATTCGAATCTGTGATGAAAATTGAAAAAATGCGTTATGTAGATACGAATAACTTAATTTTTAGCGAAATTAAACAAAATCATTTTAATCATTCTGCAGTAATTTACGGTGAACTACTCTCATTGTATATGTAGCATCAATAATTAAAAATAATGTAACGTTTGGATGTTCTCTTCAAAATGGCCGAGTGTAGTAAGCAAACCACTGTATACAGCGAATAAAAGGTGGAATTCTTTCGAGTAAGAATGTGTGTGTGTGCGTGGATGTGTGTATAGAAACGAACGGAAATCGTTGTAACAATTGTGCAACGAATGAGATAGAAGATAGTTCAATTAACGACGTTAACAATGCTGTATTAGAATTATTCCTCTATTTAATAAAATTCCACATATAAATAGTAAATTCTCTACAATTGTCTTTCAGCTTGTAAAGAAAATGGACAATTTGGGAAGAGAAGATACCACTATTAGCGCCTCGCGGCTCGCTTTTATATTTGCCGATTGTTAACAATTATAAAAACGAACGACGAGGTTTGAATAATCGCATCTTCTCAACTCCAATTGTCCACTTTTGTTCACAAGCTAAAGGACAATTAGGGAGTATTTATTAAATGCATTTATTAAAATCTATTTACTGCATTTAGTAAAATCTGTTTACTGTGTTATTAAAATCTGGTACTATATTTATTAAAATCTGCTTACTATACTATTAAAATCTGGTACTATATTTATTAAAATCTGTTTACTATACTATTAAAATCTGGTACTATGTTTATTAAAATCTGTTTACTATACTATTAAAATCTGGTACTATGTTTATTAAAATCTGTTTACTATACTATTAAAATCTGGTACTATATTTATTAAAATCTGCTTATTATACTATTAAAATCTGGTACTATATTTATTAAAATCTGTTTACTATACTATTAAAATCTGGTACTATATTTATTAAAATCTGTTTACTATACTATTAAAATCTGGTACTATATTTATTAAAATCGCAGCATTAGTTATTTCTGATATATATGTTATTACTGGTTATTGAATATATCATACTCACATATTTACGCGAGTATTACTGCGTGCCCGTTACAGTTATTCTCTGCCGACTAGAGGGAAGATATCGAGCCCTTCGACGGCCGGGTGAAAAAGGCGGAAAAAATCGAGGGTAATAAATTTGCCGCGGGGTCGATAGGCCCGCGTTAAGCCCAGATAAAAAAGTAATTCCCATCTTCTTAATATTCCGGGCCGCGTTCGCCCGTATATTTCTCCCCGGCGAACGGTGACAAAAGCTTCCGAATACTTAAAAACCGATCCAACGCGCAAAGAAGAAAGCTGCGGAACTCTCTCTTCTCTCTCGAGAGAGAGAATCCCGGCTACGCAAAAAGAATAACGTAGTGACTGGAAGTCACTGACTTCTTCCAAATACGAGACGCGTACAGATTTCGTGGGAAATGATGGCGGAATCGATGAACAATTAACCCTTCGCACTCGATGCTATTTTAACACTAAACCTAAGATAGTTTTCCGACCTACAGTATCTTCATTGTACACGATTAGGTGTATTTTATGCATAGGAAGTCGAGTCTTGTGAATCGAACAATAAGTATACTTTAAATAGTTTAAACAATTAACCTCTTCAGGGATGAATTTTTATAGTAGGGAATAATCTATTTAATCGTTTCTTTTTTATTTATCATCTATTTCATTTCATTCAATGCAGTTTTTCCGTATTGCTGAGGTATTCCGTAATAAATAGTTTTTTAAACTGATTCTTATTTTCTTTATACTAAGAATAATCATAATTTTAAGAAAGTGTACGTACACATACGTGGCAGTATCCCCGAAGAGATCAAACTATATTTTATTTATCAATCTTTCCAAGCTTATTAGTATTTCTGTCGATCAATCGAAACAGATAAAACAGGAAATAACTGAATTGTTAATAAATTAGCTAATCTGCACTTGAAAAACGTATAAAATATTATTGAAAATAATGCGTGCTAACATTCGGATGGGATAGTATTTTCAACGAAAACCGATATTTCAACAAGCAACATATTTTCATTTTAACAGCCTGTAACATCGAATGAAATACATTTGTTTTATTAATGTGATGTATTAAATAAAACATTTTTGACGCGACAATAAAAATTTACACATCGAGTCTCTTGCATTCTCCTCTTGAAATCGAGTATATTTAATGTGTTGCTCTCGAGATATTTCGATTTCGAATATTCGAATGAACACCCCGTGCAATATTCTCGATCAAAAGAAAAGAACTTCGACGAAACAGAAATTATTTTCTGAAATCATATTTTTCGATCCCGGTCCATTATCCGTGGCAAACATTATCGACAAGGCAAGCCGATTTAGCGTTCCTATATTTTCGGGAGGGGCAGCGGTAATTCAATTTCCTCGCGATTGTCGCGATAACGTTTACGCGACCCTTCCCCGGACGAATTGATGCCGCTTTGCAAAGGAACGGGGGTAACATGACGTAACGAGGTAATCGGTTCAACGTAACTTCCGCAACGAATGCTAAAAATCGATGCGGACCGGGGCGAGAGAGGTCGCAGGGACGATAGAACCGTAACGGAGGAAGAAGAAGTGGGTTACGGATTCCCTTACGTGAACCAAGAATTTTACGTTTCGGACTGCGAAGCACCGTCGGTTACCGCCTCCGGGAAATGAAAACGGATTCGTGACGTCCTGCGCCGGTCCCCTTTCACCTGCTGCTGCTACTTTTTCTCCTCGCCCTTCGCCCTTCGCCCTTCTTCGTCGCAACCCCCGCCCCTTTAACTTACATATTTGTTCTCCGGGTTGCCGCGTTCTCGCCGAGTACATTTGCATCCCCCCGGACCCCGTCCACGTGCAATTTGCATGAACGCCGCCCGCGTAATTCAATATGAGCAGCTTAACATTATTCGGGCATAAATTACCCATCGACCCCGCCGAATAAACGCGTTCCTTTAACCCTTGCGCGCTGCTCCGGAAATTGGAACATTTATAATATCTCGAGGACGCGGCTCGGGCACACCGTTCGACTCGCGAGAAATTTCTCAGAAAAGCTGTTCTCAGGAAACAAAAATAAACTGTTTCTCGGGTTTATTTAATATGTCTGTATAAATATGGACGCTATTTCGTTTACAAAAGAATAGGTTTTTTAAAGAAATTTTTAAAGTAATTCTATTAATAGAGAATCGCTATTAGATAAATATTGAAAAGTATCTGTTTCAAATTAGAATGACATTTGGAAAGAAATTGTTATATCAAAGTTGACCTTGACATAATTCATAAAGAAAATTGTAAATTTTTAGTTGTATCTTTTTATCTTGAATCAATTAAACCTGTTGAAAACAACTAACAAATTTAAGTCTAATGAATGAATGAACGTTGGAAATAAAATTGAGAAATAAAACTAAATCAATCCTCGAATAAAGTTAAATGTCAATTCATTATGAGTTAATTCTAAATTATAACCTTGACATACACTTTCCAAAGAGATTGCAGCAGCTAACTGGTTAATAGAAAATAATGACCAATTTAATGACTTGACGTAACTTCTGAGCACCTGACAATTACTTGAACTTATAATTGAATTCTGTTAGGCGTAATAACGATATCAACGCTTTGAGAAATACGATAAAAAGCATAGCTGGGAGAATATATAAAACGTCTGAGTTTATGTATAAAAAGATATCCGTTTCTTGAGGTGTAAGGTACGCTCGGTATGTTTTTTGAAAAAATAGTAGGACAGTTTTACACGTGTACAGTCTCAAAGGACGTCGTGTGTCAGAGTGAACAGAAAGTACTCCACTGTATATTGAAATTTCAGTAATGATATTGCGATACCTTGCAGAGTTCGACAAACTTATATCTCTCCCTGTATGGCAGCTGAAAATTGATGGAGCCAACGATGCTAGAGGGTGACGATGCTACAGTGTCTCCCATTACGTAATATTTCATTACACTTAACGGGGTATTTTAGTGTAAATTGCGTTTTTTGTTTAATTCCTTTGGCTGTCTTTTTAGAAGCAACTATACAGCTTTGATAATTACGTTTACAAAGCTTACATTTGCATTTTTTAATAATATTTAACAATACTGCTCTGGCTTTGTTAGATGAAAACTATACAATTTTCACAATTACATTTACAAGGCTTACATTAATATGTTTTAATAACATTTAACAATTTTTCTTGTTAGAAGATTTAAGGATGCAAAGGCTATAAATAGGTATCTGCTATAAATAAATATTAAATACACTGTTAAACAAGATTTAAGCATAGAAATTTTTTGGTTAAAAATTAAAGCTTGAAACCCCTATTTTAAGATAATATTCCTGGATTTTAAGCTCGATGCACCCTCATCGCCGTAATATATAGTAACCCTTTAGACGCGAGGCCATGTTTGTCACGCTAAAAACTGCTAAGTTGAACGGAACGCGCGTACTTTGTAAAAATGTTGTCGAAAGGCCTGTTTACAGGCGAATGAAGTTTGATCCCTCTCCTTTAATTTTAAATCAAGGGAAACTCGGCTGTGATTTTTTTCTCGCAAAGTCACAGCACCTTAAGCTAACCCTTGCATTTTTGACACGAAATCGGAGCTTGCGTTAACACGAGGGACTGGCTACGGAGCAGTAATAGAGCAACGCGGAGGAAACACGCGCTACTGAAATTTACACAGTCAAACACATTCCTATATACACGCAAACACAAACGTACACGATGTGCAAGATCCGCCAGCAAACTCCCTGCGGTGCACATCCGATAACGCCGATGCTGTTGGTACAAGACGAAAATGCAAGGGTGACTTTAAAGTGCCGTAACTTTGCGAACAAAAACCGCAGCCACGTTCCCTTTTCTTCAAAATAAAGGGAAAGGATCAAACTTTATTATAACTGTAAACTCTATCCCCAAACAAAATTATACAGTCTCATAAAATTCAGAAAGAATATCTTAAAATACAGATTTCAAGCTTTAATTTAAAAGAAAAGGTCATCGTTGTACAATGATGTTTCGCGGAGTTATCGTGAATCAAAGTTGACTAATTTCTAACCAAAATTTTTCTATGCAATAATTTTGTTGAGCAGTATATTATTGAGTTTTTATTATACTCTTTAAACAATTTACTCGAATGAACGTTTATGCAAATATTTTATAACGAATAACGCGTGATAGTAAGATTATTGAAAAGAATTCGAATAATAGCCAACTCTGTCAGCTGCTCATTAGTCTGATAAATGCGCGTAAAATCCGCCTACTAATAATAGTCCATAAATATTAAGTCTACCGGAAAATTATGTCCCCTAATGTAATTTTATTTGCGACATATATTTCTCAAAAATGATATTCATAAATCGCTATTATATTAACCATTTTAGTATAGCCCTGGCGAAAAGTGCCTTATACTTATACCTTTGTTATTTATGTAATTTCCAATGAATATAGAAAAATTGGCGTCACTGTTTCATTCTCAATTTCGTCCTTAATACACTGCTTTTTGAATCATGTAAATATTGCTTTTCGTTTGGTTTTTATGAGCCTTTTTCAAAACCCTAGTAACACCGTGAAATTTGGCTTTTTCGCTCGGCACTAAGAGGGTTAAATTATTATAATAATACAATAAATATTAGGTGCATAGAAAATTCATTGTTTTCTTTCTGTTTTAGTACAGATGGAATTTTCCGCCAGACCTAATATAAAAATCCGCGCAAGAATCCGCGGCACGTCAATGAGAGTCACTGCCGGAAAATTCATCGTAGACGCTGGAGTTTCGGGGTCGTTCGTGGGAGACGCTTAATAACATGTAGGGACCACTTAGCGCCAACTGTAGGGCACGGAATCATTGGGCAAAGTTAGTACGGGCATAGTTCCCGCAATTAGAGTGACTTTTATGCGCCGGCAATTCGGAACGAGCCGGCTTGTTGTCGGCGGTAGATCGAGGGCTGTTCGACCGGCGTTCCTCTAATTTTTAACAGCGCCGCATGAATATCAATTAAATAGAACCGGTACCGCATTACAGAAGAGGGGGAGAGGGGCTTAGTCGCTACTTTTTTTCCGTTGCGCAACGCCGAAGTGGCTGCAGCAGCGGCCATTTAAAAGTTGGAATCGTCAAACCCGCGCCGAGGTTTAGTGGAAGCTGCTCCCGCTATTTCCTTGATTTTATTACCGGCCTTAAGTAGAACGGAAGAATGTCGTGCAGCATCCGCGCGGAGAATGCCGCCAATAAAATCCCCGAAATCGTAAATTGCTTATTGCGGAATACGCAGCGCCGGGGCGGAGCCAATACGAGTCGGGCGGCTCCGACAAATCATGCTAAAGGCACGCGACGCACGCGATCGTTCGTGATCGAAAACGCAAATGGAATCGAGTTGATTCGCGTTATGTTAAAAAGCCTAGCCGGAATTTCTCATTTCAAAGTCCCCTGGGCGCGTGTGTCGAAACAATATTTTCAACGTAGGCGGGCGCCGCTTTACGCGATTGCGACCGCGAATTCGATCACGATTTAACAACCATCGTGTATGTAGCAGCTGTTTATGATTTTTACGATAACAGAAAAAAGTCGGAGAAAAGTCTGTCGTAATTTTTACGTAGCTCCTGTACTCTACGATTATGAAACACTTTATTATAACCTTGACAGAACTTTGACATAAATGGCGATGAAATATATGGGTTTATAAATCCGATTATTCAGGTACTTTGTAATTTCTATTAAAAGAATTCAACTGTAAAAAATGTTCTCGTTTGCGGAATCTAGGAGACGTGTTTAGAATGAATTTCTTCGGATCGATATTTACTAAGTCTGAGATTTTTATAATTATAAAATTAAAATCGAATGATGTTCTTTAATTTTTTGGAGAACTAGATAGTCAGCGGGTTAATTAATTGTATTTAAATATATTAGGTTTATTATTATAATACGATTATAATTGAATAAATTATACTTAAACTCCCAGATTCTGATGACAGAAAATTTGAATTTTCTTTCGATCAAATAAACAACGATTATTAATATTATTAATATTAAGTATTCGTCAAAAGTCTGACTCGTTATTATAGTGCAAGGGGTTAACTGTTTCACTTTAATTATTTTTGTAAATTACATTTTGTATAGAGACTATTTCTGAACAAAAGCTGTTTGGTATAAAGAGATGCACATGATAATAATTAATTTTTAATTTCAGAAAAGGTGTTATTCTAATAAGTTTTAACTATTTCTTTTCAGTTGCATTAATACAATGACTTTTTGATATTATGAGAATTATTGAGGTTGATTTCTTAGAAGGAAAAGGAATTTTATATTTATTGTGTGCACACATCTACTCGAATGTTTAAATATTGGCGACAAGAGAATAAAATTTGATTCCTACTTGAAGGAACATAATGGACATTCATACCTAAAAGCTTGTTGTTAGAAATCTTCATCGCGAGTGTGACTCGTTAAAGTACGGCAAGGGGTTAAAATTGCTTGGCGCATACAGTACATCAGAGGCAAATCATCAAGGTGTCCGTAGTCGTCTACGATACTCCAGGTGACCACGAACGCAACTTATAATCTTGCAAGTACCTTTGCGTCCACTCGGTAAACCCAACTACGATACTCCAGGTGTTAAATAACCGTTCGCGATCGCGCCGTGAGAACCGCTGCGACACTCTCGTTCGGCTCGTCTTATTGCCCGTTCGATTTCATGCGCCGCCATTTGACAAATCATTCGCGGTCCCATTAAGGCGCGGCAAATTGGACGATCCAACGGAATCGAATCAATGCTCCCGGACCCTGCGTAACGCCGATTACCAACGATGCGAGCACCCTGTAGTCAAGCTACGATGGAAAGTGTCTGGAGAGATAACGTACGAGATCGCGGCGTACGGTGCCGGAATGTCCCGGCAATCGATTGTGCTTCCTTCGACAATGGATAACACGGTGAAAAAGTGGATTCCACTAAGTCCCATCATTTCGATAAAAACGTTCGCTCTATACGTCTCCGGATCGACAAATATGAGGAGTAATATCGGACCCGCGGAATTATTAATGGGGGAAGATTTGAATTCGAAGCGGTATGAATGGTGACCGATTAATTTCTGAATGGTCTGATTGTAAGTGCATTATCCGGTTTGCTGGGGATCGGCGCGGTAACAGGAAACTTCGGCGGAAAAATTTCCCACCGACGTGGAAATGGTTCCAGCGACAACTTCGTTAGTCACTGCTAATAAATCAGTGATTAGAAATCGATTTAGATTTTCATTAGTATTGAGGTTTTGTATTTATATGATTATTGAAGACACTGAATAATATCGTAGGAATTATTCTTAGAAACTCCCACGTGATTCCGTGATAATATGATAAACTGGCGCAACAACTAACGTTGGTTAACAATATTAGTTTATTAACGATAATGTACAGTATATGCACAACCTACGACTACAAGAATAACGACAATATCCAACGAGGACGACGATGACTACTCTTAACCCTTTGGCCACACTCAGCCTTTTATACTTGGAAAAAATCCTATAATATTTTTTGAACATATTTTTTTCAAGAGAAGAAACGTTGGTTTAGGACGTACGATATATCTAAAAATAAAAAAAGCATGAGACGAGTTAATTCAAAGTATGGACAACGTACGTTTAATAATTAATAATTCTGCTAAAAAGTTCTGCTTAATTTGTAAAAGGTGTAAAATGCATTTAATATAAAATCGTAGTACCTCATCAAAATTAAATACCAGAAATAATTAATTTGTATTTAACTTGTATTTTCAATATGTTCGTCAACTAGTACATGAAAACGATCCGTGCACCAGTCTTTGGAAACTTGACCTGACATTCGATACGATCGTCTACTAAAGAAAATTTCATAAAATTTGTAAATGGAAAATCCATAAGGTTGTTTATTTATTGCATTAACTTCTTCAGACAAACTGCCACGAATGCGTACGTTTAGTTTTCTTAAAATTATGATTAATGCAAGTGTAAAGAAAATAAGAATCAGTTGAAAAACTATTCGCTACAGAATCCCTCAGCAATACTAACAAAACTTCATCAGATGAAATGAAATGGATGATAAATAAAAAAAGAATTAAATAGATTATTGCTTACTATAAAGATTCATCCTTGAAGAGGTTAATATAACAGTAAGTATCCGTTGCAAAGATATAATAATTACTTGTATCAATCGAGTAAAAAATATTAAATATTTCTGTTCTCTAAAGTTAACCATATCCTCTTATTACGTTTATTTTAAATTAAAAAGTTTAATATATTTCTCAACGAATAAAAGGCTTTTCTTCTATTCCGTTTACTTTGTACTGAAAACTGATTAACACATTGTATTCGATAAACATAAAATTAGAGAAAAACGAATTAAACAAAAGAATCGGTAAAGCTCACAGTTAACCAGCTCCGCTATCCTAGCTGTTAGCATTTAAAATGCAATTCGGCCGGAAACTGATGAGAGCCGAGCGGTGCGGGGTCGCGCGCATTTTCACCTGATCTTTCGGCACGGAAACGGCCGATAAGAACGCGGGGCCATTGTTTCCGGGGAATTAGACGGCACGCGGCGAACCCACGGTCGCGTAACAATCGGCAAGGTCAAGCCCCGTGACACGGTCCCTCGGATCCACGCAAATGATCGTAAAGAATAGTCGCGGCCCCGGAGGCGATTGCACAAACAGTGCCAATTTAATCTCTATCCTGCGCGCGACAGCTGAAACGATCCCTCCGCCCACCGTACAGCGGTCTGGAGCAACCATAGCGTGAAACCGCGATAATCTCAATGTCCATTTGCTCCGACCCCATTGTCGGCCATTCGGGGCGCGTCGTAAAAACAAAGCGGCCGCGCGACCCACGGCCGGCTATTTTCGAAATGTGTCCGGTAAATATTTCGAATAGAAATTTCGCCGGCGTTATTTCTCAATTGCGCGACGATACGCCGCGCCCGGGACCCGGGTACCCGGGACCCCTCGCGTCCGACTAAATTCGTATCAGCGGAATTTAAGATCCAATTTGAGCCGGGGGGCCGAAGCAAAACGCAGACCGAGAAGTAATTAGTGCCCGCTACTTCCCGTTTTCTTCTTCCCACCCTTTCTTGATTAGCTACACCGTGCCGCCGTGTTCTACCTCGCGCCAGTCGCAAACGATTCCGCGATACCTCTGCAATCGGGTGCGATTCAATTTCGTAATGTTTGTTTCAGCCTCGGGGATCAGCGGTTCTTTTTTTTAGAAACGGTCGGATCGCCGGGTTTCGCTGACGAACATTTTTCATAGTCTGTAATAAATTAGCTCGCCGCGGTTGCGCAAACAGAGGAAGACCTCAACTGCGCGAAATCGAATGAAATTTATTCCGTGCAACGGAATTTAATTATCTTTCGCGACTCGGTCGGGACGGAGGAGAAATAAATTGTGAAAAAGCGTGGATCTTCTAATTAAAAACCGGTTGCTTGGGTGTTCGAAATCGCGCCTTTGTCGCGTTTCCTGTGTCTGGCCAGTGAACCGACATGTACTACTTGCTGCGAAATTAAGAGTAATAGCAAATAAAAATAACGATTCTTGAATTATAGAAATCGATTCGCTAGGATATCGAACCATGAAGCAACGAACGTTTAAAAATTAATTTTTAAAAATTTGATCCATGCACATACATATGCATACTGTACGATGAATTAATTATTATTCGGATAAGTAGATAGAGTAACCTATTATAAGATAATAATCGATAAAAATTATTCGAGAAAATTATTTGACTAAAGGAAACTCATTTGGATAATTATTATTCATAAATATTTATTCCTAATAATAAAATTAATTATATAAATATTTATTAAAGCAATCCTAATAATACCTAATTAATACTTGTTTATTTTACTTTAGCATCTCATTGTATATAATATTTGTAATTACATTCATAATGGAAAGATTTATTTGTGTATATACATAAAATAAAATACAAATTGATATATTATCAATTATTGATATATTGATCTCCACTGTATTATAGATCATTCTAATTGCATAAAATCGGCGATCTACACCTGGTATTTGCCTTGGCTGGCAAATATCAGGTCTACGTATGGAGTCTACTAAGGGATGCGTCTTACTTCGTTGACTCGACAGTGAACGTCTGTGATCCAAGAACAATTCTTAACTGCACAATTACTTAAGCGAGCAAAGAGACCGCCCTACGCCACTTATTTCACCGACTACAATCACCGTATGAATTCCACGAGTACGACGAGTCGTTCTTACTCTATTTGCCTGACTCCGCGAACAAGGCAGTTCTCGTTCCATTTCTTCGATCGAGGAGCATTCTCTTCCCATTCGGCCGAGTTCCCGGGGTTTCTACTCTAATTTTCCTGATCCGAACGAGAAGTTTACGTCTCACTCTTCTAAGTTGGGAACGTTAGTATCCCGGCGCCATGATTACAAACGACTTTCGTTCCTGTTTTATTACCTGAGAGGATACCGGTCCCGTTTCGCCGACGCATGAACGTTTCGAGTCTATCAAGGCCATCCGGCGGCTACCGGAAATGCGATTACGGGAGAGCATTCTCCTTGTTATCTTTTTTAAATCGATGATCAAGACGAAATGGTAGGAACGTCTTTAACCCGTTTGCACTCCAGGCCATTTTAAGCCTAGATCTAAAATAGCTATTTCAACCAGCTGCATTTCCATTTTACTTAGTACAATTTATGAATATGAAATCGAGTCTAGTAAATCTAGTCTAGATAACAATCTTTTAAATAGAAGGGTTTTTAGAAATAACAAAATTATTTTGGAAATGATGTAACGATTTTCATTGGCGCCTGAGAGGCGCCACTCGGGTGCTAAGGGTTAACCTCTTGCACTATAATAACGAGTCCGACGAGTCAAATAGACACTTGATATAAATTTGATAGACACTCGTGATATAGATTTGATGCACATTCTATTAACACATTCTATTAAATTTTTCGTTCTTCTATCGCGGCGAATGTGTCGGTCCATGTGTACTTGTGAGACCGAACATTTAAATTATGCGATATCGGTTTTTGTTTTGGACCGAAAAGTCTTGCGTCGGTTCCTAGGGACCGGCGCGTGGCGCTTAACGTGCTAAATCTGAATAATATTAGGTCTACTAGAAAAGTCTGTCGAATAAAGTAATTTTGTTTTTTGATATATGTGTACATGTTTATTAGTTCGTTTATTAGTCCACCCATTCAAAAAATGGTATTTTTTAGATCATAAAAATCTAAAGAGGTCATGAGAAATTAAGAGGTCATGAGAAGTCATAAGTAACGACAAAAATTATATTGTACGATAAATAACATTAACTGTATGAAAAATTCATTAGTTTCTTTCACGTATCAAACGAACAGAACTTCCTGGTGAACCTAATATTAATTTCTAGAAATAAAATTTCATTCTTCTGTTATCAAAGTCTGAAAACGAAAGTAAAAGATAGTAGACGAAACAAAAATTGTTTAGTCTTATTAGAGAAAATATCAAGAATGAATAAGGGTTAATCTACGCAGCGTGAAAAGAATCGTAGTACAAAGGGTTTTGTGTTAAGCTAAAATTTATGCTTGGAGGAGACGTTTTAAAAATATTTTTGCATTAAAATATATAGGCGATTAATATTATAACGGTGTCTCATTGTGAAAAAGGGGTGTTATTTTTTAATAATGTATGTGTAGTTTATCGACCACATTTATTGTTGATATAATTTAGAGTTTAGTGAATTTATTGAAATTTTATGATTTAGTAGTTTTAAATTTTAACTACCCGCTAAATTTAATTAAAAACTCGCTGACTTTAATTTAAAAATGCAAAGGGGCTAGATCACATAAAGATCTGATAGTAACAGTAATTCATGTTGAAATTAAGATCGTCATATTAAATTCTATATTATAAATTTCATATAATATTATATTATCATATATTGTATTATACTATACTATATTCTATAATAGCCAAATATGGCAAAATTATTCATATCCACAAAGGATAAGTAAAAGGCAATGCTTGTATCAGTAATATCCGATTTTCCATTTTGATGTTCTCTTTTTTAATAACATACAAAAGGTTGAGCTTGTTATATTTTGATTTAGCAGCTTGTTAAACACTGAAGTACCGATTTTCATAAAAATCGTAACGAGGTTAGTAATTGCAGCCAACTTTTTGGTAAAAGCCAGCACGGCGCGTCGAGATCCGTCGGTTTGCCAGCCGCCAGGTGGACAATAAACCAAAAAACAATATACGATCGATGGAATACGGAGTCCGGCAGCTGTTGATTTTATTGTCCCACCTGGGACGTTGTTTGTTCCGAGGGACGCGCGTTAAGCCTTTAATCGTTCACAAATAATTCGTGTTCCACGAGATCCGATCGACACTCGTCAACGAGACACGGAAAGCACGAGGTTTCTCGTTAAATATTTCCTGAGAAATTCATAAACTGTAGATCGAAATTGTGCCGTTTCGAATGACGCCGTTAGAATTTTCAGTTGCTACCGTTTTAACGGTTAGCTTCTGTTTTTTAACTTTCCTGCACTGAAGTAACCATTATAAATCCACTGAAACATTTAGTCCATGTGCATGCATATACAGGGTGTTTCTAAATCATACATACTCTGGGAAAGGGGGGGGGGGGGTTCCTGAGGCCATTTCAAGTAACCTTTTCCTTCGCCGACATGCAATCCACGGCTTTGTTAACGAGTTATTAATTAATAAAGTTGGCTGCGCGCGGACGATTCTTCGTGCTGCTGCGCATGCGAGCCAGTTGACTGAAGCCCATCACGCTCCCGGGGCGCGACGGAAGAAGCGAGGGCTGCGCTCCGAGTTTGAGCAGCGTTCGAGTAACAAACAAGGATTTTAGAAATGTCCTATTAATTTCTTAATTTGCACCGAATTTGAATTTAATCGGCCTTTTTCGGGGCCACACAAAATAACGCTGGAATCTTCGGACATGTGTCAATTGTTGAATAATTCGTGATCAGTGTGGAATAATAGTGCAGCGGTAGTGAACGGTAGTGTAATCTGTGCCGTTTTACATACGTGGATTACAACATTTATAACTGAATGACTAAGTTTTTCATTAATAATATTTGTGACATTTTTGAAATTAATAAGAAATTCATGAAATTCTTGTTCGATAATCGAACGCAGCTCAGAGCCAATTCGCGGCCCTCTCTCCTGACCGCGAAATGGCTTGCTCGCATGCGCAGCGGCACGAAAAATCGTCCGTGCGCAACCAACTTTATTCATTAATAACTCGTTAACAAAGCCGCGGATTCCATTTCGACAAAGGAAAAGGTTACTTGAAATGGCCTCAGGAACCCCCCATTTGCCGATTGCGAGACAATTTTGGGACACCCTGTATTTGTATGTATGCATATATTTATTTATGGCTATATGTATGTATGCATATATGCATAAATAAGCGGGAAAAAGTCTTAATTCGACAATAACAGCTATTCTGTCTTTGTAAGGACTAAAATATAATGGTATATTATTTTACACAATTTTCCTTTCATTTTAAGCGTACAATAAAACGAGTACATAAACTATTTCCAGATCCTTAAATAATGCTAAGTAAATTGAAAAATAGCATAAACTATTGTATTTTACTTCAAAGTATTTGTTAAAACATAAACGTTCCTTCAGAATTTCTATCGATTAAATACGAGATGTCGGTTAACAATGAAATATTATAACAGAATTAAAGAGTTAATGTCAAAGTTAATTTGAAACAGGAAAAAAGACACTTTCCCAAACCTATGAATGTATGTAATAATTTTCTGCAGCGACAAAATAAAAAATTGCATACCTATAAGTGCGAAAATGTTTGCATTATCTTTACGAATCGTTGTTATCGTGCTTCTTTATAAAATCTTTCCGCGTTTTACCATAAATCATCGAACTGGTCGATATTACTTAACCACGTACGTTTACCAGAATAAGTCACAATGATAAAATAAGTTACAGGTCTGAATCATTTTGTCTCGTTTCCTTTATTAACGTTCCTACTTGAGAGTACAATTAATTACATTTGTTTCGTTGTAAGAGCTTGTCGATGACGAAACGAAGCTAAAAATCGATCGTACGACTAATCAGATTTCGCGATCGAAAATGTCGAAGGAAATTGCGAGCGTTACGAGGACGACGCATCATACTTTCCATGCAACTATCGCTTCGCGTTGAGCGTCTCCCGTAATTCCATCAGTCGCGTGCGCCGAAAGGAAATAAATTTCCTCGGATTTACGACAGTGATAAACAAGACCGGTTCGCCGGCAGTTTCATTCGATTAGCGGGCCGCAACGTCGCGGGCTAACGTCTCCGGGTTAAAGAAGCCCGCCGTGAGGTCTTAACTGCTTCATTATGCAAAACCTTTCGCTATCTTTTTCCCTAAATAAGTTTGGGCCCCCGCGTTACGTAGGGCACCCTGCCCGTCGGATCGTCGCTCGTTTACCACCGACCCACCTTAAAGCAACGCTAATCTGGCCATTCGAGAAACTAATACGCCGGGAAATATACTCCCGCTTAAGGAAACGTGCCGTGATCGTTTATGTTCAACTGGAGAACACATTTCACCGGAACGGATTTCCACGATGCGCCCGAGTTCCACGTGAAATACCGCGCGACCCGTTGCATGTGGATATTGTTGCATCCACCTCGCGCTGCGTTTCGCCGTGCTCTCTTCCTCTGCGCTGCTTCGTTTCGTCCGGCTTGATCGGACAGGGAGATCGCGCGCGTGTCACGTATCTCTCGGCCCGAGCATTGTCTTACAGAAATGTTTAAAAATTGAATTAGAGAGTTCACTGTTCGTTAAAATAAATAAGGAATTAATGAAGAATCAAAAAATAGTTGAAATTTCGAAACAAGCAATGACGAGTATTTCGAAAGACGGTTTTATTTCATAAAATTGACAATTTTATTAGCAATATTTACTTATTCACTTAATAGAAACGTGTACTATATACATATATATAATAAACGGGAAACGCAGGAGAAATTAAATATTAGGGTGTTCCATGAGTCTTCCCGCGCCATGCTATGTTCGACTTCGAGAGTATGCTCGATGGAAATCAGCGATATAATGAGCAATAGTTAATGGATGCCAGTAACATTCGCAGGACAACGGTACATAATAATTTAATCATTAAAAATCATAATTAACCGTCCTGAGAAATGGAAGAAAATAATGCAGCAGAACGGTTCATACATAACACAATAAATCAATCTTAAACAATAAAAATCGTCTATTGATTTCGCATAAAGAAGGAAAGAATTTATAAGACACCATAATACTAATAAAAGATAAAAATACAAAATAAAAAATGTTTAGCAAAGCAAGGAACGATACGTAATGGCACTTTGCACATCGAATACCGATATCGCGATTTTTTCTGATCTTATTTTTACAACAATGTAAACACCTTCGTGTAGGATTGTTTGTTGATGAAGTGGCTGGTATATAATCCGGAAAATGTTTGTCGATGGAACGTATAACTTTACGCCGAGATTGTGTTGATTTTGCGAGTTTGATTGGATACGATGCAATAGTTTTTTCAATACATTCCATCAATGTTCCATTATTCTTTTTACATAACAAAAATGAATTCAACGCTGCACTAGTTGTCTTCCGATTGTTTCTTTTGTATCTAAAGAATGATATCATAACATGTAAATAAATGCGTTATGCGATCCGATAAACTGTTTTTGTTAGTGCATAAGAAGACACACGAGTTTATCTCAAATTATTCATACTTTTTATTTGTCTGTTTTATTCTAGCCTGGCCTTAAAATATTCTAAACATCTCGAAATTTGAGAATACATTTTTGGTTCCACTAAAATTATCATTTAAATAGGCAATGGTGAATAGTTTTTACAAGTATACCCGTCATGATACATCTATGCGTTTTGTACTAATTTCGAACCGCATGAAATTTGCAGCTGAATCATTGCTACAGAAAATGACAAATGCATTTTTATCGCAAGTGGATCTCTTGACGAACAATTTCTACGGAATATCAAATGCGAACGAAAGTATCCGTACAAGTAATTTGAAATAATCTTGCATCCGACGAACAACTTTTAAGATACATCAGACGCGAACGAAATTATTCATACGCATGATTTGAATGAATCGTGCAGCTCCGTCGTGATTAAAGCCTCGGCAAACGATGAAAACGTTTAAAATCACGCATCTATCACGTCGGGCGTGATTAGTAACTTCCCAGGGAAAATTTTATTCGGTGGAACATTTCTGGATGACACTGCAGTGCGCGAATGAAGTTGACAAAGATTTATGATCCCGGGGAAACGCCTGAGGATAACCTCGAAGATACCGTATCGTTTAGAATTTTCTATCAGATGGCAAACTTGAAAAGTCGAGGTCCTCGTACACAAAATTGCAAAAAACTGGCTGTTTAAAAAGAAAAGTGATTTATGCGCGACGATTCATTTTCATGGTAAAATATTTTGCAGATTTTCACGTCGAAATTATGATCTGAAACTTTCATATTAAAGCTGCTAGACGTCCGAATCATACTTTATGAACGATACTGGAAGAATTTGATGGAATTTTTGGCTTCGGACGTCATTAAAGTGAAAACTACTGTTGAAAGAATGACGTGGATGCATCTTAACGAATAAACTGTTCGATACTCTTCTATCCAATAATAATTTGTTATATACTTCTATTTACTTCAAAAGTTTCAATGAAATAAATACGACAATTAAAATTGTTACAGAAACTTTCTCGACGTTTAAGAATTATTTTATTATATCTCAAATCGCATATCAAAATCTCAGTTTGTGTAACTTTCTAGAAAATTAAATGCATTTATCTTTTACTTTAAATTTTCTTTCACGTTGAAGCGGAAATGCTGCAGAATAAAGGAAAAAATAGAGTGAGCATAGTATATGTATGTAGAACCTCAAAAATGTATATTATACTTGAAATATTCCTACAAAATTGTGATTTATCCGATATCGTGTATAGTTCAATTTATTTGTACGACATATTATACATCACTTATAGTAGAGTTAGTCACGCTAATTTGAAATCCAGTTCCCAAAATTCTCCACTTCAAGATTTTGAAAGAAATCGTTTCGGGTGAAAAAAAGACTCGCGAAAGCGTGATTCTTTTCATTGCAATTACTTAATGATCCATTAATTTTTGCCAAAATCCTGTAGCGACAGATGCACGAGCGTTACTCACTCTCGAGAAAATTCGCAGTATGCGTATAAGTTGCAAAAGTTAAGAAAGCATAATATTTTATTTCTTTTTCATCAGTGTATATTTAAAAAAATACCATATGTTCATTATTCCACGCTGAAGGTCCCTCTAATCGTAATTTAGACCAGTTTTAACAAATTCATTCCACTGACCCTAACAACTATTCCAGAAATGAAACGGTGTTCCGGACGAATACGTTTCAAGGCCACCGCAAACGTGAACCATCGACGAATTTTCTCCACAAAATCATTCGATTCGTTAGACCGACTAAATAGTATCGGGAAGTACAGTCGAAGCATCGATTTCGGGCGATTCATTAATCTGTCTGTTTGCTCGTCGCCGGGAATTGCATCAGTCATCCTCGACCTACAATGCTAAACCGCTCGGGCGGTTCAAGAGCACGGGGCCGCGCCGAAAAGGAACAAAGAGGCGAGGAGCGGGGGCGATGGGGTGAGAAAAAGCTGCGACAAAAATCAGTGCCGGTAACAAGGGAAAAAAAGAACACGCTCGAGGTTCCTTAGGTGTGAAGGAGTCAGTGAGAACAAAGAACTTACGGTATCGCTCGAGGTAGAGCACGGTAGGCAGATAACAGCACATGCCGTTATCGCCGTGCACGTGGGCATACATGTCTGCTAATTAACAGCCGAACGGCACCGGCACCGGAACCGCGTTCGCGGGAGTGTTGCCGTGGCTCCAGCGGCTGACAGCGGGTCTCTCTCTCTCTCTCTCTCTTCCTCTCTCTCTCTCTCCTCCTCTGTCAATTTGGCGATCCACTCGTCGATCCTTCCCTGATGGCGGAACACCGGTATCCGGCCGAGCGTGGCCGCATCGCCGACAACGTCGCCGAGGCACACCGGCGTAACCGCGGCGGATACACGTGTCGCCGGAGGATCGATGGATCGATGGATCCCGGCCGATCGGTCTCTTCGCGAGCGAACAAGTTGACGCGGGCGCCCGCTCGCGCCGCTATTTTGCGCCGCGAATAACGCGGATCGATCGCGCCCGGCCACTGTCTGACGCCGCTCGTTAAAATGCCTTCCTTCGGGCCACCCCCGCCGCCCGGATCCGGCCCATCAACCGACGATACCTTCCGGTTTCAGTCACGGCCGAGGAACACGGTTAAGTGCACCAGAGTCCGCCCGTCAGATTCGCAACGACCGATTTTTAATTGCGGACTCGAGGACACCCGCATCACGCGCTGCCCGCTACCACGTGCAGACTGTCGTCAGTCTGTCGCTGATCTTTCAGCACCGGTCGCGACCGACTCGCCGATGGAAAATCATCAAAAATCGGCGCAGCGATAAAGGAGAATCAAGGTCCGTCGCTCAAGAATCTGCAAAGTCGAAGAGTGGGTTTTATTCTGCCGACGAATTTCTTTCTAGCGCCAGTTTCGTCGAACTCGGAAGTGGAAGAGCGGAGTCGTAAATCGGTGGAGGAATTTGGGAAGATCATGCTTTAGGGTCTCGAGAATTTATAAATCTGATTTAGTGGATTTTGTTCTACGGTAGATTTTCTTGCATCGGTTTCCGTCGAACGTGGAGGAGCGGCGTCGAAAATTGGCGCACGAATTTGTGGAAATTGTGGCTGAAGGGGTCGAGAATTTTAAAATCGGATAGTAGAGTTTATTGTCGATTTTCTTGGCTCGCGCATCCGTGGTTCGGACGGTGGATATTATTCCGTCGTCGATTGTTTAGCGCTTGTTTCATCGAACTTGAAAGTGATAAAGCACAGACGATGATCTGCGGAAGAATTTCAGGAGATTATTCTATATTCAATTAGTCTATAAATTCTTTCGTTGAATTTGGAAATATCAAAGAGTTCAAGATCGTGTTAGCAATTGCAGAAGTTGTGTTCGACGGTTCGCGGATCAGCGGATTAAATAGTGATCTTCATTTGACGAACGTTCGATAAACGTTTGATCTTGGTGCGCCACTTTAGCCGAACTTTTAAGAAATTCGAAGAAATTACGTACGGATCGGATAATGGTTTTTATCCGTAAGATAATTTGTGCGCGCCGGTCTCGTCGAACTTCGGGAACACGAGAGACTTAAAATTGCTTTATGAACTTGCACGAACTGAGATTGAAAATTTTAGGAACCGACAATTAAGGCTTTCGTTCAAAGAGTGTGTAGTTTCATAAAACTCGAGGAGGGCGCGAGCGAACGCGGCGAAGTGTCAGCAATCTTAATTACTGCATTTATCAATTACCGTTTTGAACACTGGAACGTCTACAAATTTCTTCGTGTCAGTTTTATCAAAGGTTTACGTCCGCGAAGTATCAAAGTAACGAAGCATTAACAATTCGTTACGCGAATATAAATAAGTTCGATTCAAACAATATGATCTACCTAGAGATTAGTATTCTATTCGATTATGTTCAATATATAGCACAGTCGAGTTTCACGACGATAGCACATTTCTTTCAGACAGGATTTACGGAAATCGCGGCGGTTTTTTTGTTTTCTAAGCTGAGCAATTCCCGAGACTGCCTACGAATACGTAAATAAATTCGATTTCTAATTAGACCGGTTCGCGAAATAGAGGTCTTTTCCGTTGCTCGCATGCGAGATGATCGCGCGATAAAGATGATTAACGAGCCGACACGCGATGCGAATTGAATAACGAATCCGAACGGATTATTGGCCGGTGTCGAATCGAATCGGGAAACGTTGAATAAATTTTCTTTGTGGATCTTGCTACGTTTCAGCGCCGACACCTCCGTAGAAACCGTTCGATTATTTGTATGCAATTTGTGCAGTCTGTAATTTTTATATCAAGGATATTATCGGAATTAGTGTGTTATTAGAATTAGAATGCAATGTTAAAATTAAGTTGTTATTAGAATTAGGATATTATTGGAATTTGGTTGTTATCATAATTAGGATATTGTTAGAATTAGGATGTTATCAGAATTATGATATTATTAGAATTAGGATGTTATCAAAATTAGAATATTGTTAGAATTAGGATATTATTAGAATTTGGTTATTAATAGAATTAGGATATTCTTAGAATTGGGATATTATTAGAATTAGGATGTTATCAAAATTAGAATATTGTTAGAATTAGGATATTCTTAGAATTGGAATATTATTAGAATTAGGATGTTATAAAAGTTAGGATATTATTACAATTAGGATACTATAAGAATTAGGATATTATTAGAATTAGGATGTTATAAGAATTATAATATTATTAGAATTAGGATATTATCAGGATAAGAATGTTATCAGAATTAGGATACTGAATAGAAGGATTCTTGATCACGGCAGATTGTTTCACGAAAGCCGCACGCGTTGATTCATTTCACGGTAACAAACGCTTAGTCGAAAGTCGTCGCATTAGCGCAGCCATCGAAACTTTTAATTAATGGAGGAAAAAAGTCGACAGGCCGCGTTAAAATCGCAGGCGTATCCTGTGAGGTTAATTGAGATTGAATTATTAGCCGAGGTTAATCGAAAGTGACAGCGACGAAAAATCCGGGTTACGCGTGACTCGCGGGAACTACTCGAGAGTTTCCGGCGCGGTCGTTTGCCCGGTGCAAATATTTCACGGGGCGAAGTTCTTCCGCGCGCGATCAACAATTCATCCGCGCGAATGAAAATCATCCGGCGCGGTATAGTTTCCAGCCGGCGCGGAGTTCTCGGGAGGTCGGTTATGCAACTGCGGCGAGAACGATCGCGGACGATCCGGACGCAAAGCACGTGACCGGCTCCGTGGAAACGAACGCGCGATTCGTCCGATCGACGTCGCCGATCAGCTCGCGATCGAGGAAAAACTGGCGCCGATCGCGCGGCGGCTCGGGACGGCAATGGATATTTACTAATTCGCCGAAAACGAGCTCGCAATTGCGGCGAGCGTTATTCGGGCCGCGGTACTTTTTATCGACGGCATCCCGCGCCGACACTAATGTAGACGCGCCGAAACGAGGGGTAATTAGCAGCTAGTAAATTTGCCGGGATATTTAACGTTTAATTAATGGCTCGCCCGTGGGACAGGCGATACGGGAAGTTCGGTGGAAACTGGCTCGGCAATGGCTTGAGAACGACGGCCGGGGGAGCCGACTGCTGATTGTCTTCTTGATTTTAATAGCCGCCTGATCACCCGAATTTGCGGGCCCCCTACTTGGTAAACATTGGAGCGGCGGCGAGCAGATTCCGCGGGACCGACGTTGGTAATCACGACGACGCGTCGCGACGAGTCCGCAATTAGCGATCACGGGCCGGCCCGCGTCATTAATCATTCACGAGAGGACGCGCCGCGATCCCCTCCCGCCCTTCGTTCATCGGAATCTCTGTGTCACGGCGAGAACGGTTATCTTTCTTTCCTTTTATCTTCGGGTTCACGGAGCACTGCACCGAATTCCAGAAGATCGGCACCGCACACAGGAGCCCCACACGCGAGCGTTATCGCGCCAATCGATTTACGACCTCCACAACGTTATCGTCGCAACACGGTGTTCCCGCGCGCCGCGGGACAGTTTAATTTTTTAATTGCTTAAGAGGATCCGGCTCCGCGCGAATCAAGTGCGCTCGATAAAAAAAAAAAGAGCCAATCGATCGGCCGGCCCATTGTTGTCGACGAGACGCGAACGTTGCCGTTCGAACAATAAATCGTCCGCGGGATATTGCGAGCGGGCGCGCGTAAATAATTTACGCCTGCTCGTAAGTCAAACTCTGATAAGCAAATTAGTCGGAGCCGAGCCTGGGATCACGCGGCCGCGTTATCGACGCGCGACAAGTTGACAATGCTTTCGCGCGGCATACTTTCCGGCGACCGCATCCAATTTTTCGGCACCGCGGAGTGCATTACCCGAAAACCACTGCGCACGTGTAAACCGTGGCCACGGGAACGTCGCGACGCGCGAATCCGCGTCGAGAGTATCGACGATTACACTGTCCGTGCACGATACTTTATTGCACGCCGGGAACCGGAGCGGAGTCGAGAATCACGATGACATTTAGTTTTCGGAAGATTTCCACGGTGCTAAATCACTGTTGCACTGATAAACCGTGGCATGGAAACGTCTACTGTGTATTTTTATTAGAAACACCACGCACGATGATGACACTCGCTGCAGAACTTTTCACCGCTTATCAGAATTCGTGTGCTCAAGTCGTGGATGACAATGACATTAACTTTCTCACGGGACTGTGTCTTATCGCTGGAGCACGTTTGTTTGTAGAATTTTACGCGAGAAGCTTCGTGGGATGATAACACTCTTCGGGAGTTCTTTTTTTGTTTCTTGCCTCTTATCAGAACTCCAGGGGAAACCGAGTACATTGGCATTCAATTTTTCAGGAGATCACGGAAACCACTGATAGCACGAAAATGTCTGCTCGGGTGATGGCACTGTTTTCAGGATCCTTTATTCCTCCTCGCCAGCATCTCAAGAAAAGCGAAATCTTAGAGAGCGACAACGCCATTGAATTTTTCAGACAATCGTGTACTTTCTGAAAACCGGCGCGACAAGAGAACAACTGCTACGAGTTCTTGCGAGACAAGCTTCGCGGGCTCGTGTAACACCTTCGAGATTTTTGCACCGGAACGCCGAGAAAAGTGAAACCTTTGAATCCAGTTGGCCACAAAAAAACTCGTCTCACCGAAGAATCTTCTCTTAATCGAAAGGATTTTGTCTTCGAACAAAGAACCGTGCGGAATCGATTTCTTCTTCTTATCAGACCTCCGAAGTCGCTGAATCTTTCAGGATCGTTAAGACTATGTCTAGGTCACAGAATGCGTGACCTGGCACGACAGCGTTCTTCCTGACACTCGAGAGAATCCGTCGAATTAGTTACATTAATCCGTCGCATTAGTAACTAACAATTAAATTCTTCTTTCCTCGTCCTAGTGGAAAAACGTCCTTCCTACTTCGAGAAAAATTTTCTTTCCCCTTCAAGATAATTCTCTTTCTCACGGGAGATCTTTATATTCTAACAAAAATTTCCTTCCTTCTCGAAGAAAAATCGCCGAACGTACAAACTCGTTAGAAAATGTTTAGTCAAGAAGCATCGTCTCCTCGAAAGGCGATCGCATTTTAATCGGCACGGAAAAGGATCCCCGCTCTCTATAAACAAAGAATGCGGAAGGTCTCGTCGCTGTAATGGATTTTCTGATTAGAGTTTGCTATTCTTCTTCGCATCTGTGTTCCGGGAAAAATCTTAAGTCTCCGAGCTCGTTACAGTGCGTCCAGGTCACAGGCATCCTCTCTTTCTGAAGCGATTATGCTTTGATCAGCTTGCGAGAGATCAGCGAGGAGTCTAAAAGATCGCGTTGCATCAGCGCGTAACGATTAAAATTTATGATTCTTTTCTCGCCATCTATACGGTACAAAGAATGGTCGAGTCTTCGAGCTTGCTTCAGCACGTTCAGATCAGAGTCAACAAGCATCCTGTTGTTCAGATGCTAACATGTTTTAATCATCTCGCAAGACGTCACTGATGGGAAACGATTCGAGTTTGTGATTCCTTTTTTTGTATCTATGTGCCCTAGAAGAATCATTTTTTATCGCGTCAGAGTGTATTCAGGTCACAGTCAACAGACATCAATCTTTTCTGGGTGAGATTTCGTAACACTAATATAACCATTACAATGTATGATTATTTCATCGCCATCTGTACTCTTAAAAAAATGGTCGAGTCTTCGAGCTTCTTATAGATAGTCTGGGTTATAGTGAACAAACATCTTCTTGTCGAGACGGTATCGTAGCAGCTTACAGAAAAGGATGCGAAAGATCTCGCAGTGGCACTAATAGAGAACAACTAGAGTCCGTGATCTCTTTATCATTGCTTCAGAAATAATCATCGGTGTTCGATCCGAAGAGCGTGTCCATATGACAGGATCGATGGCACGTCGATCAGCGAAAGGTCAGAGTAACATTATGGAGCAGCGATCGCAGTGTCGCTGACCCACTATTCCTTATCGGGACGGCAAGGGGAGTCGTCAACCTTCGTGCTCGTCAGGGAATGTCTAGGTCAGACGCAACCTATCATCTGGTTGCGAAACGATTGTGTGTTGAACGAGCAGATTGTGAGAGGATTTGCCCCGTCTAGGAACAAAGAGGCCGAAAGATCGGTTCTCCGCGCGCACGCGATCCGAGCCGAAGATATTAACGCAGACTGTAGCCGGCGTGTAAATACTCCGGAGAGCAGCGCTGACGGATCCAATCGGCCGTGCGTGTTGACTCGCGGGCAGACCGCGAGTACACAGCGCGCGACGCACGCCGAGCACAATACAATACTTTCGTTAATTAACACGTGTTCCGCTGCGATGTGACGCGGACTCGACGCGATTCGAGTCGACGCGAGGCGACGATGTACACCGCACTCCTTGAATAATGGCTCGGAGATCGATCGAACGGCGGGTCGTGCGACATCCACAACGATCAGCACGTGATTCGGCGACGAGTCCAGCGTTCTTCCCGTCGTCGACGTGAACCCGACGGAACTTCCGGATCGCGGACGCAACGCACACGGAACGCCCGCACCGAGCGGCTTTAACCCGCTGACTGCCGGAGTCGCCCCTTTTCCAACCCCTTTACTCGTCCCGGACCACCCCCGGACCACCCCCGAACCAACGCTGCTGCTCCGGGACCCCCCGCAGCCTCTCGTCTCGCCACGGCTACCACCTCCCGTCCCGAAACCTCCTACATCCCGCCAACTTCATCTACGACCTTCTACCTTCGTCCGCACCTTCCCGGAATCCTTCCTCCCGACGCGTCGTCCACGCTGACCCATGACACACCGGTCACCTTTTCCCCCAAAAGTTCACCGGAATTCTTTGCTTTATACCATTTTCAGGAAAATCCCTTCCCTCGGGTTTTCAATGTCGTCGAATTTAAGAGGAGAATGGATAATAAAATATTCGAGAGGGATTGTCGGTGGGATACAGTTAGCTGCGAAGCGCACGAGCAAGGAAGTATTATTGCGGAGTTACTGTTTCTTTATTTATTTGTTGTCGTTTTACAGGAAGTTACTAATTTGTTATAAGATAAGAAAGGAAGATAAAAATTTTGAATGGACTGAGTATTGTAAATATTTGTCCAATATTGGCCAAGCGTACTTGATTCATTCTTGTCCTACTGTCGCTACTGTTGTTGTTATTATTATCATTATTATTCTTATTATTCTTATTATACGGTACTTTCTATTATTATATTTTGCGTAATAAAGAGTCCACCGCGTTAACACGATAATAAATCATATATCATATTAAATTAGATTAGGTAATAAATTCTGTTTGAAAGATTGTAGTGGTTGATTAAAAAGTAGATGGATGATTTAAAAAAGTAGTGGACAATTAATGGAATCGATGGATAAGTGTACATTATTTACTTTCGAGATGGCATGGTTGGTATGTTTAATTTGTTCCATGTTTAACCACAAATGGCAAAAGTGATTGAGAACGTTCACACAAGAATTATTTAAGCTGACAGTACCATCTGTTAAATTTGTTAATCGTTTCTTCAGGTGCGAAGTCGATCACTAATTAATATCTGGTATGAACGATAGTATACATAATATGTACACAGTAGTGCGTATGTATATTTAAGAAAAAATTAGTAATAAAGTAACCACCCAACAGAAATCTCTGTGAAAAATATCACAAATCTCTGGTATATTCATTCAGGAAAATGATTAACACTTTGCAGCCATACTTCAAACCTGTATGAATAATATTCCGATTAAGAATGTGTGTTTAATGTAATTCTGTATTCATAACCTTGACATGTGAGCTTCGATGTTCTCTAATCTGTTTTACTAGCTCGATAATACATTACGCTATCATAAATTCTTATTAAGTTAATTTATTACCTGCCACAATATTAAAGTCTTACGTAACTTCGAGTTTTGGTAGCTAGTAAAGCGACTCCATTGTTTAAAGCTAGAATATACGAGCAAGTAAACAGACAGCAATCGTACGTAAAAATGTACGAGAGATCAATTTCACTGGACCGCGCTCGACATTCTGAAAGTTAATTAAAACACTCATATCGAATCATAAATATATCTATTTATATTGCAAATAGAAAACGGATTCGCTGTGACGCGATGCAACGAATCTCGAACGCGATAAGAATCAATATTGACAATACGCTCGGTTCATCGGAAAGAATATCGCAATAAAAATTATTAAAAATTCATTCGACGTGCAAACAACGCCTTTGCCGATCGATTTTATCCACTTCCGACGAATTCTACGAATCAACCTTTTAATTTTCGACGGCGATACCGTTTAACAAATCGATTAATATCGCCGAGATTATTTACGTACCGGTCGAACACAGTTATTACTTTCTCTGATTTTGTTGAAATTATTGAGCTCCCCGTAAACATTTGCGGTCAACTCAGTGACGTTTATTAATTACTTATTTCAAACATTCCGCGAACCGACGCGAACCCTTTGAAAAGCGACCAAGTGCCCTTTGAGGCGGCGAATCCTTTTTAAACATCGCCGACAAAACGAATAAAATAATATTAAAAAGTTGACCCAATGTTTTGCAATATCTCTTCCTGTAGACGGGCGACTTCGCGCCGCATTCAGAATTTTTTTCCCCGGCAGAAAATTACTCGCTAGATGACGGGGAAACTTTTTACTCATTATTATACTGCAAATCTAGAATATAAAAAAGTTTCCCTATTTCATTTTTACCGTCTTCCGCTGCGGGCATGCTCGTTGCACCGCATAGCGTTACTAACGATGACAATGAAATGCGGCAACACTAAGCACCGCGGAAAATTTAATTGGATCCGATTCGAAAATGTTTAACAAGTTTTTCACTGTAATCAAACTTCACCTTTACAGCTAAGTCAAGAATATTCTTGGACGAATATTTGCATGAGACGCAATAATCATCCCTACATTGCTTGACGATCTCTATTGTCATCGCTCATCGATCCTTTGTCATTGGAACTTTCGCATAACTTTTGTACAAAGTTAAAAGTTAATTATTAAATATGTGATATTTACGTTTGTTTTCAAATACCTAGAAACCTATAGAGACCTCTGAAATTCTGTGCAGTGACGGGCAAATGTTGTTCAGGGCGACGAATAAGTTTAATTATTTGTTATTCCAGAACAACGTTAATCAACTTATTCGTTATACGAAGCGAATAATTTATTCGATATTTAAATTGTTTTGAACAGAAATATAATTTGTGTATTTCGAATGGGACAGGAAAATATAATATTAAATGTTTTTAAATAGTTTTTGAAAGTAGAAATACGTTCATTAAACTTGCAGAATGCTGTAACATAAATGCTCTAACAGAATGCTCTAACATAAATTTGACAAATGGCATAAGCTTGTCATTGACAACATTTGTCCAAGATCAAATACGATATTAACATGTTGAGCGCCGCGTCACCCATATATGGGTGACACTAATTTCTGACGAATCTTGAAAATTCATTTTTACTGCAACATATTTGAACAAATTAAATTTAACTAGAATATTTCGAATGCGAAGGAGTTCTAATGCCACTCTTTATGATAAATATTAACTTTCTAGTTTCGATTTAATTACTCAAATCGCTTTATCTACGCGACTATTTTAATGGTTGATTGGCGGCGCTGAACGTATTAAACTAATGAATAACAAATAATGAATAAAGGTGCACGAGACGAACGATGAATAACAGGAACAACAAGTACCTGAAATAACCAAATAATGATGAATAATTCATTCGCTACTTTCATTCGAATAATGCCCAATGCTGATTCAACGCCACAGAAACGATATACCCGACAATCGTGTTCAAATTTTTGAACATTCCCAGTCAGAGCCGACAGTAAAGATGGCACTCGTTATCAACGTTCATCGAGCGTGAACAAAATTGAGCGTTCCCGAGATCGTGAACGAAAATCGCGAATCGTTCGATAAGCTGCAATCGCGCTTCCAGATCATCGATCGTTCGGTATCGTCGCGGATTCAGTGCGCCCGCGCGACGTCATCGGGCCGCGGACGTTAAGGCAGGCTACGTCGACGCACGGTTGTTTTCCATTTTCCCCGGTGGCTCGGATGCGAGCCGAAAAGCCACGTGAACAAGTAATACGGGATGAAGAAAACGAGATAAAATCCCATGAAACGGGAGGACGATGGAAGAAAGCCATCCGCGGTGCCGACTTTCTCTTCGTTTCAGCTTTACGTCTCCGGTTGACTGGGGCGAAGAATCGCGCTTTCACGTCGAAAGTCTTCTTAAGAGGTAAAGAAGGAAAAAGAGGAGCTCCGAGATGGGGAATCTCCTCCGGAGACCTAATAGCTTTTTACGTCTTATTACTCATCGTTACTGCTGCCGACGGAGGGGGGGAGCGAGGCGATCGGAGCTAGCGATTCCACCCTCGATCGAACAACGATCGAGCATCGATCGACGAACTTCCGCGCGCGCGCGCGCGTGTCGATGACTGGAAAAGCTCGAGCAAAAAAGAAAAGTGAAAACGCTCGCGACTTGGTTTTATTCTCTTTGCGGCGTCTCCGTCGAGCGGCTAATTGGGGGACAGAGTCGTAGAACGAGATTCTTGGGCCGCCTGAATCTCAACGAGGGTCCTTTAATCGCTTAATCGCCCGGTGACTGAATCCCGCGGACTCCCTCGACGGCCCCTTGCCGAAGGGGAAAGTTGGATACAACTGTAAAGACCCTTATCGGCTGATACTTTGTTGCCGGACTAGCAAATTCTAAGCGTTTATGGTGCACGGAAGTTCGAGATCCTGGCTGTTACATGCTGGATGCGACTGGAGGATCTTTGGAGCTGGTGTTGGTGGACAAAGAAGATTCTGATTTTGTGTCCTTACATTTATTACTTCTATTTTGATTTTTACCAAATTTCACAGATTAACCTTTTAGGTACGGCAGGATTTTGCGCCAATAAAGTTTTTCGTAACTAAATTACGATTTTCTCTTAATATATATTTTTTCCGGATATCTATATATAGTACTAATAACATATATTCTTTTCTCAATATATTGCATATACACACTTTCACTTTAATTGTTTGCTTTAATAAATAATAAAACAATTGAGTAAAGCACGAGCCATTCGCGAAAGCCACTATAGTGGCGCGTAGTATCTAAAAGGTTAAAGAGATTACTTATACATATGTTTGATTGGACAATGAAAAATAATTAAATACGTGGATGTTTGTATTGGACTCTGAAAAGGAAATATACGTTACGTATTAAATACCTTATGTATAAATACCTATGTGTAAATTTTTATTAGACCCTGAGAAATATTTAATTCTTTAATACTTAATACTTAAAGTGGATTAATACTTTTAAAAGGAATTCGAACCTAAAAAGAATTTTTTATAAGACTGTCAAAAAAACAAATTCAGATCACGACGATTAAATTTTATAAATTCATATAAATCTCCACTAATTTTCTAACTTTCCAAGTTTTATTCGACGCCGACATAAATCGTCGCAATGCAAACTAGATCGCAGACATATTTAAAGAAATGAACTGTAGACGAAATTTCCTATTTTGTTGATGATTCTGTAAGTTTCAAAGAAAATGCGAAACTTTCAAACGGAAGCTTCCGGTTTCTTGAAGATTTTTGTACTGTATGCGAACGCAAAGTTTTAGCGTCGCAGAACTTCGTTGCAGCAGATGTTATGACAACACGTCCGAGTCGGATGCATTTACAAAACAGAACGTAGCAATTGACTTTCTTGAACAAAGATCAGCACGGGACAATTGCATTTATACAATTGCGCGTGGCATCGCCTCGTTCTTTCTTTCTTAAAATAGACAATCGTAAATTCTACAAATTACTCTTGCTCGAAACATCGCGACAATCGTATAAATAAATAACAGAATCTCTTAACCAGACCCTAAAATTAATTTAATAATACGCAAACTTCACAAAGTATTTTCATAATTAGCCAGCATATCTTTATGCAAAGTGAAGACTGTCTACCTCGATTGCAATAAACAAGAGTCGACTAAAAATATATTTCCTCCGTTAAATAACAATTTAATAAATTCAGAATAATACTTCTAAATATATAGTAAAATACTAAAACCTTCATCTGTTTTAATCGTGCTTATATTTCATCTGCTAATTTTTCTCATAAAATGCATAAAATCCGCTGTCTATCTACAACAACTCGTTGCACTTTTAATTTTCCAAAGACCTTATAAAATACCTTCTCGTCGAACGTATGAAATAAACGGTTACTTTAGTGCCGCAACACGGTTACCATAAAGAACTTCTTTACAGCGAAATATTCGCGCGGAGGTACGCGACCGAAGGAGTTTGATAGAGAACGTGTTGAAATTGACAAGATCGTTGCCCGGACGATGCGAGCCGGTTCGAGCACGAGCTCCGCCACTCGAGCGTTTTAAATACGCAACAGGAATTCGAAATCTCCTCTCGACGGAAGAGGACAAGAGAGGACAGAAAGCGTATTGAGCCGGCGCGGAAACAAACGACACAGTTGCGTTTCAATATCGCGTAAAAGATGTATAAAACTGTCGGCGAGGGGTGGGGTGGGGGGGATAGGAGTCCTTATCAGCTCAAAGTGAAAAGAAAAACGAATAAGAGAAACAGGATCGCCGTGGATAAGAGGGGGGCGGGGAGGTGGAGAGGGAGGGGCGAGGCAGGAACAAAATGACCCGATTTGAAGGATCACTCGAGCGCTCGGATGATTGCAATCTCGATTCTCGAGGGGCGTAAATCGATTGCGCGTCTCTGGGTAACGTCGAATTTCTAATGGAGTATGAATTCTACGGCGTTCCGCTTTCTACGCTTGTGCCCCCGCGCGAGAAAAAAAAGGAAAGAAGCAAGACCGAGTTCTCCAAACGTTTGACTAGTATCATGGATGGGAGATACAAAGGATAAAACCCGATCTCGGTTCGTTGGAGAGAGGCAAAACACGGGGAACCCCGCAATTTCTTTACGAGTCGCTCGTGAATTGGTAAACATTTGTGCACGAGCAAATCGAACGTGGAGCGACGCGAGAGGATTTATATATTTATGTATATTAATAATTATTAATCCCTTGGCGCGCGATCATTTTCATTTATACTAAACTTGTTTTTGCCGGATCGCGAAGAGGAAATTGACGTCATCCGATTCCCTCCCGCGATCGGAATGTATCGCGTGCGTGGAAAAGAAAACATGGATACGGTTTTAATAAAATTTATGCGATTCTGCGACTGTTCTTTGTTAACTCTTTTTGCGCCGGAATGGCTGACTCTGAGGCACACCTGGGCAAATTTTTAATGATGTTATTCGAAATATTGTTTCAAATAACGTGTTATTTTGTTTCGTAGTTCGAAATCATTATGAAGTAAAATTTCATGTTTGGTTCGCTCGGCTGCTTTATACCTTTTCGCTTTGAACACATTGTTGCGAAGATTTTATGGAATAAAACCATTTTGACATTTATTATTTCGCGGATTTTCTTTGATTGTAAATGGAGCATTACTTTAAATGAATTGTTGTGAAGTGTTCGTAACATGATGTCCATTTGTTCATTATTATTTTCAGCATTTTTTGGACCAATTTGGAATAAGGGAGTAACGAAATAATTTGTTATTTGAAATCGCTTTATTTAAGAATGGCTTCGAATACAACGCCATTAAAAGTACAATAATCTATAGTCATTGCAAAAGATTATAAAAAGACTATAATTTGTACATATTATTTCTCAATATTATGGTAGCTCTGCAATGTCACAATCTTGCCGCAATTTGTTAAATAAGAGATTAAATAAAACAAGGATTAAGTAAAATTCTCTAAAAGATTTCCACCCACTACGAGAAACGAACAACAGAAATTACGGTAAAGAATTGTAACAGTAAATGCGCGGGACTAAATAAAAATTCATAAAAATTGTTCGTTTTCGCAACGTTGACAGGAAGCATGGCCCCTTAAATTTCCATGTGCGTCACAAACAGACCGCGCCATACAATGTTTGCCTTGCAAAACGAAAACATTTAGAGAAGCACAAGAGCCACGTAATTCGCGGTACTTCGACGACGCTTTAGTTAATATTAATGACGAGGCGCATTAAATTACGTATGGATCGATCGATTTCCTATATCTTCCGAATAACGTTGCGCATCGGTTTCACATCATTGCCGTTTGTTTCGGGAATTTTTCACACATAATCCGACTGAACGAACGCGGCTAATATCCAGGATCAAGTGTGCGAGCCTTTCGCACGTAGATGAACGGCACAAACAGTTTCAGCGGGAAGAATGTCGAAAATTCCTGATGAATCGCTGGTAAAAATTCGAAACTTGTCCTGAATTTGTGATATTCCGTCCCTTCTGCCGGCAGTGATTTTTTTTCGTTGCACGTCCCCACACGGACGCAATTAAAATCGAGTGAGAACGAGCCGATGCATTTTCGACGCAACGAACGCAGGAATGTGCGATATCGGTATAATTACATTGTTCCCCGCGTATCTTGAAACGTAAACTCGCAACGAAAAAAAAAGCAACCGAGACACTCTTAGGTTCGCGCGCAGCCCAATTTTTACGACCAAGGAGCGTACTTTATCGATCGCGCGCGCGCGAGTCTCTCTAAAGCGTCCGAAATTCGGGAATATGTTACAACAAAATATTTTAATTGGGATCCTAAGACTAGTATGCTCGTTGTAACACGTGATAGGTTGCCGTTGCTCTCCGTGGCGAGCGTACTCGTTGTGCGCAGCTACAGGATTAAATAACAGTTTATTTAATCTTGCGAAAGTTCCGCTGCGTTCTAATTAAATCGGGAAATCTGTCAACTTCGAATTATCGCGTTGCCAACTTTCCGGTAATCCGGGCTGCGTGAACGCGTTAAGTCCACGGACTGATGTAATTAAACCGGGAAAAATGTCTCGACGTACGAGCACGATTTTTCGGACGCGTCGACATTTAGGGACGAAAACAATTGTAGCACTAATTTGTTCTTCACTTAGGTGCGTTGATAACTTTTTAAAGAGGATACTAAGATACCACATAAATTATATACGGTTCTGTTAAGGAAGTTTCAGGTGATTTGTTGATGAAGATTGAGACATCTTTTCGCAACATTTTATCAACTTATTAAGAAGTTTGTAAACAGCTGTTTCTGAAAATCGAATTGTAACAAGCTAATCAAGATAATTATCACACATTATAAACATATGTATTATGTAAATAATAACTTATATATATATATATATTAATCAACCCTGATACAAAAGGTAAAAAATTTCAATTTTACTTATTCATAATTTAACTCTATAACTTTTTCAATTCTTTAAATAAATTTATTCTTATATAAATACTTAAACATTCAACTTTTAAATAACTTTCAATACCATTAAAACTTTCAAAACAATAATTATAGATATATATTATTAAAAACACCATTTAATATATAATAAATGTACAACAAACGTGGTCGATAATGACTTCTCTAAGTCGATGCGATCTTAGATAAATAGAAAGAAAACTAAGAAAGTTTGTTAAACTGATAAAACACATTGGAACATTAAATCAAAGTGTTCTTACCTCCAGATCAGCTAGAAATAAATGCACGCGTATCGGTAATTTTCTCGTCACCCTGTATTATTTCAGATCCGAAACCCGGCATCGACTCGGGATATTAAAGCGAATCGGCTTATGACTTTGCGGGAAATGATGAGCCCGCGGTAATTTCAGCACGCGTTTAATTAAATTTAGTACAAAGAGTATTAATTAGTCGAACTGGAAGCCCCTGGCGGCAATGATACATCGGATCTAGTTTACGGGAAGAATCAATCTGATTTCCAGGAGCTTCCAATACACATGAGGAGCTATGAATCGGCACGAGATAATACCGAAGGGGGGGGGGGGGGGGGGGTAGTGGGGAGAGGACACATTTCTGATAACACGTATCCCGTCCTTTGTCGTCGGCGAAGTCGAACTAGCGAAAATTGCAGAACATCTGCCGACTGCCTTTGTAGCACCGACCGCTTGATAAAAGTATAAATCCTGGGACGGAAGAATGTACATACACTGCCGGCCAAAAGCGTCGTATTGTTCGCGATTTCCAGCAAACACGGATCGAAACTTCTGCCCACGTGCGTTGAAGAAATTAAACAGTCGCCTGTTCCGCGACTTCGAAACACAAAGTGGTTTCGAACTTTCGTCTGGGAACGTATTCGGTATCTTATGAATTTATAAGAGAGCGAATGCCGTTCCAGTTGTTTCGTAGAACACGCGTGAGATTCTTTTACTGGGAACTGCCAACATTTTCTTTTATTACTGACCTAGAATCAATATCAATATTACTGATTTAGAATCAATTTCTTAGTGGAATTATGAGTAAATTTGGTTTACTGTAACATCGTGAGTAACTTATGGCATTAGGTTAAGAGTTTAAGGATTTAACCCTTTCCACTCGAGCGGCGACTCTGAGACGCCACTAAAAATTGTTTACTATTTCTTATTATTTCTCTTTATCCTATGCCAAAATACATGTCCTCTAATGGGGTTCAATGATGTAGTCATTCCACCAACGGGATCAATTGAGTACCTCGGCATTATTAGAAGATTAACGTGGAAAAATATATTCAAATAAAACGTGATCGACTTAATATTATTGTCAACTTCGAGTCACGAAAGGATGTCCAAACAAAATATGGATAAATTATTGATCTTATTAATTGCGTTTTGAATATATGCCGGATGATGTTAATATCTATTAATTAAATATTTATAGTCCCCTGTTATATGGTTCACGTCAATATAAGTCCAATAGTCCAATCAGTCGATTCGATTTCCAGTGAATGTCTTTATACGTTAAATTGATTAACGATAGTGCAACTTTATGCATCCATTGCATCTGTAGATTTTTCGAATGCCAGAAAAAGGAATTAATTAACTATGTCTAATTTTTATTTCCTTTTTACAAGGAGTGATTTCAGTTAATGTATATTTGTATATTATATCTATATAATAAGTAATGTATAATGTATTATATACGAAAAGGAGAGTAGACTTCATTAATTAAAATCACACCATGTAAAAAAGAAATAAAAATAATTCAATTAAATTACACGATCATAACTTCCGGAATATGATATGAAATTCTAATGTCACTGTGCCGGTATTCGTGCTCGAAGGCTTTAAAAAAGGAGAAGTTTAATCCTTGTTGAGTTACAACGACTTTTAAATAGGTCCGCCATAGATCGCACCATAAGAACTTTTCTGTAACACCAGAGGACGTGGTGTTTTCTTTTTATAACGCTCCGCGCGAAGAAGTTCGTTTCGTTCAATGCCAAAATATCGTAACCATGTTTTATCACTTTATCCTAGTAATGTGAAGACATAATTGCTTATTGGATGCGCATAACCGTGGAATAAGATTATATTTAAACGGAAATATACTTTAACTTATTCTCTGCGATTTAATTTTTATAAAATGACGGTTCGAACTGAGAATTTGTGTAAAAAGATCTATGACCGCCCGTCTCGAAAATCTCTTAAAAATGAAATCAGTTATACATGAACGCTATGTAACGTATATTTATATATTATATGTATATATATAATTATTTATAAACGAAAATATACTTTAACTTGTCCTCTACAGTCTAATTATTGTCAAGTGACGGATGAAGCTGAGAATTCGTGTAAAAAGATCTATGATCGTCCGTCTCGAAGTTCTCTTAAAAATGGATTCAGCTATTTTATGCGAGTTCATCCGTTCGTTTATCTGAATGAATCCAAATCAACGCCTGATTACGTATCATGTTATTCCGCAGATTATCGAGCTGTAATACATTCAATGGACCAATAAACCTATTACTTCATATATTACTGGTAGCACGAATGGAACTGAATCTATCCGTGTACGTTCGCTTGCAGAGTGCAACAAATCGTGTAAGCATGAAACTTCTATCGGCGAACAAACGCAATTGATTTCGTGTTTCGCAGTAGAACGGGCGCCGTCGGCGGTGTATCTACATCGGAAAAAAAATAATAGTTTTAGCTGGTTAAAAAATTCTATTCGACCATAAACGACCGTGAAATTGGTCCGCGATCGAGCTTAGCGCGTCGAACTTCGGTTGGATCGAATAGATCGGCGCTTAAGTTCACAACCATATGGCTTCTCGCGAAAAATATCCATTCCTCTGTGGTCATGATTCTCGGCGACGACATCCGGCGGTGCAAAGTTACAATTCCGATCGCCAAAGCTGGCCCGGCGCGATCTCGATAGCAAAAGAGGCAGTGACAGCTTAAGCAACCTCGACAGCCCGAGGCAGCGTTAGCACACCGACGCTAAGAGCTGCAACGTTCAATGGCGAAGGCGCTTCCTATAGCCAACCTGCACAGCACCGGGCTAAATCTGACAGGTTTGGTCGCCGGTGGTACCAGATGCCAGAGTTGGACACATTTTATTTGAATAACCAATACTACTTTATTCGTAGAATTGATTCCAGATGCCAGTCAAATAGAATTTATTCTAATATTCGAGATGCCAGTCGAATGGAATTTATTCTAATATTCGGTATATTATTAGAATAGAACTTTATTCGAAGAATTTATTCGATATATTATCGAGATAAAATTTTTATTCGAAGAATTTATTCAGGAAATTTTCGAAATTTTGTTTGAAAGAAACAGTGAACATTGAACGATTAAAATTTTATTCCACACATTTAATCGTACAATTTATTCCATATATTATAAGAGTACAATTTTATTCGAAGCATTTATTCAATGTATTATCCGAATAAAATTTCATTCGGAGAATTTGATAGATTCCAAGAACTTATTTGAAACATTAGACGATTAAAGTGTCGTTCGGAAAATCTAATCGTAAAAGTTATTTTTTATATTATAGAAAGACTATTTTTGTCTGTATTTCCTCTGTCAAGTGGACAATACTGAAGTAATCCAGTTACATCCAAAACCGAACTAACATGCCACTCGCCTAAACTCGAGCAAAGATGCGAGGAGCCAGCAGAAATTCCGATTTTCCAGTTCAATCTAACGCTTTCGCTAATAGAAAAATGTCACTTGACCTTTTCAAGAGTTGATTTCATATTCAAAAGGATGCATATTGTTATCGATCTCTGTTTTGACGAGCCAGTTTTTTAAACATCAAAAAACGTTTCGATATTTGACTGTCGCAAATAAATGGACCAGCTGTGGCAGTATTATTGAGAAACAATTAACGGGGTACTATATGTATATATGGGTTTCTAATTACGCAGATATTAATGTTCATGCATTGTCCTGAGTGTTAAAATTGATAGCAGTTGCCCATTATCGTTTAACAAGTGAATCCGAAGTAGGTCGCGTCCCTTAGGTCTGAGATTGACTTATTATCCACCATATTATGGTACCAAATGGATAGTAAGTATCCCCAAAGTGCAGGCAGCAAGATGATGCTGCATTTTTCAGTAATTAAAACTATAATTCGAACTATAACTCGTGTTCTATATTTCAACACCCGTGGACTATGTTGAAAAGTCGATGTCTGTGAGGAAAAAAAATATTTAAACGACCGAAAGCTATGATTAAAAATAAGAAAGATTCCATCAGGGTAGAATAGCATATCTTCATTCGATGACTTAGACATTTTAATATTAGGTTGCTTGAAAATTCATTTGAAACATTTTCTAATTCAATGCAACGAATTCTACGAAATGTCAAATGAAGCAATGTAATATATGATCTCTGAACAACTTAATATATAATCTCTTAGCAATCTGTTATATAATTTTTGAGCAACCATATATATAATCTCTGAGCAATCTAATACATAATCTCTGAGCAATCTAATACATAATCTCTGAGCAATCTAATATATAATCTCTGAGCAAGCTAATATATAATCTGTAAGCAACTTTATATGTATATAATTTCTGAGCAACCTAATACATAATTCACCCGAAAACAATTTATTAAATTGTTCAAAAAATTCATTCCACATTTCATAGAATTCATCTCCATCAATTCATATAATATATATAAAAACGAAATTTCCGGACAACTTGATACAGTCAAATGTAGACAATATTCTATAGTTTAGACAGTTTAAAAGCGCGAACCTAATCACGATAATAGAGAACGGCGACCCAGGTTTCTCATAGATCTAATTGATCCAATGACGCAAAAAGTTAGAGCAAGGTTTTCTAAGCTCTAGTCCGCTTCAGCATCCGCGAATGAGCCTGTAGCAGGTATTAAAGTTGAAAGCAGTCGGAAAGCTTCATCTAGCAGGCGAATCCTATGTAGGTTATGTCCCACAGGTGCGGTGTGTCTTTCCGTGGCCGAAGTCGCCTACTCTAATGCTGTAAAGTTGTATATACAATTTGAAACTTTACAGGGTCACGGGTTATTCGAGACAAGTGCAGGCACACTTCGTAAACGACGGCTTGAAGGCATCGCCCAGGATTGGTTGGACATGCTTTCATCATAAGAATGTTAAGAATCTTTCACGCGATGATTTTCAAATAAAACAATATAAAATTGAAAGTCCACTGCTGAGAGTATTTCAAACTATTCCTGAACGATGTCTTTAGCCTTTTGCACTATAATAACGACTTGTGATAAAGATTTCATTCAAGATCTACTAAATATAAGTATTATCAATTTCTTTTAAATTGGTATAAAATACTTCCGAATTTCGTTTGAGAATTAATAATTCATTAAAGATGATTATATATTGAAAAAGATATACAGACCTATAGAGCATTTTTTAGAAATGTTTTCAATTACGTCAGGTTATTTATAAAGCGTTTTTACAATAATTCCATGTAAAAGGTAACCCCTAATAAATATCATGTTGACAACAGACTACATATACAGATTTAAAAATATCTTAAAGCCTGAATATTCATCGCTCCTAGTACGATATACGAACGTCTTGTGACCATCGAAAGTACGAAAAGGAAATTATAATTTATTGCGCAGTATATCGCGAACTCGAAACACCCAATATTCGAGGATATCTCCGATTGGTGGACGGCAGCGTGGACTCTGCCAAACGTTGTTCACCGAGGTGGATTTATGTTCCATCAAACGGTCCAGATTTTTACGCGTTTTCCTTTGTTATTTGGAGTCGCAGCGTTCCGCTGGCGAAACACTCGCGCGGATCGATCCCGTCTTGCATCGGCGCGTAAGAAAATTGAAATTTCGTTTGGCGATGTGTGCGGAACAACGTGCTCGACGGGCGCGTACACACGGCGGGTATCGCTCAGAAACCAAAGTTAGAGACTGGGCAGACTGAGAGCGACCGGCAAACACTCGAAACACACGCCAACTGCAGCACGCTATTCTGCTGGACTGGACTCGCAGCGTCGCTCGTGGCAATTACGATGTGCGATTGGTTCAAGGTCGCCTGTGCATCAGCCCGGTCTATGTCATAATTCTTGTTCAGGTTGGGCGAATTTCGTTCCGAATCGTATCTGCACTCGAAAAGTTTTCCGAGAACGTCTATTAGCAACGCAAACACGTTTATTCCAAAGGCAAATTGCAATTCTCATTGCTAGACTGAGGCTCTTTGTGCATTTATCATATTTTCTGAAATGAAATCTTGCATATCTACCCCTTGCACTATGACGAAGAGTCAAACTGAATATTCTAAATCGAAACGAAATTTGATTCCTCTGTTATCGAAGTTTGCGAATTAAAATATATCAGGGAAATGATTATGGAGAAAGAAGTGCTAGTATATTTTATTTATTTATTTATTTACTTATTCATGTATTTATTTTATTTACTTATTCCTGTATTTATTTTATTTACTTATTCGTTTATTCTTAGTACAAGAAGTAAATAGAACGTGATAATGTTCTAATTTCAGACAGTGAAAGACATTTATTTTTGTCATCATGTTTTTAGGAGGTAATACAAATTATAATTTCAGCTTTTGATAATTTCAATGTTAATGATTTCGAATGTTTTCGTGTGCATAATATTCTTCACTAATTCTTTAGAATTATTTAATTATCAGTACACAATTTTTTAGAATTATTTAATTAAATAATTATATATAATTCTATAGAGTTATTTAATTAAATAATTATATATAATTCTATAGAGTTATTTAATTAAATAATTATATATAATTCTATAGAGTTATTTAACATGTTGACGCCGGCGCCGTATTCACGATTTTCTCTGTGAATCGACGCCCGAAATTTACAAAAATTAAATAATTATTTTACTATTGAATATCTGTTTATAATGTTCAGATAACATAACATAAACCTATTTCGTAGTATCTATTTTGTGAAATGCAAGCAAAATAAACAAATGTACGCAGCCCACGGGTCTGACACGTATCACCCACCAGTGGTTCAAGCCGTCGTCAACGTGTTAATCATCATTGTTCAGTTACCAGCTCTTCGTCTCACATGAGAAAGCACCTTGAAACTGCCGACCACACTAAAGATGAAGTTTCAAAAGTAAATGGTTAACCGTGGTGACAAATGTGCATCTATCGATTAAGCATCGCTGAAGTTCGATCGAAGAAACGCGAGAAGATCGCTAAATCCTTGTGGAAGCGGATTCCTCAGCGATCTATCTATAAAACAGAAAACTAATCCCCGGAGAATTTCGTTTAATCTCCCATCCATCGATGTTGTAAATCTCAGCGATGCTCGAGATTACATGCAGCGTGGTCCTGATAAAGGGCAAGTAGTCCGGCGCATCGAGAACGATAAATAAATTATTATTGAACAACTGCGCACTTTCGTCTTCGAAAGACGTTCTTCGTCGACGAATCCCGCTGTATCTTTCCAACTGACCTCTGCTTATAAGTTTTTCTCTTAATTAGCAGCGGATCGCGAACTTTCCCGAAGATCTTCGAAACAAAACAGAACGGAAGTTCGAACGAAACTTTCATCAGATTTATACGTCGCTCGCGACTTGTTCGAATATTTCTTAATTTTTCTACATAAATATGAAATTACAGGAAGTTCTGGATTTCAGAAGTTTATAAAATGATGAGAGCGGTAAGAACGAATTTCAAAGAGTAAATCTATCGCAATAATTTGAGAACACTCCTGTATTCTTCGTAATTTATTAGAATTAATAATAAAAGAGATACGTTTTTATTTCACTCGCATTTAACACAATTTACTTGGAGAATTTTTATTTCGCACAACGATCCGCTGTTTTCTGATTGCATTAAAGAGTAGCCTCGCTGTCGAATCTTCCTTGATATTTTGTAATTCGATATCTCGTAACTACGGTTGATTTTTTTCTTAATGCTATTTCTTAAATTAATAGTAAATAATATGTAATAAACATTTAATAATAGATGATAATCATTAAATAGTAGATAATAATCTTTATCAGTAAAGCCTATGATTTCCTTCAATTGAAATTCTGCATTTAACAGAGGCAGCTTAAAAATTAAGTTAAGGCGGGTCACTTGGCCATAAAATTGTTTTGAAAATTTCAAGAATGTGCTACAGTAGAAATTCATTTGTATGATCTCCGTGGGAGACGATCAGTTTATATAACAAAGTAGATCCATCGAATAAGAGTAAGCTGATCATCCCCACATCTTATAACTTCTCGCTCAAACAATCGGAGTTTGCGTTCAGATAAAGGGATTTAACCAAACAAACAAAAGAAAACGCTCTGGAATTACAGATGTTTATGTTCGCAATACTTAAGTGTCTACATAATCGCAGTAATGCTCGATGAGCGTTCAAATAATAGAACTTCGGCGGAAGTTGACTAGACCGGACATTTACCCAACACTTCGTTCCAGTAAATGGAGATCAGACAAGTGGAGTTCTACAGTATTTTCTTAAAATTGTCTAACGAGTGGATCCTCATTGCTCGCAGATTTAAGTCAGAGTAATTCACAGATTCAATTCAGAGTAACTCACAGATTTGACCCAGAGTAACTCACAGATTTAATTCAGAGAAACTTAGAGATTTAACCAAGAGTAACTCACAGATTTAAGTCAAAGTAACTCACAGATTTAACCCAAAGTAACTCACAGATTTAACCCAAAGTAACTTAGAGATTTAACTCAGAGTAATTCACAAATTTAACCCAGAGTAACTCTCAAATTTAACTGAAAGTGACTCACAGATTTAACTCAGAGTAACTCACAGATTTGACCCAGAGTAACTCATAGATTTAATTCAGAGAAACTTAGAGATTTAACCAAGAGTAACTCGCAGATTTAAGTCAAAGTAACTCACAAATTTAACCCAAAGTAACTTAGAGATTTAACCAAGAGTAACTCACAGATTTAACTCAGAGTAACTGAGGGATTTAACCCAGAGTAACTCAGAAATTTAACTCGAAGTGACTCACAGATTTAACCCGGAATAACTCACAGATTTAACCCAGAATAACTCACAGATTTAAACCAGAATAACTCACGGATTTGACGCAGAGTCACCCATAAAAACCCAGAGTAACTCAGAAATGTGACACAGAGCCACCCAAAAAAACCCAGACTAATCACCCGCAAATTCAACCTAGAGTCACCCACAAATTGAATTCAGAAGTCACCTACAAATTGAACCCATCATCAGTCAAGTCACCCAAAAAATTAGCGAGAAATAGCAGCTTCGGAAGAAAGAGACGAATCGGCAGAGACAGAGAAGTCAGAAGGTACGAAGATAAGTACTCACGCGACCCGTTATCATTATCCGTCCCGCTGCCAGATTTCGCGTCGAGTCCTTTTCAACGTCCGAGCAGCCAGTGCTTTTTACCTTCGGGGAGTGATAGCTTTCGAAACGTTACATTATACACGGGGAACTGGGTTTCTCTGCCGGATCGGTTCATCTTCGCTTCCTTTGCGGGTCGGGGCGCGCGTTAGGAGGAAGGAAGGAAGGAGATAACGGGCACGTAGGACGAGCCAGAGGGAAAAGAAGGCCGCGGCGACGATAAAGATGAAGGAGCCGGAACCAGGATGAAAGAACCGGAACGAAGGAACGGGGGGAAAAAACACAACCGCGGGGCCGAGTATACACGACGTATTATCTATACGGGACGAGTTTATGAGCGCCAACCCTCCCCGCGTCGACCATCGCGTTCCCCCGGCGTGTCTCGTTGTCTCCTTAAAAGTAAAATGTAATCCCCTCGTGTTCACGACTTTCCGGAGTGTCGGTATCTTCGGGATATACTCGCGCGAGAGGCGCGCGGAAAAAATTATGCGCGCCGCCGCGCGTGAAAAAGTAAATCGAAGCACGGGAAGAATGTTCGGCTGCGAAACCACCAGGAAAATATTGATTCGACGGACCCCTGAAATTGAGCCTCGCACCTGACACGATAACTGTTACAGGAGACAGTTTAAAAGTTATTGCATAAGAATTAATTGCATTCATTTAAACGAGCTTTGCGAGCAGTAATCGCTGTTGTGATTGATTAAAATCTTTCTTTCCTGTAATAACTATTGTTAACGAAGGAAATTTAATTTAATTGCAATGACTTGTTCGAAGGAGCCGAATTTGTTCTCATTATTAACAATCATTGCAATAATAAGAATACAACAGCAAAATAATTTTGTTGATTACTGATATAACCCGAAGCTTTTTCTGGATAATTAATCATAGACAACTTTACTAACTTTAATATTTATCAAGTATTGATAATTAATACTGATTTATCGACAAAATAAATTTGTAATTTGTATATAGTTAAATATTGTTAATCATATACTTTATTTCTCACATGCTTCTATTCATTACTCACATGGAACAAATTAGCAAGCAATCGCGCAACAGGAGAACACCGGAAATACTGAGTGACGTGAGACATAATTGCTATGGAAATTATGTGGGAAATTTAAAGTGAAAGTAAAATCGTGCGGATATATGGGCCGACCCTATATTATCAGAGTAACAGTGCTGTAAGTAGAGACAGTCAGTAGATGGTCAGACACAGAGTAGCTTGACGTACAGTCCGAGCTATGCTAATTCAATGACGTTGTAATTCAATTTCGCGATTTAATTACATTTTATTTTAATTGCATAGTAATTCTATTATATTGTACTTCAATAACATTGTTTTTCAATTATTATATAATTGAATTACTATGTATTTAAATTGCATAGCAATAGAATTATATCAATATTTAAATTATATAACAATTTAGTTGTATTGTATTTAAGTTACAGAGTAATTGAATTATATTGCATTTAAATTACATAATATAATTATATTGTATTTAAATTACATAGTAATTGAATTATATTGTAGCTCAATTCCATTATGTTTCAATAACAATCTGTCTCCAATTCATGCAAATCAAATGAATCGCTTTTTCAAAGATCGACGAATCCCACTTCGATAATAGAATCTCATATAAGAATGTGCATCCCTGACATTTCTATCAATGTTGTATGAAAATAACCATAACAGTTCGCACGGCGCCGCTTCTTCTCCAAATGAGAGAATTTTTCCTTAAAATTAGAGAACGATAAGGATTGAACGCGATTATTGTTGGAGAGAATTTACAAAACCGTGTTCCTTGTTTGACATTTTAGGGAAAATTCGACGAACGTCGTAAAGCATGAAGAATGTTCTTCGGAAGGATTAATAGTGCGACACTGCTCAGCATAACCCAACGAAATTACACAGAAGTTCCAGCGTAAAGCGAATGAAGGAAGTAGTATTTCGTGTACGACAGCGAAATGGCTTTCTGTCCGCGATAAAAGGCTCGTTAAACTCGTCGATCGTCCCTCAAGTAGAGGAGACAGTGTAAATGAATGATCGAGACAGAAATCAGTGTAGTTGCTTTTACGATGTGTTAAATTAGAATGTGACGCATCGGCGTGTCTCTGCTTCAAACCATTCATGCGGTTTTCCTTCAAATTACAACTGACATAGATATGTTTATTACCTTTTAAACAGAGTCTGAAAAAGGAACACACTCGATAATATTAATAATAATATCATTGTAATAAATTAGAATTTAAAATATTATTATGATGAATTAAAATGCGGCGTATTGACGTGTCTTTACTTCAAACCATTCAAGCGGTTTCGTTTCGAATTACAGCTGACGTAGATGTGTTTATTACCTTTTAAACGGTGTCTGAAAAAGAACACACTCAATAATATTAATAATAATATTATTGTAAGAAATATACTCACGAAAAACGATACTCATTATTATTATTCATTTTTACTAACAATGGTATCTATTTCATCATTCTGTTACGTTTCATTATAAAATCACCGCTACAATATTACGAATTTCGACAAATTCATTTTTACATTTTTGATATTAATTTCTTTTTTCCAAGAGACCTCGCACGTACCATTATTCTTCCTGACTTTATCCTGTGTGTATAAGACCGTAGCTATATTTGAGCATCCCTTCGAATTTTCTATGAATATATTTCGGGACAGTGTTTTGAAATTTATTCGATGCCCTAACATAGCTTGCTATGGGAAAGAAAAGGCGCGTGACGCGTCGATAGTCATCGATAGCAGTACCCTATTACTAAACAACCAAATACCATAAGCAGCCAAATCTGAAGAAACTGAATAATTCTGAATAATCTTTATTCAATTAAATTATTATTTCAATTTTTACTATTTTCATTTTCAAAACAAAATGAAGCTACATTCAGTGCTAGCGATATTTATATTTTGTAATCTTGAAAAAAGTTACTTTACAACGATTATGAATAATATTCCTCAGCACAGTCATCCGGGGACTGTAGATTCTCATGCAAATTTCCGTTTTTAAAAACTGGAGGAACTTTGAAGTAGATAGAAGCTTATTGTCTCAGTCAACATTTCTACAGCGTTAGGAAGAATGCAGCAGAAGCTCCAGCATTCGAAGATCGCGTCCGCACGTTCTGCCACCCGGATATTAAACTATCCCCACTGTGTTCTAGCATGGTAATGTTGTCGAACTTATTAAAAAGTTTATCGCAAAACAGACCATGCGGCGATACTGATATGAAACTCGTAAAACAGCGAGGACCATTGCGTTCTACTTTATTTTAACCACCTACTTATTTTGCAACATGTGAGCAATCTCTCGGAGCGTATACAACTTCGTTAAATATCGATAGCTTCGTTAAAAATATCTTGTCTGTCAACGAATGTGTACAGAATTCTTATTAAAAAGTAAATCATGATCAGCTCTCTAAACACAGCGTTCGACAAAATTTTAATCGGGCGACGGGTAAATTATATTCGACACTATCGAATAAATATCCAATTCGCATACGAATTTATCTAGATTAAAATTTATCCAAATAAGGTTTCATTCGAATTTACTAAACGCCGATTTATTGAACACCATAATTTAATAAACACCGTTAGGATCTCCACTTCATTCTGAAAGTAACGCTTTCTTCAACGAAACAAGATTGCTCCTTCGTCATATTTCGACAAAATAATTGACGAGATTCGAAATTCGAATAAAGTTGCATCGTCTGGTAGAGTAATGGAGGCGGTATAGATTTCGCTACAAAGTAATTAATGAGGAATCGAATTCCCATGAAGATCCGTCATGTAGTAATACACTAGTTATTAATACTTGCAGACGCAAATCTTTGCACAGATCGAACCACGATATAATTAACGCGAATCCCAAGCTTGAAAAATTTTCATTCGCTAGTAATATAATAGTTATTGAGATATAAATCTATTGTTAATAGTTACAGACGCAAATCTTTGCACATATGGAACCACGAAATGATTAACAAGAATCCAAGCTTGAAAAATTTCCATTAACTAGTAATACAATAGTTATTGAGATATATATCTATTATTAATATTTGTAGACGCAAATCTTTGCACAGATGGAACCACGAAATAATTAACAAGAATCCAAGCTTGAAAAATTTCCATTCACTAGTAATACAATAGTTATTGAGATATATATCTATTATTAATATTTGTAGACGCAAATCTTTGCACAGATGGAACCACGAAATAATTAACAAGAAACCAAGCTTGAAAAATTTCCATTCGCTAGTAATACAATAGTTATTGAGATATAAATCTATTGTTAATAGTTACAGACGCAAATCTTTGAACAGATCGAACCACGAAATATTTAACAAGAATCTCAGTTTGAAAAATTGTCATTAACTACTAATACAATAGTTATTGAGATGTAAATCTATTACTAATACTAAAAGGCAGAATGGCCGAGGGTGCGAGTCGTAAAATACAGAATAAATGAGACAGATCTTTACAAAGTGTTTGGGCAACATCTAGTGATCTGAGATCATTGTGTAGGTCCCTAGAAGTCCTGCGTGGTCGAAAGATAAAGCGTGAGCGTGTGAGATGGAAATAAGGAAATAGAGAGAATGAGCAAGAATAAGACATAGTGTGAAAGAGCATATGCAAGAGAGAGATAATGGTGAGATAATGAGAGAAAAGACTATAAAAGTAGAAGGGTCGACGGAAAGATCAAGGCATTCATGAGAGAACCGTCGCCCTGCAAAGTTGTACATTGTCGTAGTCGTTGTCGTGAATATAGTTGTTGCGTTGCCGTTGTAAAGTATAGTTGTCGTCATTATTATTGCGTTATCGTTGTTGCTTAAGTCGTAGGAGGTGGCTGGACGATATTACCAATAAACTGTTACCGTTATCGTTATTCAACGTTGTTTGTCGCGTTTGTTACATTACCACGGAGTTTCCTAGAATTTCCAAACAATAATCCCTACACTAGTTATTGAGACATAAATCTCGACATAAATGTTCGCACGGGTTTGCTGCAAAATAATTGGCAAGTCTCCGAATTTCGTATTAAGATCTATCGCCTACGAATACACACCAGTTGTTGCTACCTCTAGACAGAAAGATCGCGCTTAGATCGCGCCGCGAAATAATTGACAAGAACCGCGATATGAAAAATTTCCACCGTCTAGTAATACGTCAGCTGTTGCTACATCCAGCCATAAATCTTCGCGCGGACGAAATAATTGGCAAGATTCCGAATTTGCGCGACGATTCGTTGGCCATCGATATAACGGGTGTTGCCACCTCTGGGTAGCGGTCTTTGCCGAGATCCGATCCAACGTTTGTCGAAGACAAGCCGTTCGGGCGACGAGAAGAGAAGTACAAGGGGCCAGAGCTTTGCACGGAGTTCAACACGCGTTGTTCGCAGCCAGCGTCGCGTCGCGTCGCGTCGAATTGACTTTCGAAGTTTGATGGCTGGCATTCCCCGCTCGTATCTTGCTCGCGCCCGGTGTCGATGTAAATCAGGGCTAACTGTTGCGACGCGTACCGCCAATGCTTCCCGCGTTTTCCGCCGATGCCAGTTATTTGGCGTCCCCGAGGGCAGCCCGACGCAATCTAGCAACTTCAATATTTGATACGTATGGCCGATTGCTCGGCCCACCGGTCTTCGAGCCAGTTCAGCAGCGCCGCGTGACTTGGTGACGTGCAAGTTGGATTACTCACCCTCGGGAACCGTATAATTGAATTTCACCGGGCGTGCTTATTATCGACTACGACCGGCGATCCGATCGAGGACTGACTGACACACGGGTTCCCGGAGAAGAAAAGCCGGGAGCGCCGGAACAAGCCGCGCGGCGTTCAGGTGAGAACGGGAACCAAGTGCTGTGTTTGATCGCGAGTTCTCCGGATTGTTTGCTCGATGCCCGGGCCCCCGGTTGATCGAGCCCTGATTTACGATCCTGTATCGTGTCGGACGTTTTTATTGCTCGCCGGTGCCTACCGAGTACTTCATTCTCGTTGCCATTCCGCGCGCGGCTCCAAATCGGTTATTCGAATTCCCGAATGATCAGACGCGATGAATAAAGCAGCGGAGCCGATTACTGTGGTGCAGCCGATTACGATGACTGATTTGACTTTTGTTGACGTATTAAATTCACCACTGGGTTTACGGGTCCCGCAAGAATGACGAGTCACTGGTTTTTTAATTCACGATTCTTCAGTTTGTGAAGATACATTTATTTGTGTTGTTTATTCAGTGGATGCGTTTTACTTTTGGCAAATGTTACAACGACAGTTGTTAAAAATTCGAATAAATGTCTTATTGTTACTTTTATATAGCAATATAAAACTGCTTCTAGTGCTCCGTTAATTAATTATGCGTTTGGTAAAATTAAAAATGTCAAAGACAGTAGCCTTTAAAATAGCACGAAAATTACTTCGATTTCTTGATATTGAATTCGAGAGATTTTCTGTGAGGCAGGTGAAAAAGTAAATCTTTCTCGAGAAAATATAATGTTAACTGTATCGTTCATACTTATTTATATTACTGGAACCCAAAGCAGTGATTACCCTTTCGAATTATTTTTGGTACTTTAAATTCTGTTTTCTACATTTTCGTTACAAGTTCACATAGGAGATTCGAAAAAACATTTTTTCAACCAACTGCAATATTTAAAAACGATTTTTTAGCCATTGCCTAGTACATGCATCAATCCTTTTAACAGCTTAAAAATATTTAGATCACTTGACCCAGTCCTAAACGAATCATTCCAATTTAAACGATGTACGAAAATGCTTTTGACCGACTGTAACTTATCCGTTGGTATTATTTGAATCGTGAAATGTTCAACGATTGTTCGATTCGGCTGATTTACGGCGAACGCATTTGTATATTGCGAGCGTGCCGGCCCCGGGAAAACCGTGCGTAACTTTTCGAACGATTATGAAAGCCGGGGTACACTGACCGGACAGTGTCCACGTTGGAACTTGAACCGCGTCCTGGAAGCAGAAATAAAAATATATTGTACGCGCCGCGACTGGAAGGATTTCCAGAGCAGGTGAGCAGCCGGTATATTAATGTTTTCCCGGAGTAATTCCGCGCCCCTTGCCAGAGACCGTGCGTCGAGTGCATTCCGGTATGCAGTTTGTTAACAATACACGAATATTTCACGTTCCCAGACGGAATGCTATTCGGCCCCGCGACACATAAATCTTATAAGCTTTCGACTATGCAAATATGTACGATTCTTTTCTCTTCGACAATTGCAACTGCTGCGAAGATATCGGCATCGACCACCCAGTCGACGAAACGACACCGCTTCGCGACGAAATTCCTGCTCCATCGTTCAGGAAGCAGGAATTTAACCTCTTAGGCACGGCGCGCCATTATAGCGGCTTTCGCGGATGTTTCGTACTAATTGTATTATTAATTATTAAAGTATACGATTAAAGTGAAAATGTATATGTACGATACACTGAGAAAAGAATATATATGGCTAATAATATATATATCTATAACAAAAAAAATATATATTGATATTCATTATAAATATATAAAATATATATATAAATATATAAAATATATTAAATATATATATTCATTATTAGAGTATACGATTAAAGTGAAAGTGTATATGTACGATGCACTGAGAAAAAAAAAAATATATATATATATATATCTATAACAAAGAAAATATATATATTGAGAAAAATGGTAATTTAGTTATGAAAAATTTCATGCGCGCAAAATCCAGCCGTGCCTAAAAGGTTAATTATTGTAACGTTGCGACGATAGTAGACAGAATTTTGATACCATTTAATACGTCCAAAAGCATAAAACTTTATTAGATATATAAAAGTGTTGATCCGAAAAAAATTTTGTAAAATATTAAAATTACCTTTAATTGTAACAGGAATCGATATTTCGTACAGCAATATTAGAAATATTCGACATTACTCGGTAAACAATATTATCACGATATTAAATAATAATTGCAGTTCTACCGACATTCCGAATTCTTTGTTCATGCGTAATATTTCTTTCGATAATATTTAATTGGAAAACATCAATTTGTAATATTTCCTAATTAGATATTCACTTGTAGCATTTAATTAGGAAACGGATACAATGTTTGCAATGATTTCATAAACGAAACGTGTTAGTTATCTTGTTTCTCTTTAGAGTTCGATGACGGTGTCATCTAAGGAAACAAACACTGTGAAAGATGAGTACACAAAGTGGATACAATTACATCGTGTTAAAATTGATTTAATAAAACTGCTTAAATCTAGTGCGACAAATTTACTTTTGAACGCTATCGCGATATTAATTGAATTACGACTCCTTTCCGTGCCCGTCATTAAATTACGAGGAAAGCGGAATTGTGATTTCGCGTCGGCGGATGGCACGAGTACGTGCATTCTAACGACCATCGATCCATTATATCACAAAACTTTGATCCGCTCATTAAAACCAGATAAACTTTCCAGTAGATTTTGGGAAATTAATCCAGTCCCCGCAGCTGTTTGTTAAATTTCAGTGCGAAATATCGTTGCAGAAAAAAAAATCATCGATGTCCCATCAAGTCGTTGTATTTCCAATAAAACTTAAATATTTACCGCCGTTGTGTTCTTTGCGGATTTATGAAATCCGCGGTAACGGTAAAATACAACGTTCACGAGTTACATTCTGTTTAAATAATACTACCGTCGGCAGTGGTACATCGTGTAATTAAAAGCTTACGCGTGAAACTTGTAACGCCGGCTATTAGCAGATTGAATTATTCCTTGGATCGTCTATCACGCCTAATCAAAATATAAGCACACGTTGTCGCGTGCTGTAGCGACACCGTGTCAACGAATCCGCGGTAAGCTGTATACATTATACGAACACCGAAGAACTAATTTAAATATAAATGTCCTTCATCCGTGCTGCGGCATAAACATAACACTACATTATTGTCGGATTTATTTATACCGTTGGTACACGTGTCGTTAGAACGTACTGGCCCGTCATACGTCACGTGTAATTTAAAAACACATCGGCAATACGACTTTACGCAATTTCTCTTAATTTTCCGATGACGGAAACGTCGCCGAGTATAAACATTTACCCCTTCTGTTTACTTCTAACCGTGGGTAATTTATACTGCGGAGCACGTGTCTTATCTTATCGCTCTAGACTGCGAGCATGAATTTTCATCGACAATCTCGAGAAACGCAAATCATATAGAAATTCCTTCCTTTTCAGAATGATTTGAACATATTACAAGTAATTGACACTAATTAATCGTTTTAACCTTTACGCTGTTTTGAATGTCGTTCGGTCAATTTTATTATTGATTCGTAAAATTTTTATAATAATACTAAGAAGAAGAAGAAGAAGAAGAATATGTTATAATAATAAGCTATTATAAGAAGAAAATTGTTACAGTAATAAGAACAATAGTAATAAGAATATATAAAAATAATAAGAATAATAACAATAACTTTGTTGTGTCGTATCGTTCGCCTCGTTGACGACTTAGATTTACGACCGTTAACGAAGGAAGGGTGTAAGTCTAACTCCGGAGAATCCGTTTATTTACACTTTGTACAGAAGTTATCTCGATATAATTGCCGTCGCGTTATATAATAGTGGAATGATTCCTTGATCTTGCTACCTCGGTGCAAGATCAATTCTAACTTGAGTCACTTGTTGCTAAAACGACTCCAACTTGCTGTTTTCGATGTAAAGACGATTCTGACTTGCTGCACTTGATGTACAAACGATTCTAATAATCTTATGTCGTGCTAGCCTTTAGGAAATCTCGGTTGCAGAAGGAATTTGGTGGAAGTGGAAAAATGTTTAAGGTAGGGATGGGAAGGAACTCTGTGGTAGGGGATGTTTTAGCAACGTTTGACAGGGATTTCCTCCAGGTCTGAATTTACCGTAAAAATAGCCGTCCGCCGAACGCTCGCGAGCCTGGCTTGGGCCTTCAGGCCTCTGTCCGCGGAGCCCTTTGGAAATCCCTGAGGTTTATGATGCCAGCGTTCGCTATTGAGACCGAGAACAAGAGATTGTAAACCGATGACCATGCGTCGCGCGAAATATTAAAATTACTTGATGGTTCGGTTCCTCAAAAATAGCTTTTTACCATTTCTAGCATCATAAACTGTAAATTGGCCTTCCTTGTCTGAATGCCGTTCTTGGGGCCCGATGTCCAGGACGGAACAAACTTTATTGATTAACAAATAATTCTTTGCTAAAATAAAAGACTAATATGCAAGAAATTAAACGTAAAAATTTCAATAGAAAACTCGAGAAAGGAAGATACGACTTAATTAGATTATGCGAGGGACGGATAAGCCTGTAATTTCCCGAAATAGAAACGGGGCGCGAAATTCGAAATCGTCGCCACGTCTACGCGAACGTTCGAACCTCCTGGCGGAGCATATTAAAAACATTTCGCTAATTAGTATACGCGCCGGTATCATTAATAAAATATTTAACTGGCGGAGTACAATCGATGTGCCGATATCGTTTAATTCAGTTCGCAACCCGTTCGTTGCGTTAACGCGTAACAAGTCGGATACGCCGGCCCCGCCTGGCTCTTATATTTTATTCAGAAAGACGAATAAAATAGCAGACTTCTTTGGTCAAATTTGCATACGGGTTGCGTGTACCAGCAACGACGTGATGTCACGCCGATAAGACCGGCGTAAACACAATTATCTTCGGCTTCGGGGCCCGAAAATATAACGAGCCCCACCTCTTTGGAATCTTTTGTGCTATATAAAGCACAGCTGCTATGTTATTATAACGATTTCACAGTCAAAAGTTGACTGTAGTTTGTACAATCGCGGCCTAACAAAAGTATGCACACATGGGCAGGTAATTTCTAATTGGTTTCGTTAATCTTCAGTTCGTTATCGTGCGCGACGGTTTTTACGATACGACCAATTGTTCAAATACGAAGGAGAGCCTTCGCTCGCCGAAGTCGAAGACGATCGTCTCTCAAAGTCACAAGGTCCATTGCGTCTTTAATCATCGTTGCTGTCGCGACGCGTATCTTCTCGCATCGTATCGTCTTATTGTACGAGTTTCGACCACGACCGATTTAAACGATGTTATTTTTCGAGGTAATCAATGCCATTTGTCGAGTTAAACGACCAAAGGGTATCGGCTGGCTTTCGTGGAAAAATCAACGTAGTTGTAGCGCTTTCAGTGACAATTCACGTGGTCTAGGCTCACTACCAGGCGCCAAGGGAACTGGGCAATTTATTTCTCGGTACAGTAAATTCTCTGCAATTGTTCCTCAACTTTTAAACAACAACGGACAATTTCAGAACAGGTGATACGATTATTCCAGTCTCCATGGCTCGTTTTTATAACTCTTGACAATCGGCGATTATAAAAATGTGCCGCGAGGTTCGAATAATCGTTCTCTCCTTCCCAAGTTGTCCACTTCTGTTTACAAGCTGATGGACAATTTGGAGAGAATTTACTGTATTTCCATAGAGTACGATGAGCGTTCTTAACATCAGACTGTCGACCCACTCCCATCTTTTCAATATCGACAAGCTTCTTTAATTGGTGAATCCAGTGTCCCACTGTTTAGTCAATTTTGGCGGAGGAGTTTGCCACCTGCACGATTCAGTTAATCGATGACTCTAATCGATATTAGAGTCTTGTCATCCGTCATTAAGAGCGTTGTTAGAATCTCGTGCGTCATTAAAACGTGATCGTTCATTATTGGACTATCGTTTGTCACAGTTTGGAAACACGCGTATTTATTTTAACTGCTTGAATCAGTTGTTCAACGGAAGACGTAAGTACTCGCGGGTACATAGTTGACATTATCCGCGGAACACGGTCGCGGTTCTCTTTCGAAACGCAACATCAGAATCAGTGCAATCAGTGTGGATGCAACGTGCACCGCGCGATTCTGCCTGCTCGCAAATACCATAACGCCACGTCTTAAATCTGTTTACGAGCAACCTGCCGACCGAAAACTCATCCGCACCACGGAAATGCAGAGCTCGCGTTATCTTATCAGCTCCGATGCTAATGTTCCCGTTTTTCTTCATATGTTGCGAAGGTATTCGTTTCTGATGCAAACAAGATTTTCGTCAGTCAGCTTGCACTTTGAGAGAGGTTATCATGGCGATGGAAATGGGTGAGCAGGTGTCCGTGAAAGTGACATGGCCGCAATGGATCGCTGGTATCGGAGGTAAACGAATCTAATCATTCTAATCAATATGAGCGCAGGCTTTGCTATCTAGCCGAGAACGCTGACGACGCTTCCTTTGTTCTTTTCCGCGATTTTCGCTACGTGTCGGGCAAAGTTATCCGACCTTGAAAGAGTCCTAGTGAATCGGAAGATATAATTACATTTCCTCGCGAAGCCTTGCCTCAATAAATTGCTATATAAATTACTATAATACAATTATAACAGTTTCTAAAATATAGTTGTCCATAAAAGTACCAGAAAATGTGAAAAATTGTGTGCTTTAGTTACATAATGCGGTGCTGATACGTCTATTTTGAAAATGACCTAAGCCCCTTTGTACTAAAATTGAGATGTTGAAGGGTTCGGGTTTAAAAAAAAATAAAAGAAATATACGTTTATAACACTAACATGTCACCCTGCTTAAACGTAGTCAAGAGACTCAAATCTACAATTCATGTTAAAATAATAGCAATTTAAAGCGAATAATGTACACGTTACTCAATCGACAGCGAAAAGTGGCGAACGGTCTTGTTTTCACTTTAAAAATAAACTGCTCATATTTCAAGATCATCGTTATCTTTTTAAGACAACGAAGGAGTATTTTTAATTACAGTAACTGGGCGGCGAACGACGCTCCAGCAGCGTCACGTGCAATTATTAATCTGTGACACGGCTATACCGATCGTTTCTTCCGACTGTAATGGTTAAGGTTTATTCCTACATTTTTCCACGAACAAGGCAGTGACATCTGTTAGAACGTCCCTAACTTCGCTATGAAAAATGTGTTGCGAAAAATAGAAAAATTCATGTCACAAATACATACGTGTAACACGAACCGACGCGTCGGACCTCCGACCAGCCACTTCAGTTTCGCGAGGCGTCGTAAAATCGGCGGAATAAAACCGTTAATAAGTAGAGTAAATACGGGAAGCGTGCTAAGTACCGGGAAAGATCGAAGAAAAACTCGCCTCTGCCGAGGAACTTCCCGTAATGTACTCTCCAGCCGAGTGGCTCAGTTCTCCGACAAACCATCGATTTCCAATTTGTCCGCAGTTTCGCTGCTACTGGTCCAAATCGGGTTCATGGGAGGCTGGTCGTCGCCGTACATCGAGGAACTAACGTCCGAGAAGTCTTCGTTCACCCTGTCCATGACGGAGCTGTCCTGGGTGATCTCTTTGCTGAACCTCGGCAGGCTGTTCGGCGCGTTCACGGGCTCGGTGTGCGTCAACTATTTCGGCAGCAAGACGACGCTTCTGATCATCAGCGTGCCGACGGCCCTGAGCTGGTTGTTCGTGATCGTGGCGGACAACGTATGGTGGTTGTACATGTCTAGGACGCTCGGCGGGCTGAGCTTGGGAATGGTGTACAGCAGTTTCTCGCTTTACCTAGGCGAGGTGGCCGATCCGAGCATCCGCGGGGCCCTGGTCTCTTTGGGCATGGCCGGTATACCGACGGGTAGTTTCCTGATGTGCGCGATGGGACCGTACTTGTCGATGACGGTATCGAGTGTTATCTGCTTGCTAGCCTGCTTGGCGGCGATGGTCCTGTTCTTCTTGCTGCCGGAGTCGCCTCACCACTTGATCAAAGTAAAACAGGACCAGAAAGCGAAGGCCTCGATCCAGTGGTACCAGCGCGACTGCGACGTGGAGCAGGAGTTCCAGTCCGTGAAGAAGTTCATCGACAGTTGCAGCGGACAGAGCTTCGTAGAGTCTCTGATGGAGTTTAAGCAGCCGTGCTACGTGAAATCGCTGCTCATCATGATAATGCTGATCGCGTACGGACAAATGTGTGGGATAAACAACGTGTTGTTCTACATGGAGACAATCCTGAAGGACGCCGAAGTGAGCGTGATAAACCCTGCGGTGGTAGTGATCATCGTAATGGGGGCCGGTATCTTCGGTTGCGGCCTGTCCACGATCCTAGTAGACAGGTGCGGCCGAAAGCTGCTGATGATCTCGTCCTGCATCGGCCTCGCGATAGCTCTCAGCTGCCTGACCATCGTGTTCCAGCTGCTGAGCTTCGACATCCGTTCGGAAGCGCTCGAAGGACTCGCGATCTTCGCGATGATCTTCCTCTACATCGCCGTGTTCATTGGCGTGCTTACAGTGCCTCCTGCGATCCTCGGCGAACTATTCCCGCCGCACCTCAAGTGCGTCGCTGCGTGTTTCGGTAGCTGCGTGGCTGGCATCACCTCGTTCGTCTCCACCCTGACCTATCTACCTCTGCTCGAACTGATGACCAGCCGGTTCGTCTACCTGTTCTACGGCTTTCTGCTGCTCACCGGAGTGCCCTTCGTGATATTCTGTGTACCCGAAACCAAGGGACTGTCCTTGCAAGAAATCCAAAGACGTTTAATGAAAATGATGTCCCCTCGGTCTTAGACGATTCTGTGCGATCGATCGCTTTACGTAAGCTAGCTTGTAAATACTTTATGTACAAAAGGTTCGCCGAATTTGTAAACGAAACACGATCTTCTTATTTATTCATCAACGTTTACCGCCCTGCGAAACAGGTCCCACCCGAGGCAATACGCGTACGCCGATACCCTCTATGATAATTAATAATTCCTTTTTATTTGTAGCAGACATCATTCGTCTCCTTATTCTAACTTGTTATTTAATTTTTTTAATTATAATAACGTAATAATTTCATAGTCCTCCAAAATGTGGAAGGACCAATTATGGATCCTGTTTAATTTTGTTGGTTGTGAAAATACGATTTAAAAAATTCAGCATCGTTTACGTCTACATGCGCAAAAAGAATTGTTCTAATACATCGATAACAGGACTTTAGAATATCAAATTCCGGCTACTTTTCTCCCATAAAGTGTACGCATGTGCTCGTCGTCGGATAAGGCCGACCGCGATCTCTTTTTTAAACAAATACGACATCGATCCGAACCGGAGAGCCGTATGATCTTTACGCTGGATCCTGAAAGCATCCTGTTCCTTCGTCAAAGCCCTCGGACCCGCAGATATTTCATCTGGAACGGGCGAAAGCGCATCACGGCGAACTTTCCGGCAAATCCGAAAAAAAAAGAAAGTCGATGGAAGGCCTCGGCCGATAATAAAAGGGGAGAGGTCGCGGCGGCTGTTGTTCTTTTAGCTTCCCATTCTTCTCTTAACCGAGAAACGATGTAGCTATTTCTCTTCGGGCCGGACGTACGCCGTCGCAACGTCCGCGATGGAACTCGGCCAGTTTCATATTTTACAAGACGATATTTCAGCCGGGCTGGCTACGCCAACAGGATCGAAGGTGCCCCCACGGTCCCATGGCGGCACTGCTGAAAATTGGATGCTACCCTTATCTCGTTCGGTTCATTGCTGATGGCGCCGCCGATGGCTCGTGTGCTTAACGTAGCACTGGTCGGACAACGCGTGCAATCTACTGCGACAGCTAATCTCACTATGGCCGCGGAATCTGATTCGTGACTACGAATCTCGTCAACCCGAAGCCCAATAATTTTGAATGCTGTCATACTGGTTTCAATTACTTATTGGTGTCGCGATACTCGATCGTCGCTTTTTCACGCGTTCGAACGACGCGTGAGTCGTGCATGGACGGAACTGGGCATCGTTTGAGCAAATGTTCGCGTAGATGATTGTTTAAATAGAAAATTACTTGCTATTAAGAAGTTTGCATTACAGAATTACCAATTATTTTAAATAAATTGGAATAACACTATTTCTTATTTGTAAATACAATTTCAATCGTTGCTTATTAGTTACCATTTAATTATACATTTTTTATTACTCGCTTGGTGTCGAGCATACGTCATAGTAAGAAAAAGATGCAAGTTTGTCGATAATAATAAATATATATTAAAACTTATTACACGACAAACGAAGCGAGATGGAAATTATCTATTATTACTCCATCTAAATTTGAATAAGAAAGAACAGTTGACTTCCAAAAGTAATGTAACAAAACATAGTATCTCTCCTTCCTTAAAATCTAAATAAAGAATAATATTTTATTTCCAAATGAGAAATGAATTATTTGCGGAATTACTGGGGAAACTTTTTATTTAAATATAAAATTTAATTATTATTTGGGAGAGAACGCTATCAACTCGAAAACTATGATCGAGTATTATGCGTTGAAGGAGGATACCATTTATAGCAGAAGGCAATCAAATGCAGTCTTAACTTACGTCGAAGATAAGAGATGATTAGAACACCGAGCTTCATTATTTTAGCCATGCTCGTACTCTAAGCAGAGCAACGAAGTACGCTAATAAATATAAATGAAGATAAAATAGGCTGTTGATATTTATGCAAATTACAATTCTCCGAGATTTAATTTTCCAAAATGAAATATGTTTGAGCTTAACGCATTTAGTGTCACACAATGATATACAGTTGTCAGTCGCATTTGAAGAAATATAAATCATTCAATATTTTAAATATTATAAATAACTAATATTTTAAATAACTAAAGTATAAGTTTTCTATTTTAACTGCTTTATAATTTTTCGAATAACCATGTTTCACAAAATTTCTATAATTTTTCTTCGAAACTTTTCTAAATTACATCAAACAAGTATATTTTGCTCGGTTGTTGTCACGACTGTTTTAACCGACGCTGAAATGGTTAAAATAAAGCAGCGTCATCGCCAACACAAATTAACGGATTAATTTGTTTACACGAATGCCAGGAGTCCAGTAATTACATCGATAAAAATTACGAAGGACTCGAACCATCGCGTTGGAGAACTCGATCTCGGTTCTTAGGCGATCTCGAGAGAACCTCAGTATGTCCCCCAAGATTTCTTAAGATCTCAAGACGAAATCAAGGGTTCTTGAAACTTCCCCGGGGAATTCAAAGATCTCCGAGGCTCGCATAGTCATCTTGGATCTTCGTGGACCTAGAAAGATTTCAAAGACACGTATGGATCTTGAGAGACCCTCCTGGAACCGAAAAACTCGGAGAGATTAGGTAGCAATTAGCAGCGATTAGGCAGCAATTCTATGAATCCCGGAAGCCCGACCGCAGATCGGAGATTCCGCGACGACAGGATTCTTATCTTCCGCGGCGATTCTATTCGGCGGAACTTTGCGCGAATTACACGGGCAACGCGCATTCCATCGTCGACAAGCGATTACAGAATCCCGAATTACCGTTTGCGTGATTATTCCGGGCACTAGTTATTACGACCGGTTAAATGGACATCAAACGATTATCAACCGAATTGTTCGAACGAGTATAAAGGCAGCGATTGTGTTTTTGGTAAAGGTGAATCAGCCGGTCCATAAATGGATCGTGTTCGCCAATGCGAATCGAATCCGTCGACGACCGCACAAAAGATTTCATAGTTTTCAAGCCTCCCGTCGAATTGTTTCAATGCCGTGGCTCGAATAAGAGCTATCGATTGCGCGAACGCTAGCCCGGCGATAAATGTTTCGCATATCCCGGCCGCCTTCAGGCGTCCCGGATAATTAACATTTTAAACTCATTACTATGCAACCTAATTACGGGGTGGAAGAGCGGCGTGAACCGACCAATAACTATTTACTGCGTCCGCCGCGAGATAATGGAAACGGGTCGGGGCTGCCTTCTGACATACCGACGCCGTTAAATTATCCAGATTTACGGTAAGCCGATTTTAAGCGAATCCTCGACGAGATACAAGGTTATAGAAGTCGTTCTAATTAATACCGTGGACGGGTTTTGCGCACGATCGCCCGGATCGAGATTGAGGGATCGCGGGGACACCGGTTTAATACCGGCCGATGTCCGCCCGCCGCTTCATGAAATATTCATATCGACGGCTTTTTTTCCACGACGTTATCAGCGCATTGACTCCCTTTACAGCTTCTATCCTTTTGTCGGGGGGCGGTCGTTACGATTTAGGGGGCATAAAAAAACATCGTAAAGGAGACGATCGCCACTCGGATATAAACCGGAATATTCAGGAGAACGTTCGACGTTCAATCGAGCATGAAACGCCCGGACAACGATCCCCTGGATTACATTAATAGATTTTTGTAGCTTGGCAAATCGATCTTGTTCGCCGACCGTTCCCTTTGACCGGGGACCGTTTGTTGTTCGTCGCGAAGATTTACATTTGCCGAGCATTGTTCCTAACGATATGATCGACTGGACGACTTGTTACGAGCCGAGGGCCAGTTTGCACACGTGGCCGGAGGTAAATGAGCTTTGTGGATATTTAGATTGATTTTAATTGGCCTCGTAACTTCAAAAGGAATACTAATCGATACTCATCGAGCGAGCAAAGGTGTATCTTTGTGGGATCGCTACCAACAACTGACTCGAACTGGGAAATGGAATGAAATAAGCTTGTACACTGAATTGCAAGTAAAATTAACACATTAAAGGCGGGAGTCGTAGTACTACGATTTATCTCGACTGTAGCTTAAAGGTGGGAGTCGTAGTAATACGATTTATCTCGATTGTAGCTTAAAGGCGGGAGTCGTATTAATACGGTTTGCATCCTCATTGCGCAATCTATGCGCAATCCATGCGCACTACATTTGTATTTAGTATGTTTTGTGGTTTGAAGCGTTACCTAGCATACTTTCGTCAAGATCCCCCGCCTTTAATGTATTAATATAATATAACGAGTTCAGTCTATTACAAGTGTGTGAGTGTAGTGTACGATTCGCGATAGTCCTAAGACACACTCCCTAATTTTCGCACCAAGTCGACGGGGGTTAACTATTGCTCGAAGGAGAACTCGGCTCGATCTTGCTACGGCTCGTGTCGCGATTTGACTTGAAACTGCCCGATGAGAAGAAAAATCTTAGCCCTTTTGTATGCGGCTGAACTGGAAAATTTGGTAGCGGGGACTGGGCCTACGTGACCAGATCATCCCGCGGATGATACCGTGACACGGGTGATCCCAGCCCTTAGGCTGGCGTTCGTTAGAAGACTAGACATTTTTGTGTTTGAATCGTGGGGGCCTACACCGCGGATGATACAATGTCTCTGGGACGGGTGGTCTCCTATGATTAGGCTGACGTCCGTTAGAAGTTAGAAGTTAAACAGAAAAAAAGAAGTTATTTTTATATTATGATCCCTGGACCATGCTCCCGGCCGACGTTAGCTAGCGTAAACCCTCAAGAAGGAGCAAAAAAAACGTCGGAAGTAATCTCCGTAAGTAACAGACTCGTCCTCTGGCTTGTTTTAGACCGGTTACTTTGTCGCATGTTTATTATTAGCAATGTTATTTGCAAATTTAACCCTTTCACTGCGGCAGTGTCGTCCGCCGAAGTACTGTCATTGAACGAAAGCTCGCATCAGAAATATGCACGTTTATACGTATATACGTTTTTCTTAGTTTTAAATAACTGTGCTGAATAAAACAATCATTGCTTTAATGTAACAGGTATGTTCACATTTTTAATATGAAAGGACCTACAAAATCATAAAAATACAAAATTATTATTGTATTTCGGCTACGGATGCCACTTGTATACACATAATTTGGATGCCGCATATATGCAATATATGAATAATTAAATATTGCTCCGTGTCAATCGTGAGAAAGAGAAATTAGATTATAAATTATTCTTTTATTTAATACCGTTGATACATTGAAAATAATACAACAGCAGGCTAACGTTCTTCTGAAATCTTTACAAGTTTATACTTCGACTATTCATAGTTGTCATTAATGCATAAAATCCGCGGTCTATTTATTATACAGGATGATCTCTTAACCTTCGCGCACAATTTCTCCTGCTTTTTTGTTAATCTGACAAAAAAATGTTTCGAAAATTTTATCGGTTTTCCGTCGACTACACGATAAAATATTGCATTTGAATAACTGGTTATTATCGAAGAGAAAATCGTGATCACAGAGTTTCCGCTCACTGTACTATACATTTAGGATTGTAACATCGATTATGTACATTTGACATGAACGTCTTGGCACGAACCGTAATAATGTGAAAAGCAAAGAATATGCAATGCCAAAAATTTGGCATAAAACCAATGATTTGGCAGAAATTTGATTAAAAAAATGAAGGTGATCTAGAATTTCTATTTAAAAATAACTGTTTTAAATCCGATGTTTTAGCATGTAGCCGACAGTAAACCGATAAACCATTTGATCCCTTTTTTCTTGTCCGACTAACAGAATTTCCGAAAATTTATTTTCACAGCATTCTGGTACAAAAACGTTCCATTAGTCGTATTATATAATGTAAATATTATCTATTAATTGTATTAAGTTCATATAATTATCTTTTTATTATTCATTGTATTATTTAAATACGTTGTCACGCAGTGGAGAACATAAATTAAATTTTTAGATAATGGAATTTTTTGGTATAAAAATATTACAAAAATAAACCTAAACAGATTTTAGACAGTAGCTATGAAAAACAAAGAATGCAGATTTTCATACACAATAAAAATTGTTTGCATAAATTTCAAGAAATAAGTACCAAATTCCTCCTTTAATCATCTTAATGAACTAAAAATAATACCTTGTCGTTCTAAAATGATTACAATTTTTATCTTATTGTATATTACTACTGTCCAATTTTTCATAAAATCCACAATCTAGCGATCAGTGAGTTAATAGGAGAAGGGAAAGATCAACAGAAGGCTAAAATAACGTAAATATTAATATTAATTAAATTCTTCAACCTTTCGATATAGCATCTTACAATACAATTAAACTTTTCGATTTTAATTCGACTAAACAATTAATATTGCGAAATTTTGTATATTTAAATATGACAGTCGACGCGTTGACGATGATATAATTATGAATTATGATTGTGAAATAATAATTATGAAACAATAATTATAAAACAAGAATTATGAAACAATAATTATGAAATAATGATTACGAAATACAAGGTGCAAAAGGAACACACTAAAAGTTAATATAAATCGCGGAGAAACGAAGAACAAGACAGCAGAATTTCCAACTGAAACGCCATTCGAGGTACCCCGCGAAGAATACAATTAATGCGCGTGCACTCTCGCATAATCTGAATGCGGAATCAGTCGAGATAGCTCATAAAGTTGCAGCAAGGACCGATGGCGGCCGAACGAAACGCTTTTCTTCGTTTCAGCGAGCCGAGAAAGGAACAGGGTAGAGGAAGTGGGAGGACACGAAGACGTCTGATGCCACCTTAAACCTTTCTCGGGGACAAACGAGATAGTTTATCGTCGCGCGGATATAAACGCTTCTCTTGACAAAGCCACGGAAATTGTACGCTCGAAGGCACACATTGTACATCACTGGCTTCCTTCGAGTCGCAGACACACACGGCCGGCTTTCATCGTAAAGCCGACGCATCGCAGAAACCATTTCTGAACTGTCCAAAGAGCTTATGTTCTCGGCGGCAGCTTGTTCGATTATTCTCGATCAATTATATCTGGCAACGGGGAATTACGTCCCCCCGTTTTCTTTAAATATTAATGCGTCGTAGAATTACAACGGAATCATCTTCGAGAGAGACTGCTTTAATACGTACGCCGATATACCACGGTTCTAGAAAGTTAAAAAAAGTTATAATTTATATTATTATAATATATAATAGTTTGAGCGCACGTTTCGGCGAAGATAAACGACGCGTGCCGCAATTTCAGAAAAGTTTCATTTTACGCGATATTCGAACTATAGGATGCAGGACTCGCGTATTTGTCGGAAAAGAGTCATGAAAACGAATGCAAATGGTGATCGGGACTTTAAGTAGCAATAAGTCAAAAGTGAAACCATATTAAATATAACGTTTTTGCTTCAGACTATTTTACAGATTTAGGTTAATATATTCATTGTTAACTAGATTTTGAAATCCATTTTCAATGTGATATATTCGGATAAGTTCATCTGAAGCTTCCACAGTTCCGTGTTTGACTTATACACTTTCATTTGACTTATACACTTCCATTTGCCTTATACAAATTCATTTGACTTATACACTTTCATTTGACTTATGCACTTTCATTTGACTTATACATTTTCATTTGTCTTATCCTGTTACGTCCTGGGCATAGGGCCCCAAGGACGATCTTCAAACAAGAAAGACCAATTTACAGTTTATGATGCTAGTAATGGTAAAAGGCTATTTTTGAGGAACAGAATCATCAAGTAATTTTAATATTTCGCGCGTCGCATGGTAATCGGTTTACAATCTCTTGTTCTCGGTCTCAAAAGCAAAGGCTGGCATCATAAACCTCGGGGATTTCCAAAGGGCTCCGTGGACAGAGGCCTGAAGGCCCAAGGCAGGCTCGCGACCGTTCCGCGATCAGCTATTTTTACGGTTCATTCAGACCTGGAGGAAATCCCTGTCAAACGTTGCTGAAACACCCCCTATCACCGAGTTCCTTCCTATCCCTACTTTAGACATTTTTCCACTTCCACCAAATTCCTCCTGCGACCGAGCTTTCGTAAATAAGTAGGGTTAGCCTAAGAGGCAGTCGTCATCCGGCAGTTATTAACAACATAGAATTGAGAATCTGATAGATACTTAGATCTTGTTATCAACAGAATGGCGGCTAAGCAATTTGATCCAAACTTAGCGCGTAAGTGTAAGTGTAGGATCGACCTATTAGATGAAGAGATCGTGCATGATCCTCTGGAGCAGGCTGAGAAATTGGCCGGAGAGGAGATGTCCTTGTTGTATGCTGACATATACAATAAAAATCAGCAGGAACGGCAGTATCAGCCAATGAGGTAGAGCAGGCTATTGCTCTGAGCCTAGACAACACTAAGGCATACAGTGAAGATAGGTTGGCTCAGTTATACTCATTACTACGTATGACAGGACAATGTTTCTTGCGTGCATTGGATGACCCTGGTTTTACTCATGACCCGGCGCTAGCGGATATACTGGCGTGTCGGATTGGACGATCCAATTTCTATCTGGATTTGATTAAATTGGGGGAACACCATTTCGCAGGAACTGGGGTTTGTGAAGAAACTAACGTGGGATTCAATATCGTACTGCACTACCACGTCTATAGTAGCGTGAACGGTGGTGCTACGAGTGTAGCAGCTACGAGTGGATTCAAAACCAGCTGCCGCATACGCACTTGGATAAGTGCAGCGACACTATCTAAACGAAAATCAGTGTGTTGGAGCGAGGCACACATCCCGGATAGAACACATACGCAACAGGATTTCAATAGTGCTAGATTAACAGGACAATTAACTGACAAGACACTATCTAAGGCGCTGAACTTATCTGAGCGAGGCGTATCTAATTGGACAGCTGCGGAACGGGACACGGTCGTCACACATTTAAAACATGCTAGCGGTGCATGTAGAGTAACAAGGTATGTGAAGATGTGGGGCACGTACATAGCTATGATCCAGGGACAGGTGAGTGAAATTAATATTGGAGCAGAGATAGCCGGGGCGAGAGCGTATGAGTATACGGCTGCGGCATTACCGGACATTATGACAACAACACTGAACCAGGGCACAAGTGTATATGCCCACACTAAGAGTGGGGCAGAAGCAGCGTTTCTAGTCTTGGGTTGTGTCGAATTTCCGTGTAAGGCCTTACAAAAAGGGACCAATGTACCAATGTTCGGCGGATTCCGGATAGATAGCGAAGTCACAGGCAGAGGGCGTGTTTGGACACAACATAGTCCAACCATTTTATGGGTCCGGGTTCGGTTCCTCGACCGTTCTAGCGAGGAGTACATCTGAGCTCATACAGTAATTAAATCCGTAAATCTTCAGGCAGCATAGCTCAACCATTTCCCGTGTCCAGATTTTTGATGCTCCCTTGTTATTCCATTTTCACTTTCCACTTCCTCTGCCACCTCTCCTTCCACCTTCCTACTAGCTGACAAATAAAAGGCCCGAAAGGGAGCGAGCGAGGGACATTATCATTTACAAAGTACGACTGAACACGAGACTTCGACAGCGCGTCGACGGACACGACTTTTTGTACCATCGGCAATAACATTATATCCACGCGTCTCTTCATTGTATAGTTATTAAGTTTTAAAATATATGTATCAAACATTAATTATCGGGCGTCGTTTTTAACCGTTCCCGAAGTGACGGATGTTGAGAATTGATATACCGAAACGCCCATCCAAGCACATACAGGGCGTGTGGTATTAGTAAGCCAGAAAGGATTGTTAAATTTACAAGAGAAGATCCGGCCTATAGATGCATATGAAGCGATTCTGACATATGCTAGTGAGACGAACTCACTACATGAGTGTAGGGATGGATATGCCGTGGCAGCCGCGTTGTATGTTGGGGACAATATGGATAACTTCTGTCTACCACGACCGGAGGGGCACATGGATATGTTCTGCCCAAGTATGCGAGTGATGGCCAACGAGTGGCTAGTACCACCAAGAGTGATAAACCAATATATGCTGCTGAGAGCAGTTGCTGTGGCCAGGCGGTCTATATGTATGACCAAAGACGTTATCGCACACAATCGCGCTAATGACAGGAATGCTGCGTTAACGATCGCAGTATTAGCTGGAGATCTATCTAAGAAGCATCTCCTGTATGGATGGTTTGCTAAGCATACATTTGGACCAGCATTCAATATAATGGCGATCATCGATCCATTACAGGTTAACCGAGACTGGCACCTAAGTGTGGTCAATAAGGTGTGGTACCCCATAGTAGCTTGGGCCAAAGTTAAGGATGGTCCTGTGTTATCTGGTAGTTTCGAGCATGTCTTACGATCAGGACAATGGCACGCTCCTGCGAAGTTAAGAAATTTGGCTGATGAGACAGCACACACAACCGTAGCTACGTACACTATGCTAAGGGTATTCATGGATCCAACCCAAGATGAGTTGCATCCAACGGACCTAACAGACCAAGATAATTGGGATGTAGCTGTCCTGTCTAAGTACATGGCTGGGTTAGTAGAGGGTAAGATTAAGATATTGCCTATAGAAATTTCAGCTAAAGATCCAAAGCCGCTGAAGATAAATAAACGTGACTGGAAAAAAAGGGAGTTGCCAACTGAAACTATGACTAGAGCGTCACTAATATAAAAATTCATCCCTGAAGAGGTTAATATTGCAATTTACAGCATAGTTTTACGCGTGACTATTATACTCGTTATTACAAAAAAATATTGCCTTCTCTTTATGACGAGTATACTCGTTGCAATACAAAATATAACTATATCGTCTCGACACGTATACCCGTCGTAATGTAAAATATAGTTATTTATTTACAACGATTGTACCCGTAAAGATTATGTGACAAAATACAAACACATCATCACGACGAGTATACTCGTCATAATGACAAAATATTATCATTTATTTACAATAACAATACCCGTTAAAAACAGCTAACCGGTTAGCAAAGAACGTCTGATTCGTACTCTTCTTATCAGAGCTGTCTACCTTCGCTACCGCGCACGATTCCATGCAAGACGGATCGCCGTAAGGACACAGGACACGTCAGGCTACCCGCTTACCCATTTCGAAGCTATTAACCTTTTAGATACGGCAGGATTTTGCGCAAATAAAGTTTTTCGTAACTAAATTACGATTTTTTCTTAATATTTATTTTTTCCGGATATCTATATATAGTACTAATAACATATATTCTTTTCTTAACCCCTTGCCATACTTTGACGAGTCTGACTCGTGATGAAAGTTTTGTGCCAAACATGAATATCACGAGTCTGACTCGTTATCGATATTTGGTGCCAAACATAAATATCACGAGTCTGACTCGTTATCGACATTTGGTGCCAAAACATAAATATCACGAGCCTGCCTCGTGATCCTAATCTCGGGTCAGCTCAGGCCCATTCTTGGTTCTCTTGAATGGGATTATATGTCCCCGTATAAGACTAATAACGACTATGTAACTCAGTCTTAAGGTATTGTGTTTCAAATTGTACCACTCGAGCTCCATCGCTCGGCACCTCCAGCAACCGTTCGGACGACCAAGTTTGGCACGGCTTTTTCAGAGATTCGCGGTATGGCAAGGGGTTAATATATTGTATATACACACTTTCACTTTAATTATTTGCTTTAATAAATAATAAAACAATTGAGTAAAGCACGAGCCATTCGCGAAAGCCACTATAGTGGCGCGTAGTATCTAAAAGGTTAATCGTTCGAAAGCAGTGCACCGTTGAACGAAGTCGATTAGCCTGTCGAGCTCTCCTATTCCGTAATAAGATTCCCTTATCCGTCGCTAATTGCGATTTGTAGAAAATCTGACGACTGTGCCCGAATTCTATCCGATTAAGGGGGTATCGTTCGCGACGGGCTGGCTCGCGAAATTTAAGTAATGCGCGTTCCATCGATCCGCGAGCTCCTCGAAAGCAATCCGGGGACCATCGGAACCGTGCACGGTTAATACTGGAAGTTCGACGGTAGCTGTCCGTCATTTCGCAGACCGAACTTCCGGCGTCCGTGCGTCCCGATTAACGAGCTGTCGCTAGCGGAATCGATAAAACTGGTGGCCGAGTTCGAATCAAAAACGAAACGTAACGAAACGAAACGGCCCGGTCGTCGTGGCCCATTCAAACGAATGGCCCAGGCAAACCTCGTCTAGCCGGACGCAGTGGTTTAACCCCTTCAAGGACGAATGTCGACGTCACACGACGTCCACGTAAATTGTTAACGTACATTCCGCGTAAAAATGTAGCACGTTTTGAAGTTAAGTGATTATTGTTCATTTGATATTACGGTCGAGGCTATGCTTTCATTCAATCAAATTTTCAAGGAACGAATAGATAAGTAAGCCACTAGTATTTCCGAAGAAAAGTACAATCGGTGTATAAACTATTCATCTTCTAAAACGGAATATTTCATTTTATATAGTATTTTATTTCACATAAAATTAAAAAACGCAGACAGTCGCAGGTAAAATTTATATAATAAATATCTGAGGCATAATATATCTTATTACTTTTAAAAAACTTTGTAGCTTCAATTGTGATCGTCTTTGTATTGCTCACACGTTAAATAAAATATGCCTGTGCCATAATTAAATAGCTAAAACATGGGTACCAATGAACGTCGAATGTTTTAAACTTCGATTTTAAAATTGTAACTTTATAATGTTATTTTTAATCGCAGAGTTATCCGAACTGGCAAAGTATTATCAGTCTATAAGAGAAATAGTTTTCAAAATATAAAACTCGCGAATTTGATTTCGGCCGAAAATTAGTTTATTCGAAGCCTCCGCGCGACGGCCAAGTTCAAGCCGAGAAACGAAAACGTAACGAAACGAATCGGTCGGGTCCGCCGTGGCCCATTCGTTTGCCTCGTCTAGCCCGGGCACAGTGGTTTAATTTACCACGCCGGCAGTCTTGGATCGACTGACGGCACAAAGGCACGAGGCATCGCTGCACGGCGAACTACTGCCGCTTCATTTCGCCTGAATGTAAATGGATTTATCCTGCGACATCGTCCGGCCGGGTCGCGTCGCTTTCGCCTACGTTCGGGCAATTAAAATAAAGGGCGGCCGGATCCGCCACGCGACCATATTTTCCCGCGCGCTAGACCGGTCACGTTACCATCGCCTCCCTTCTCGAAATAGTACGACAAGGTAAACATCGTCGAGACCGGAGAATCGAAGGGAGCATGCAACGACGGAATAACGGACTCCCCGTTCGCCGGATGTTCCGGGATCGTTCGTGATTTCACGAATGATGATTTCGTACTTTAGTCCGCGTCCTTCGTGCCTCGTCCCAGTAACGCACGATTATTTTTAACTGCGCGCCGGAGAGTCGGTCGGGTATGACGGAAAAGCAAAATCGAGATTTTTATGCGGATTGAGTTTTATCCTTCTGTTTTTAATGCACGGCGAATGAAATAATCATTGGCAAAGAAATGTGCGCTAAATGGACACGTCACTTAAACGGTTTGCAGAAGCGGACGTTCTAAAGTTACCGGGAAATGGGAAAGAATAAGGATGTTCGTTGCAAATAATCCTTAACAATGGATAAGGAAATATAGGAACTTGTAACTAGACTGCGAACCTTTCTGCAAAATAAAATTTCTTCTTAAATAATTTGAATGAGTTTAGATTAATACATCACTATTCTTTATTCCTTTTAATCTTTTCTCTATTTTAAATATCGATGTTCCATTATTGATATTCCATTCCATTCCATAGTTTTATAAGATTGCATAATTATAGTTCAATTTTAGATAAATACAATTTTAATTGTATAGCACAACCCCCAATTACAAAGTTGTTAGTTATAGGCTATGGGGAAAAAATCTGATTTGGGTATCCTTGAATTGAAGAGCTGTACGTACTTAGCAACATTCTATTCTAATCAATTACAGTATTGATAATTATAATTATTTACGTCTTTATAGTTAGGTTAGTCTTAACAGAATCAATATTTCAAGAAAGTATTTTTGAAAGATATATGATCGGGGATATCAGTATCAATTTTTAATAGTTCAATGAATATCCAAAATTATTAGCAGCACGTTAATATACATAAGTAAAATCAAAATTAAATAACTAGGCTAGTTATTAAAATTTATTAAATAAAATTTATTTAATAAAATTTATTTAATAAGAATTTAATGTGTTCACTCAATAAATATAAAATAAATTATGCCGTAAAACAATGTCACAGGTATAGCAACTTTTTTGTATTCTTTTATATTTCTTACTTTTGAATAAAGAAATAAATTTAAAAGTTAATTATGCACGATTCCAGCACCCTACATTTTTCAAGCGCAAGATTCCATCTTTAGAGTGTTTAAAACTGGACTTGGATTGTCTCCAGATGGTAATTGTAATAGTAATTTTCACTCGCACTAGAGCCACGAGATGAGCCAAATGCATATCTAGCAGATCGTTAACACTTTGATTAGATATTCAACACCTCAAAAATTGTGTGACATTGAAGAATCCTTTAACACCGTAATAAAATTAACTAAACCATAACCTTGACATACTCAACGCCTCAAAAAAAAATTGTCCAACATTGAAGAATCTTTCAACACCTTAATAAACTTTCCCAACCTTATTACAATTTACAGAGATCAATCTTTGCAACAGCACCGTAATCCAACAATTATTTTTAAAAATTATGTAAAACCAACGAATTTGATGCATTTATGATAAAAGAATGTATTTGATCTAGTAAAATAATTAAGAAAAGAAAGAAATTTCTAAGTGACTCCTGGTTCTTGAAACAGTTGCACGCTACGTTGCCCGCTAACAATTGCAATTTTACACAAAAATCAGCAATTTAATGACAACAATCCAAATATTAACCTACCCTTTTCAAATCTGCAACGTTAGCGCGAGAAACAACGGTTAAACGGAACGTTAGAGAAGCTGCCGCACCGATAAATCATTTTCTTCATAAGGGGCGAGGGTAGCCAAGCCGTTCCTCTTATTTTCATAGTAAACGCGAAACTTCCTACCGGTTCTTCATCCCGCGCGACCAAGAACTCCAATGATACTCCAACAAATGAAAACCGACTATTAAAGAACTTCCCTCGGACGAACTCCCATACGTTATCTACAGTTCGACCAGAATTTAGCCGAGCCCCGGTCGCGATAACAGTTCTCAAGTTCGCGGGGAACCCTTCCCCCCGCCCCCCCCCCCCCCCGCCCCCCACCCCCCCACACCTGGAATAATGTCGAGGCGCAAGAAGAATCATAGAGACGACGCGCAATAATGGAATGCCTCCAAGTTCCAGTCAATAAAGAAGTTCCGAAAACAATTTTGCAATGCAATAACCCTTGGTGCCACGGCAATCGACAAAGTTTCCCCCGGGTGCCGCCGCCATATCCAGAGACGCGTCGAGGGGGCGGAAAGCCTTAAAATTCAACGAACCTCGAGGTGGATCGTCTATCCACTTACAAACAGAGATTCCGCCCCTCTGTTTTCATCCCGTAGGGGGAGGGGGGGGGGGCAGGGACCAGGGATCGTCCCGATCGCCCGTAAAAATCCGAAGATCGCGGGAACAATGCGCGCCGGTCGATCGACCCCCCGCCGACGGACGAATGCGACGCGACGCCCCGCGTTTCCACTCGTTTCCAGGTGAGAATGCCCGACATTATCCCCGACCGGAAGGCGAGTCCACGCAAAACAGCGGAGCGGAGGGTGGAAAGGGGACGCTGAAAATCGAATCTCGCGTCGAAGTAATTTTTTACCGCGCCGGAAGCGCCCGCAACCGTTCACGGCGTCTAACCCCGCTTTCGCCTCCCCTCTTCCGCCAGCGATCGTGAACCACCCCCCTGATTGCGATCATAATTTTCCGGCGACGCTGGCCGAGCAAAAAGACCGGTAATCCGAATAAAATTTCGCGACTGTCTCTGTCGCGACGAGAGCGACGCCTCGGTAGTTTGTTGTTCAACCGTTTCGAGGTAATTTTATCGACATAAATCGAGATTGCTTATTCTTATAAATTAAATATAAACTTAAATAGGATCCGACACAATTTTACGATTCGGCTCGATTCTGTTCGAATTTAATCTGAATTTATCTTAATAAAAATTTCGTTCAATTATGGAAAAGCTTGGACGAAATTTTGAAAGATATTTAATAAAAAGTTTCATTCAATTGTGAAATAAATTGAATGAAACTTTGTGGAATGTGTGAATTGAATGAGATTAAATTATGATATTTTTTATACAGTTTAATTAAAAATTGTTCTCTGTGAATTTGTAGCAGGTTAAATAGAAGTTCTGATATAATTAGTATAATTTTACGATGATTATACAACTACTCAAGATAATTAAATATTGTCGAAAAGCGGGACAAATCAAATAAGCATGGAACATATTTAATTAGACGTAACTCCAAAAGTATGACCGATAGAAAAGTGTGTTCCGGCATAATTTAGGTACATACATGGAATATCAAATTCTGTCATTCGTCGCTTTATTCAAATAAACAAAAGAAAGACGAATATAGTATGAACCGTTTCGGATGAGTTAGGCAACTTTCGAAGCTGCGTAATCATATTCGACACGACCAAATAGTGCAAAAAGTCATAGTGAATGATGATCTACAAGTTCGAGTAACTATTAACCCTTCGCACGCAAAGCCATTTTAACTGTAATTCTAAAATAACTTTTCTGACATATAGCATTTTCATTTCATATGACAAAATGTATTTTATACATATGAAATTGAATCTTGTAACTCATGCAACAACAGTTATGCTTTTAATAATTTTTTAACATTGAAATTAAATTTTGAATACTGAATATTGAAATTGAGAAAATAATTATTGGATATTGAAATTCTAATTTTCCATAATATAAAGATTATATTAAAACGTGTTGTAACAACTTTAGCGTATGCCTCAGGGTCACCCTTCGAGTGCAAAGGGGGAATGAACAAATTTTTCTTTATGGGGATATTTTTATAGAATTGCTTTCTTCCGCGTTCTGAGGGGTGGATGTTCCACCGTGCGCCGGCGGCGACTCGATGCGGGGATAGGATTCGAAAGGCTGCGCGGATGATCCTGTAGGTTGGATGCGGGCCACGCGCTCCCGCGGCGAGCTCGCCCGAATTGTTTAAACAAAAGGAGCCCACCGAAAAGAAGCGGCGAGCGGGCCGCGTGCCGATGCTCGATGCACCGTAGCCATCGACCGGACAAAATGTAGGCTAGTAGTATGTCTCGGGGAACGACAGGAATTGGTTCGTCGCCAAGTAGCGGATAGTCAATGGAACGAGCGGAGGGGCGCGGAACGTACCACGGTTTCGTAACCTAAATTTCACGCGCACCGCCATCCGACGATCCCTTTGAAGCGGACTGTACGCCTTCCGGTGGATCAATGATACTCGTGACGAACTGTACACGGTGTTGCACTGCGATACACCGTTCCCGATACCTGCGAACATATCCCCGACCGTTCGAGCGGACGCGGACGCCGCGAGATAATCGGGAACAACGTTGTCCTCCAAATCGCTGCTTCCGGGATCAGGCTCTTTTTTTGTTGCTCCCGCGCGCTTTGTCTAACAGAGAGTCCGGATTTTTTGCCACCCTCGAGCATGCGACAATCGCTTAATCGCGAGGACTGCGGATCCTTATGCGGATACGCGCCAGAATCGAAGTTCGAGCTTCCGCATAGTAAAACTGTTTATTACGGTATGACCAATTGCTGCGCTTTTATCTTACACTTCAACACAATTGATTTTATGGATTTCGAGAGTAAGGGATTACATTTTTATATTAAAGAATAAATAAAAATTGCTCGGTTTTTGGTTTATTTCCTAGCGTAATCTCGACGTATTCAAATTGTCTTACTCGAGAATAAATAAAATACACGAATATAGAAATAAGCGAAATTGAACAAAGTTGGTTTCACTATCTTAGCCGTTTAATTTTACATGTAGTATATTACGATGTACATATTCTATTAGTAACGCGTTGAGTATTATTCCTAGAATTATTACTATTTAGATTATCAAAATTCTAAAATTATTAAAAATATAAAGAAAGGATATTACATATTGCTGATTCCACTTACAATCGACGCAAACAATTTTTATTTTACACAAAGATCCATAATGTAGTCATAAATATCTTGTCATAGTTTCTCGGAGGCCATTTGTAACACACGTCTTTGTTCTTTTCTATTTTTTAGTAGTCCATATAATATTTATTTCTGCAAACCTTTCAATTGTCGTATCCAAATAATATTTTCATATTCGAAAACAAAGCAAATGGATTGCAATTTAGCCAGCCCGCAGTAATTAAATCCACCGCCGCATATAGAACTTTATTGATTCGATTATCGGTCTGATTGATGGTAAAATGAGACTGCGTTAAATTCCGGTGTAAATCTGCTTTTACACCCTGCGAAATTCGGGGCGACGATCCACAGACTGCATTCACGTTACATGATCGGTCCATTATGCCTTGCGACATTGATATACCTTTTGTTGCAGATTGCAGATCGCTATGCGTTTACCGCATGAAAGAGCACACGAATTTCGACGGCGAGGTTATGTTATACAAGTTCTATTTTATCTTCGTTGCTTTGGCAACAATGTTAGCAAGGTCGTATATTATAGAATAAAGTTACGCTGTACAAGTGGAAAACTAAAAATCGACTTAGAAACAATTGTTACAGAATTTTATCTGATTTTGAATTTTTGGATTACTTGAATCTGTAAAACGCGTTTGTTGCAATTTAGCTACAGAATACGTCGCATTGCAAACTATATGGATATATGGTGGAACCATGATTAACTGAGCTAAGTAGAGTTGCACGATAATTCGGACAACATTAGGTTGGAAACTATGAAACGGGCGTCGCAGCTGAACACAGACGAAACAAAAACGCCCGTTTCATAGATTCCAAGCTAATGAGCAATTAGTTGCTCATTGCTCATTGCTCAAATGCTCCAAGTTATTTGGAGCAATTACACAAACCAGTAACTTAGAGCTGTTACTTGAAACAATTACTTAGAACACTTATTTATAACAGCTACTTGGAAGAATTACCTTAAACAATTCCTTAGAACAGTTACATTGAACACTTACATTGGGCAATTATTTAAAACAGTTACTTAGAATGATTACCTTGAACAGATACTTAGAACAGTTACCTAGCACTGTTACCTCGAACAGTTACTTTGAACAATTATCTTGCATAGTTACTTGGAACCAATACCTTAAATAGTTACCTTGAACAATTACTTAGAGCTGTGAATTAATGGGACAGTTATCTTGACTAATTATATTGCATAGTTACTTTAGAACAGTTACATCGGACAATTACATTGAACAGTTACCTTGAACAATTCATTAAAACAGTTACCTAAAACGGTTACTTAGAATAATTACCTTAAACAAATACTTAGAACTGTAAATTATTTAGAACAGTTTCTTTGAATAATTATCTTGCACAGTTACTTAGAACAATTACCTTGAACTGTTACTTAAAACAGTTACTTAGCACAGTTAACTAAAACATTTACCTGGAACAGCTAAACAAAAAGTTTATTTAGAACAGTTACTTAAAAAATTACATAGTACAGTTACTTAAAAAATTACATAGAACAGTTACTTAAAGCATTACATAGAACAGTTACTTAAAAAATTACATAGTACAGTTACTTAAAAAATTACATAGAACAGTTACTTAAAAACTTACATAGAACAGTTACTTAAAAAATTACATAGAACGGTTACTTAAAAAAAATTACATAGAACAATAATCACAATTTATCACCTGGAACAGTAAATTGTTGTGCATATCGATAGCCAAAGAATTAGCCGATCAAAGGAGAAACGTATTCGAACAACAAAGGCTTCTGCCATCGAAGAACCAGATGATGATTTACTAGAGTAAAAGTTCAAGACAATTTTGACTGCCGAACTCGAAGGTTTCCAGGACTCGGGTCCCGTGATTAGAGCGAAGAATATCGCCCGACGTGAAATTGAACGTAACACAAGCCGTGAACAGTTGAAAAGAAAATGGTCGCGCGGCGCAGGTGCGCGCGGAGCAGCCCTCGCGTGAATATTTATACGAGCGAAATGAACTCGCAGGAAACAAGTAGAAGCAAGGACCCGCAAGGGATTGCTCGTCGGCCCTATAGTACTCTCGCGTCTCCGCGTCTTTCTTCGAGGGGTACGTACACGAACTTGCACGCCTTACATCTTCCACCGCCATTCTCTGACCCAGTTTTCCTCCGGCATTCCCCACGATTTTATCATTATTGCTTGATCTTGGGAATTGCCGATTCATGCAACAGGGAACCCTGATTTTCCACTGTCTATGTAAAGAGTACAGAATTGTAATAAGCGGCGTGGTTTTGCTGCTGCATTATCGAAACGTATAATGATCTAATCTTTGGTCCAGTGAGATTTCGACATTTTTCCGAAAATCCATCGTGCACAGCGATACGTTGGATCTGCCAGCGGTATCTCGCAGGCATCGACCGTATTTTATCTTCAAGAATGTACCCGATGCACGCGGGGAGAAAGTCCCGTGAGCAAAAAGGCGAAGAAAGCATACGTCGGCCAAAGGAATATCCCGCAGGCGTCGTATCGCGTTCTTCGACCGCTTTTCACCAGGGTAATCATCTATGTACGGTGGAAAGTTCGTGGTGCCCCGTCGACGACGTGCTGGGACTGTCTCCAAATTGCTCTGTTCCTGATCGACCCTTATTTTTCTCTTTTCGACTACTTCCATTTGCCCGAAATTATCGCGTCGAGTCGATCGGAAATTGAAATCGTTCGAACCTAAAATTTTACGCCCCCCTTGGAAAGCAACAAGCGCTCAAGATATAAGTTTATGAACGATATTTACCGTACGATTTTACTAGAATTTTAGGAAGAGGCTGAACGAGTTGACTTTCACGCTGTATATACCGTTGGTAAAAGGACCTCATACTTTTTCTTTTAAAACTGTCCTGGTTATAAAGAAGACTGTTATAGACATAAGTTTGAGTAAACTCAGTCTTGTTATTCTTACGACAATGTTAACAAATTAACTAAATAAAAAATATTAACTAAACGTACTGAGATACGTACCTGTTAGCGCAACGTATTTTTTAAAGAGAATTCGGGATAAAGACGACCGAACGATGGTCGGTTGTCGATGGATTTATGGCAGGGTTCAAGGATGCACGTGGCCCGGAGGGTAAGCGAGACTAAACAGTCCTGGCGATATGCGACGCGACGGCTGATGACCGCAGTGGGTCTCCCAGCTATCGAGTGTTGAGCCATTGACTGTTTATGGAAAATGTGTTTAGAGAAGGCAAGCAACCGTCGTTGCATTGCCAAAGAATGAAACTCTGTTCTTGGAGGATCTGGCCACGGAGTGGGGAAAGCACAATTGCTTTTTGGTAAGAGGACGGTGTTGGACCGCACGGCACTTACCCCAGAACCTTGGAAAAGAGCAGTCGTCTCGAATAATTAGCACAATATTTCTAACATACCAATGTGTATCGCATTTTAAAAATTACAAGATTTAATTTATTCGAATATATCATAATTTCTATAATAGCATAATAAAATATAATCAACGATCTCCAGTGAAAGCTGTTTTATAGTGACAACAGTGATTATAAAACGAGAAATATGGAACGATTCATATGGCCAACGATGATTAAATATAAAATTGAGTATAATAATTGAGTATAATAATAATGTGCCTGAAATCATTTCCAATTTCGTGACTTATTCCTGAGGGCTCTTCGTTCGGATCTTTAATAATTTTCGAAGCCGTTCTATACACCCTCTTAAATGTTTTCTTCCGGAAGTCGGAAACGTGTTCCACTCCGGACACCGGATATCGGAACAACGCCGGAGTACGATTTTATCCCGTTTCCCGGCGGTGTTTTTAAACGCGGTATTTCGCGGTGTTGACTGGTTTCTGGATTTCCATAGAAAGCATTTTCGAGGGGTCGATACTACCGCCATGACGACGAGACTTTTTGCCGGGCACGATGAAAATTCGGGGGAAAAAGCGGGTTTCCTGTTGTTTCTGGCCGTTCAATTCCGACGCGATTCCCGCGCGCCGAAAGTTGACCAAAATTTGTGGAATTACAGTTGGAACGTAGGTGAGAACTACCATGAACGGGACACGTATTGAATGGAACGTTATCGTCGTCTCGAATAATTGGAATTTTCCCATAGTCAAATTATACTTGTTCTACGTGTACACTGTGCATTTAAAATCGCGCGTAATTTGAAGCCGCTAAAATTAACAGGTAATTATGTCAGATAAATAATTTTTTTACATTGCAATTTTTTCTTCCTTTAAGGTACGTCTTTAAGAATATTAACATACGAATAGTTCTTATTTGTCATAGCAACTAAAAGAGTAAATAAAGTAATAAATGGGTAAACGAAGCGTATGGCATAAAACTTTATTATGGAAAGGATTATTATTAAGTATTAAAATATAATATTAGCTCAAAAATGTAAAGAAAATTAAGGTAACTTGAGATTAATATATTATATAATACATGGACACAATATTATACGTACTTACAATAACTAACAAAACAGTACTTGCAAGATTAATGTTAATATTACTTTATTTTATTACGTTGTCCTATTCAATATAACCAATAAGTTCTTATTTGTCATAGTAACTAAAATAATAAATGGGTAAACGAAACGTATGTCATAAAACCTCATTATGGAAAGAATTATCAGTAAAGATTAAAATATGATGTAAACTCAAAAATGTAAAGAAAATTGAGGTAACTTAAGATTAACATAATAAAAAATAGTACTTACAAGATTAATATCAATATTACTTTATTTTATTACGATGTACAATTCAATGCAACCTATTAATGAATCACACGAAACGCAATTTTTTTAAGAAATGATATTTCAAGCTGGAATTTAGATCGATCGTTTATTTTTATTTGTTACATTGTCCTAAATAAAAATGTTCAGTGGCAGTGCTCGTCAACATGCCGCGACATTGCAATCGATATTCTTCGCATTAGGCAATAACCACTCTCGTCTTACTGCACACGGATGATTCTACTGTCAACGACACAATATAGCCCGGCTACGGAAGCATGGCGATCGGTCTAAATGATTGTCAATAGGAACTGATTATTAACTGACTATGCTGGACTGTGTGCGGAAATCTATATAGACTGCACGTTAATCGACAATGTACGATCACCGCAGCTCATGAATATGGATTGTGTACACAGAGCCCCGCGAGTGATTCTGACTATTGTGTGCGGGCATGTTGGATCGCGTGAAAGAACGATTTCCAAATTGTCCCGTGTCGCATAAATTGCCCTTATTTATTAGGCCGTTTTTCACAATTCGAACTTCCCTTCTGTATAGCGTCTTCGTTGCAGGTGGCGTTCTACACGCATCATTTGGAAAATAAATGAATATTGTATAATAGGAGGAGATGGAAATCTTTCCTATTAATTTTAATAATAAAGGAACATCTACTGGCAATAATGCAATTCGTTTATGACGTACAACTCGGAGAATTTATTTAAATAATAAACTTCAGTTAAGAAAACTTACAATGATTTAAACATATAATAGTTGTTAATAATCTGGTGATAAAAGCCTCGAAAATTTGCTAATTAATCTGCTAATCGAATATTCTAATATGTTTACATGTAAATTTATTCTTTGTAAAACCGAATTACTTTTAATAATAAACGATGAAGTTTGTAATTTTTCAAAGCACCGAACAACTATTCTAGGAAAAGTAAACATTTTCTGTTTACGCGTAAATATATGGAATAGAAGTTTTCAGTGGATTTATAACTGTTTCGTTAAACGACAGAGAAATTAAAAATCGAAAGATAAATATTACATTAGAAACAATTGTAATTTTCAACAGTATCGTTCAAGCCTCTTTTCCAGTCCTTCGATTCCGTTTCGTTTCCTTTGCTGCATCCAATCGCGGCGGAATCTACAGCGAGGTCAGAAATCCACGAGTATCGTTTACGGAATATCGTATCATCGGATTCCATAACGATAAACGTGTTCATCGCAGGTGTTAAACGGACGCCGGAATCGATCGACGCATCAAAGCCTTCAAAATAGGACATGATAGCGTAGGCGGGCTCCTCCCGGCCCTCGGACGCGTCCGTGAATCCATGCCCACCGGGGAATAATTACAGTACATTTGCAGCGCATCGCGAGAAACAAATGGCGCTGCGAGCTGAAGGGGGTCATTAAATCAACAATAACTTTTGGAACGATGTGGTTTCAGTGAACAAAGCGATCGTAACAGCCTTGGATGCGTAGAATTCTGGTATACCGTCGAAGAAAACCAGACACACGGTCGCTGCGGAATACATCTCCTGCGCTCGTGTTCTATTAATTGCTGTAATTCTACTCGTTTTACGTAACTTCTGCCCGAGATCTCAACTTTGCCGACGTTAGCGCGAGGAGAAAATGGTAAATTACATTAATATATCAAAGCGAATTTTTCTGTAAAATATTTCCCGTTGTAACTTCGAAGTCTGTCGCTGAAATACGAACTTTATGCGGCCGTGGCTTTGGTTAATTCATCGAATAAAATATTAACGTAGGAAACTTATGATTACTTTTTTACTCTTTCTCTCGTAACAATGGCGACTGCGTTTTTCGAATACTTATAATAAATTAATAACTGAATGACAAGTGAATCGGGAAAAAGGTACAAGCTCTTGTATTCTTCGCTAACACCTCGAAGAAATGGTAGAGAAATTTTCAAAAATCTGCTCGAAGAAATTGAAACAAATAATTATCCATAGTTCCATTAGAAGTGCATAAACAATTTGGTGCAACTTCAGAATATATTCAACAAAGCGGCGAACTGATCAAAATTGTCCATAAGGATACAGCGAAGAATTAACATCTTTTCCAAGACTGACTGGAATTGTGCGCCGCAAGTAGAATTATCAACCAATGGTCAGACATGTCCTGCACAGCGAAACAACTGCACAAACTCCTTCTAAACTTTCAAAACTCACACAATGCTATTTCCACTCCTTGTTTGCTTGTGATTCGCTCATTCCATTTACTTTTATATCCTAGTAAAATACAAAATAGACTAACAACAAAAGGGAACAATGTAATCAAAACACGAAGAAGCTAAATTAAATAAAATGTAACAATCAATAATTAGTATTTCTTTCTAGTTTCGTATTTTCTGCCATTTCGCATGAATCTCTGTATTTAATTATGTCAATGATTCTACAAAACTGTTATATAAAATTTTATAAAAGGCTTGATGACATTTATAAAAGTCTTGGTGACATCACGCGGCATTGTACTGTATTTTATCAGTAATTTCCGGAAAAGATCATTCGGAAAGAAAAGCGCGACTCTGACAGAATAATTAATGAACTTGTTACATCCTTTTCATGAGACTATGACACCAGTCGCTATTACTTCTCGACAGATTTAGTGTTCACGTATCGCCGTAACCCGGGTCAGAAAAATTAGAAAATTCCATCGAGGCAGATGCAATTTCACTTCGCCGCGGCATCGCGATTGCTTCGTGGCCCTTTTCGTTTCGGCGGTGGCAGCGCTCCGTTTGCCAAGGCCGTAAGCTCGGTCCCGCGGAACGGCTTGGCAGCAGCTCGCCGTCGTAACGCCGCGCTAGAATGACAGTGTTCCCGTGAACGACCCGACCGGACTGATGCGATAGCAAAGACGGAAAGGTTCGGCCGACTTTAGGGGAGCTCTGAACCGATGGAAACACAGCGTCGTTCCCTGTGCTGGATGAAGTCTGAAGTGACTCGACGCGCGACGGTTCGCCACTTGCGCCTCGAGAGCTTTGCTTGTCTCTAGAACTCTTGAGCACACGGTTAACAGACGGTAATTCTACCGGCAATACAATGCTTTCCAGGCGCCCGAGCCGACCCAGACCTCGTGGAAAAAAAAAGAAGAGGAAAAACAATCCGCCGAAAGGCATAAAAGTTGGAAAAGGCTACACGGTTTTAATCGGGCCGGAATGCGGGCACGGTGGGGCGCGCCGGCTCCGCTCCGCTCCGCTCCGAGCCGAGGCCAACAAACACTTAAAGCGAATCTGAAAGTCAGATCGGATGATGCCGTCGACTTCTCTATTGAAAATTCATCGGGTCTCTATGGATATCTTAATAAATATTCCATCGTACCGGGATCGCCAACCTACTCTTTTTACGTCGGTTTAATGTCGAGAGGACACGGTTGTCTTCTTTTCGCTGGAAATGTGGACACGCTTCTTTCGAACTTTTCAACCGGTTCGGTGGCCGAGCTTCGCAACTGAACCACGGGTCAGAGTTCGGCAAACTTCGTTCGATTGACGAATAAGGATTCAATTTCTATTCGTTGCTCGCGATGTCGTTCATTAGACAAAAGTTTGTCGAGATAAGGTTAAGATTTTAGCGGATGAAATTTTTATAGTAAGGAATAATCTGTTTAATTGTTTCTTTTTTAGTTAGCACCATTTCATTTCATTCGATGAGGTTTTTTCGGTATTGCTGAGGGATTTTGTAATAAATAGTTTTCAATGGATTCTAATTTTCTTTACACTTAGTATAATCGTAATTTTAATAAAACCAAACGTACACATACATGGCAGTATCTCTAAAGAGATTAAGATTTTCATTCGTTATTTGCGATCATTTTCTTTTCAATTTAAATTTTCGCAAATTGCCCTTCAGCTTGGAAAGAAAAATGGACAATAATAACAACACTTTTGTTTCAAAGTTGAAGAACAATTTGAGAGAATTAATTCTACTTGAAATTTAACGTGACAACTTTTCATCGAAAGTGTTTCTTAACCCCTTATCTGACGATTTATTTTCAAACAAACGTGCACATGTAGGCGATCTAAGTTATCACAAAATAAAACTAACGTATTGCTATTTGTAGTTATTATATTTATATGAATATATACACTATTTCATTCGTAAAAGGCCAGATTAATTAAAGTAAAGCTGGCATTAGACAAGAATAGAAAATTATTCGTTTTAAACTACAATGTAATCGAAAACAAGATTCTTAGCATGATTGAAATTATTTTTAGCAACAAACTATTCAAATTTCTATGTAATAACTCGAAAATAAAGCTGCGGTTTGCATTTGTGCTAAGGAAAAAGTTACCGCAAATGACCTCAGGTATCTCGTTATTTCTCGATTGCGAGTGACTTTTGGGACTCCCTATATATAGCACGATGTCTGCCGGAGACAGCTCTTCGCGTCTCGGAGACGTCAAAGTCTACATTGACACACGAAAGAAATGACATCTCCTAGACAGCACATTCAGCTTATCTTTCAGATTCAGTTTAGTGATTTAAAAAAGTGAATTATTCAGAAATACTTTAATATTTCTGAAACATCTTTTGACGTTTTCCATCTTAGTATATCAATCCAAGAAAAATACAGTCTATGATATAGAAATGATTTGCTGCGTCATTCGTTTCGCTAGCAAACTCACTGACCACAACTTTGTTGTTGCAAGAGCTCCTGCAGAACCGTGTTTAACCCCTTCCGCTACAATAACAAGTCAGACTCGTAGTGTAGATTTTGTGCAAGTTCTACTAAAGATGAATATTATTAATTTCTTCTACGTCGAAGTAAAAATAAATTCTTCTGTTATCAAAGTATAGAAAAGAAGGTAAATAAAGACAATATAGGAAAAAATTGGGAAAATTATTAAGTAAGAATAAACGCTAATCGCCACAGCATGAAAGCAGCAATAATGCAAGGGGTTAATAGGATTATTAATACCCTTATCTAATACATGCTATGTGTTGCATACTTTTTATGTATTATTAAGATTCAAATAGTCATGTCAAGTCAGTGTGAATATCGATTTAAGTTAGGTTATTAAAATTGTAATCGGGATATGATCGACTTACAATTATAATGAAGTATTTAGACATCATCTTGATAGTTTAATGTTCAAACAATTTCATTAAAATGTTAGAAAGAAGACCACCGTGTGACTTATCCACGAGCTGTTAACCCTTTGCACTCGAAGCCATTTCAACTATAAATGTGATATAATTTTCCTGGCCCAAAGTATTTCCATTCTATGCAATAAAGTGTGCACTTTCATGCGTCCGAAATTAATTTTTGCAACTCCGTTGCAACAGTCTCACTACTCAACAATTTTCTAAATATAAACTCTATTGTTATAAAAATTATTTTCGAACGCAGAATAATTTCAGTGGTGCCTCAGAGTCACCATTCGAGTGCAAAGAGTTAATAATACCACCAAACAATTGTTGCGATTGATTAGTAAAAAACACCCTCTACGACGTAGACCATAATGATTTGTTGCGTCCTTCGTTTCGCTAGCAAACTCACTGACCACAACTCCGTTGTTGCAAGAGCTCCTGCAGAATCGCGTTTAATGGGATTGTTAATCCCCGAACAACTAAGTGAGGCTTCTGGTCCTGAATTGCGCGAACTATTATACCTCCAAATATTTGCCGAGACTAGAAATTTACGGTGCGCCCTCCCCGTCGCCGTCGTGGGAACGGGGTTAACTCGGAACGAGCTTAATCGCATTTGACAACGCATTCCATAGGTGTTACGATTCGGAACGAACGCCGTTGTTTACCGATGCGCCGCAAAATAGCGGAAAGATTCCTCCGGAATCTGGGTCTTCGCGAAGCTCTGAAAGCCGCGCGAGCGCACGCCACGCACAGCCTTGTCCCGATTACGATTTATTGGGTACGTCAGCCGACAATAACAACGCGGATCACGCCGAGAGCGCCTAGCATAGTTCACTCTGTAACTGATACCAGAGCCAAAGAATAGAACTATGAACAGAATGGCAGATCTAATTTTATTGGATTTAATTCGGTCCCTTGTGTTTAGAATTTCCATTTAATAATCGCGCGGAGACGAAAGGTGGAATAGGTAAGAGCATGTTCAATATCATGTAATAAGATTATTGAAAGAACTATTTGAACGTATGAGCCACTTAATCGACAAATGGTACGAGTAGAATGTTATGAAGAATTGAATTTTTAAAAAAATTATTAAAAACACTTGTTTTATTTGACTTGTGTTTACCCTGTTTTATTTGGTAATTAATGTGACCATAAAAATATCTCGAATAATGGGATAAATTCAATTTCTTGGACTCACTCCATTGTTCTTACTATTATATTTTACTCTTCTAGACAAAATCATAATAAAAACATTGCTTTATCCTATGTGAAGACTAGTTCAAAATAATGGTCCAGCGAAAGTTATAGAACAGAATTCCTTAACCCTTTTAGTGCTGACCAAAAAAGTCATGCTTACTCGAGTGAAATGTACAAAACTTCATTGTAATTTAAATGTAATGTTAAATGTAGAAAACACAAAAAAGTTACAAGAATTTTGTAAAATCTGATAATTAGAAAATTCAAAAAGGGAGAAGGAATGAGAAATGAAATTGTTATTTAGTAAAAATATTAAGGAAAAGATATCTTTTCAAGAGTAGTCAACAACGATATATCGTTCTTCGACACTGAGTGGGTTACTATTAGATAATTTGTTTTCACCAAATAATTCAGATCTTGGATGAATAAAATTTGCGGCGCGCCATTCAACTGTTTAAAAAATCTCCAGCATCGCGTTCGATAAATATAAATTCACCTTGAAAATAAACGAAAGTCGCAGTAATTTGCTGCCCCCTCGGTAAACGACTCCGCTACCCTATTCTACGCCCGGCGATGTTCAAACGAGTCCGTCAAGCGAATGCAAATGAGCAAAGCGAGCAGTATAGAGAGGGAATAGGTGTAACAAGTAACACACAGGAAGAGCTCAGAGGTTGGAAGGAGTAGCAGAGGTTTGTAATAAACGTGACTGGTTTACTTCAGGTTTATCCAGCTGCGAGGAGATCTCCTTCCCTTCTGGGATTCCGGTCGCAAACTTATTTATCTCTTTGCAGGAATCTAGCCGAATTTTCCCAAGCGGGGATTCACCTAGGTGCGATAAAGCGAACCCGCGATCTCGCTTGTGGTGGGCGCGGCCTGGCTGTTGGATCGCAAACACGATTACATTATTCCCCGATACGTTTTCTCACGAATAAGCATCATCGTTCCGAGGGATTCGTTCACGTCGACTTCCGACAAAGGGACAAACGCACGAAAACCAATTCTATGGGGTCGCCGGCCTCCCGCGCGAAATCGAATTCTTCGTTTCAAATGGAAAACTCTGTAAGCCTTTTCTCTAATAATTTTGGGAAACGTAAGACCTTTTAGTAGTTTCGAAATAGGGGGTCAAAAGGCATGGTGCCGAGTCACATTTGACCCAAGCGAAATTAGCATACCTCCGATATTATGAATAAAAAAGGTAAAAAACTTTGTTGACAGAAATGATTACGTGCTTTTCGTATATGGAGGACTGCTTTCCACTCGGTGAAGCAGAGATAAATAACCGAATTCTGTTAATAAATTATCGTGAATTGCAACGCATTCAATATTGTTTAATCATAATCAGATTTCTATGCATTGCATAGTTCTTATGTATTTGTATGATTCAAGTATCGAAATCAAGTTAGTGTGAATATCGAAGTGAGTGGGGTTATTAAAATTGTAATCGTGATATGGTCGGCTTATTGTAAAACTTACAATTTTAATGGAGTATTTACGACATCATGTTGACGGCTTAATGTTCAATTTCATTAAAATGTTGGAAAAAAGTCCATCGTGTGATTTATCCACAAGCTGTTAATAATACCTCCAAACAATTGCTGCGTCTGATTTGTATAACTGATTTTATAAAGTTTGCTCTATTGCAATAAAATAGTAGGATAAAAATCACCGAGGAAACTATGTTAGAAAAATTGCTGCTGCTAATAATTTGTTAGTAACAAACACTTACAATTTATGTTAAGTAGTAATAGCCCGTTACTAATCGGACACTGGTATACGTCAAAGAACAGTGTACAAAATCACACAAATTACTACCTACAAATGTTAATTAATACCATAACATTTATTTCAATTTCATAAACTAATCTTAAGCAAAACTACCCTTGTACGCGAATAACCAAGAGCCCCTACAAAACCGCTTCACTTTGAATAATGGATTGCTGTTCGGTTGATGCTTCCGATAGCCGTGCTCGCTAACAAACTACAGCATTTCCCATAAACGATCTATTAGCGTTAAAAGAGTTTAAAGACGGCCGGGCGGCGCAGATGGCCTAACCGTAATTACCGCGAACGAGGAAGGTTTCGCGCGTTAAAAGCGCCATTGAATGCTCGGCGTCTCGTATCTTAATCGTCGTCGAACGCTTTCAATCGTGTCCGAAAAGCGCCGCAACGATCGAAGCGAAGCCGGAGAACTTCTCCCAGCGGAGAACACCTCGCGGCAGACTTTCCTCGAGCACGAGTGAAACGAACATCGTCGGGGAGCCGTGGCAAAACGAGGCGATCGGCGAAAAAACAATCCGCCGTAATGGACTGGGACCATTACACGTTGTTACGTCGGATACAGGTATCATTAGGAGCTTATCGCGCGGCGCCGTGGCGCGGCGCGCCGCCATCGGCGGAACAGATCAACACGTGGGAGACGGGCGAGGGATAATTTCGCGGAACGCGGCGCTATCGCGAATCGCCGATAATGCGGCCGGACCGATTAATGGCGGCGCACGTGGGCCGACTTCCCGTCCGATTCTCTCGGCTTTCCCGGGCAACGATCGCTCGGAGTCGAGGGGGGGGGGGGGGGGGGCGAGGCTCGCGCCCAATTACCACGGCGAAATTTCAAGAAAACTTCTCGCGAAAACGATGGCACCGCGGACGCGTGGCGGGATGAGAGCCCGCGCAGTAAAAAGAGGGCGGGGATGCCGAATACATTTTTTCGCGCGTTTCTACGGCCGCGCGCGTGCGAACGGCTTCCCTTATTCCCGGCACGAACTTTTCTAAAAGGCCGGCATGAATTTTTTATAAACCGTGGAGAATTCGTATGCCCCGCGCGGCGCGGCTCGCCGCGCGGCAAATTCTCTTGACGCCGTCCGCGTCGTCATCGCGCCCAGAGAACCGAGACCTTAAGTTTCGTTACACGTGTGGCCACCGGGAAACCGTTCCCATCCGCCCCCGTCGACGTTAATATTACGAAGTTTCGGGGCGAATCTCCGCTGCCGGCGCGATCGGGAAATGGTCGGATTCCCGGGCGGAGGAGGCCTTCGTGGGGGACCATGCACCGGACCGAAACTACCATTCTGGATCGGGATGGTGTAGGAACGATAACTTCTTTACCGAAATCTTGGAATTTGTTATGGCGGAAACGCGGAAAGGGCTGTTAAATCAACGAGAGAACTGTGCGAATTAGGAATCGTGCACGGTAAAGTAGGTTACGTTGGTTTGGAGTGGATTAGGGTAATGCGTGCTGAAGCAGAGTTGGGCATGTTTCATTCGATTAACGAATAACGAATACAATTTTATTGTTAGAAGTTATTCGAAATGTTATTCGAGTAGTTTATTCGATATATTATTCCAGTGTAATTTTGATCCCAGGAATTTATTCGAAACGTTATTTGGATACAATTATATTCGAGATATTAGTCGAATCAAATTTTAATCCAGAAATTTATTCGAAGGATATATTCAAAATGTTGAGCGAATATAATTTTATTGGAAAAAGAATTACTCGTTATTAGGAATAACTTTCTTATTTGCAGATTTATTCAGATCCACTGTTATTCATTATTCATAGAATTTCTGAAAGTACAGTCGACCCTGTATCGAAATTATCAGAAGCAAAAATTTAGAAATTTAGTTTTACTTAATTCCTTTTTTTCACAAATGATCTCAAAAAGATCCAGAGCGTCAATATCATTCGACTTAAATTAAATTATCCTCAGTAACCCTTCGCAATATAATACCGCATCACTCTGAATAAAAAAATTGATACGAGTATCCAAAGATATGTATAATAAACCCTCCAACCCTCATTTGTATTACTTTACAGATATTTGGAAAAAGAATTCCCAAAAGGAGCCTTATTTTCCAGCCACTAAAAGAGATGTATCTCCACAAATACGCAGGCGAAATTTTTATCATTGAATATCTTCGAAGCGAAAGGGTCGGGCTACCCTACTCGAAAAAAAATTCATCCGTTGTAAATTAAAGTAAAAACTCGAATAAACATTCCAGAATTTTCTCAAATTATTTTTAAAGCCAGAAGAATCGAGATATCAAGCCCGTGGTTAAAAGAACCGTGGTTACCGGCTGTGATAACAACAAAAAAATACCTCGCTGCGCCGACGGAGGGTTAACGAGTAAATATTCTGATTGAATAAACATCCTGACTGACTGCAGGAACTCCAGCTCTCTCGAAAGCTGCAATCGATGTCCTTGATTATGAAAAGTATCTCGTTGAACAGCGGCATCGACCGACCGAATCAATTGAAAATTCATAATCAAGCCCCGGAGGAACGTCGTATTTACCGGAATCCCAAGAAGCCCGGGAGAAAAAGAAGTACGGTCAGCATCGTAAATCCAGGCGAACTTCGTCCTAGCAATCAGCAATCGAGCAACCCCGGTCCTGGACGACGACGACGACCCCGCGCACTGATCGGAAGTTGACCGCTCGACCCGAACGGCCCCGCTCTTCGCAGATCGTTTGCCTAAACGACGAAACTTCTCGAGACGCTCTTGTTTTCCCGAGAGCTTGCCGAGATAATTCCGGCGGCTTTATCGCCGGCCGCGATGCGTGAGCCGGACGGGCGACGAAACACGGGCCTCCTCTCGCAGCCGGAGTTTAGGCATAAAACCGGGCAAGTTATTCATGAGTGACGAGTCGGATGCCAGAGCTTTTCGGAGAGAGAATGCTCTGCTGACCTACATGCCGTGCTTCGGAAGTTTTGCGCATTGCGTTGCCCGTTTGATCGCCGGTTATTATGGGCACGGCTCGATGAGTCGTAGCTGTGAAAAAGATCGTTCTACAGGAAAATATACGTTCGGTTTACGGTCGTTGATCAGCGAGCATACTTTCGAGGTGCAGCGGCAATTTTATTCCTATCCTCTTCTATAACGACGATCCCCGTCCGCATCTCGGTCCGCAGTTTCATCCTCCTCGGGAACCTCGTAAGGCTGTGCCTGTTTTTCCTGCTTTTAATGCTGCTTTTATTCCCTTCGGTATTTTAATTCAGTTTCAGGTGTTCGCAGACGAGGAACGTTTCAAGTGCTTGGTCGAAGGCTTAATTAATGGCGAGAGCGAAGAATATTACCTCGTTAGTTGCTACGTATGAAAAAATGTTATGCGCGTGCGTTTTTCGAGCGCTGGGATCTTGATCTCGAAGACTTAAACTATGGTGAAAGTGGACAATATTTCTCATTATTCGCTGCGTGCATGATCGAATGATGTGCCTGCAGCCTGTGGAATAAGATGCGCAGTTCTGATATATAGTCAATATGTTGACGTTCGTTATCTGTGGTGAATAAATTGTTAACCCTTTCGGTACGAGCACTCTGCCCGCTGTGACACTCTCGCTGTACGAAGCACCGCGCCGAAAATTCGCACATAGTCGATCCTCCTTCATATGAAGATATTTCTTAAGCGTTAAGTAAAACCTGTGCTTGATAAAACGAGGTTTTTTCGACAAAAGTGTTGTCTGTAGCTTAAGAGATATTCAGAGATATTTATATAAAATAATAAGAGGTATTTCTATAAAATTTTGATATTTTTACCGATCGTCGCATGCACGCCGGATATATCCGGCGCTCGTACCGAAAGGGTTAAAAGAGAAAGGAAATTATCTAACACGTTAAATGAAGGATTGATTATATGATCAATAGTATTACATGGAAAATATTTGATATTTATGAGATAAGTATCGCCTGCATCAATTATATAGATACTAAATTTCAAGTTCAGATCAAAGCTAACGCAGTGAAAATAAGCAGACAGTCATTGACAACCATTAACAAGTATCTACATGAAACTTCGGAACGTCATGAAAATGACAGGTCACAATCTTTTCATTTACTATTATTCGGATCGTAAAGATTCATTTACGATATATTTATTCGATGTATGTATTTCTTGCAGCAAATATTGCAATAGCGCTCGTTAAAAATCAGAATAAATGTCTTATCGTTGCTTTTATAAACTGATATAAAACTGCTGCTTATAACGTCCTGTAAAACCAATGTGAAACACAAAACAATAAAATTAGATTTTCCATAGCAAAAATCGAAGAGCACAGTTTATCTTCGACGTACTCGAATCTCGAAGAATGAAGGGAGTTACGAAAGGAGAAGTACGAAAGATGTCTAGACACGAAAATAGAACGTTCACCTCCACGAAATACTGAAATCTACTGTTGCGAGTATCGCAACGCAGCAAAAGTCTCCCCCGGACTCTCTGTTTTCCGCTCGAAGCACTTCGGGTTAAAAATTTCTGTCGGAACGTTTCCCAATTTATTATTTATCCTGACGCGAACGTCTAACATTAAATGAAACCGGGAAATCGAGGCTGATGTATATTCCTGTGCCGGGTGCGGCGCGACGCAAGTTTCGCGTTTAATGCACATGCATAGATGCGAACACGGTACGCCATTTTCCTATTTACATACGGCCACCTATACATGGTTTCGGGCACGCGTACATAAGCAGTAAAGGTTTTCTGCTCAACAGACAGAGAGCCGGCGATAAAATATAGAGACGCCGTAACGTTGGAAATGGCTACCAAGTGATGCTGAGGCTGCACCCGCAGGATTTTAAACGATTGGCGTCTCATAAATTGATCCTGGACCCTGGCCTTTCGCCGCGCGTACGCTCCTACGACCTCGCCGCGATCGCTCGCTTTTTTATCTCTTAATTTCATCCATTTCCGTCAAATTTGATTTCGAAGTACGAAAACCCGATAAATCGATGCCGCGAGGCGGCCGCATCGCCGGGCGCTCGTTTAAACGTTGCTCTCTCCTGCGACCGTCCACTGTTTTCCTGTTTCTTTCGTGAGCAGGAAATCATCGCGTCGAGGTGTTCATCGTCCTGAGGAAATCATCGTTCCGAGGAAATTCTTTTCCGAAACGTCCTCGTATAGATCATTTGGAGTTACGTTAATTTATAGCAATTTCATAATTTACTTCAATGGTCTTTTTCACATTTTCTCATATACAGATTAGATTTTTATATATAGATTGCTCTGTGTCTGATAATTTTTCATTTATTATATATTTATTATTATATACTATACTATTTATTACTTCTTGTGTTGCATCATTATACATATATTTTCGTTTTTATTGGGGTCTTCTGATGGCTATAAAAAAACCTCTTCCTTTCTAACTCTCCTTCTTGCGTCTCTTATTATCTAAAATTTATCTAAAATTATTATTGTTATAAGTAAAAATGTTCGAAAATGTGGCTCGCGACACGATGGTTCCAACCCAATCGAGTACTGTAATCCAAAGAGATTTTAAATTAGGAATGTTAAAATAGTGGAATATAAAGTAATATTTTGAATTTAAGAAATGAGGTTTTTTTAATTTTGATAAATTAAATTAAAGACTAGGATTAGATACCCTATTATGATAATGAAAAATTTGAGTTAATAATTAAATGTAAAACATTAAAATTAAATAATTTGGCGGCTTGATATTCCTATTAGAGGAACCTGTAGTTAATTGATGGACTTAAGATGATGTTTATGTATTGTCGTTTATAAAAATTATAAATATAATTTATTAACACCCGCTAATAATAAATCCAACATGAATCGGTGTCTACCCCAGACCAATTATACCGTCTTGCAACTGTTTGCAGAAGTGAACCGTTCAACGGACGACGTTACCAGAACCAGGCCTTGAACATTCACAGGAAGTTCCGGCGTCTATTACCCTAGGATCCTGCCACGATCATAGACATTTCGCCGGAGGAACTTCGTTGGCCGACCATCCCCGTAGCATCGAAAATAATATCGTTCACGGGCTCGTTCGTACGCAGCTCGCGGAAAATTCGTCTGGAATTACATCGCCGGCCGCCCTGAATTTTTCACCGTTCCCCGGGAACGCTTCTCTCATCTGGCTCGATACAAGTTCCCTCTATTATTGACCTTTCACGCCCGTTATTCGACAAGCGCCGCCGTTCGCCGAGGTTTCTTCCGGCTGGATGAAATTTCTGCATCAGGAATCCAAAAGATGGGATCGCTCGATCGCGTTTCCTCGGCCCCCGGGGTTGTCCGGGTGTCAAACCCGCCTCCGGATCCGTTCCGCATTTCGCCGACACGTCTCTCGACTTCCATTGATAATCTAGCTCTGTTCTTTCCCGTCTCCTCCGGACGAAATCCCTTTTTCTTGTCTTCGTTCTCTTGCTCCCGAACTCCGAATACCGCCGGAAATTCTGCTAAGTTTCAGGAAGAAGATCGGTTCTAAAAAAAAAAGCTAGAAATAAAGTGGTTTCTGCGATTTCATTCGAGAAACTATGAAGTAGTACAGTTTTAAATCTGCAAGACAATTTGTCTTACGTTCAAGGGATCTGTACCGATTTTTTCGTTGATAAATGCGTTTCTCGCGTATCTTGAGGGATTTTGCTGCATTAAAGAGAGAAGCTCTGAAATACTGAACATAAAATGGCTTCTGTAATTTCGTTGAAGCAACCATGAAGGAGTGCTATTTCCTGTTAACAGCGAATTATTATTGACTATCGTTATACCAAATTTTTTAATTAATTATCATAAGAGAAAGGTATTGTTACAGGATTAACGATTACTGCGTTAACCAGGATCAACAATTGCATTTAGTAATTAATAGTAATCATACAGCAAGATCTTTGATGATTAATCTTTGTAGCCCACGACTGTCTTCGGAATATCGACAGCCCTTGAATTGTTTGTACCTTTCAAGTGGAAGTTATTTGAGCCTGCTATAAAATATAATCATAATGTTGAAATTAGGTTACAAATTTTATCCATTTATTACAAAATTTACCACGACAAATTTTAAACAGTGAAGAGATAAGAAAGATTGAAGTATAACAATACATCATTTTCTAACTAAGAAGTCGTTAACAAAAGGAAGAAACAGCTTTTATTTTGCACTAAGATCCGAAATCTGTAATACTATACAAGTTTCGTTCGATAAAGACAATATTTAATACAATTACAAGTTGGTGCAACACAAATTGGTGTTGCAGTGCTAAAAGTATGTAGATAACGTATTGTTGCGAGTTTTGTCGGCTCCACGCATTACACGTCGCGGCATTTTATTCACAGTTTACTCTATTTACAATTATACTTTACATAGCTAATATAATACCGTTCTTTGTAATAAGTAGACTGCGAATATATATGAAGCTAAACCGTATTGAAATATGCAATAAATATGTAGAGTACATGTTAACACCATGTGGAATGTATGCATATATAAGTCATTTTATTATGCATCCTTATTTATCATAATTTGTGTTGCAATATATAATAATTGTTTTTTCAAGGATTTCTTGCTTTGGGGATGGTGTCTTAGTTAAGAGCTAAGGTATCACGATCAGAACTTCGACAATGATCAAATTAAACTAACATCTCAATGCACTACTTGTGTCCACCTATTATTTCGATGAAATTGGTGAACTATAGTATATATATAATGATTTATTTAATGTGCAGGTTACTGATGAATAATAGGTAGAATTGTTTCTCTGTAATAACAAAGATTTTATTATTCTAAACAGGATAATACTTATTATAATACTTATATACTAATTATTTATCCTACTTGTAATAACAAAGAAACAACATTCAATGTTAATATTCACACTATCTTTCTGTATTAGCTTTCTTATATTTAATTTCAGTTCTTTCTACTTCGGCTTATATTGTCGCACTGACGTCACATGTCTATTCGTTCAATTATCTTAATACTATTGGAGATCTAACTTATCGACCTATTTACGCGGTGAATTTAATATAAGTTAGGATGATTTCCTTACATATATAAATCACACGGCAGTTATAACATTAAAGTAGCAAGAATCCTAATTTATGGTCCATAAAATGTTGGAAGTAAAGCTTATTCTAGTGGAAAAGTATGTAAAGTGTGCAGGAAACATTAAACATATGCCTTCATCCATCTATTATGTAAAAATGTAAAATATACGCAATGTGAGATATATGTCTTTGAATATAAATCTACAATTTAGTAATAAGATATAATGATACGAGTAGATCGCCCGGCAGTTCGATCTCAACTGTCCACTGCCTGTCAGCACAACGGTTCCGTGACAACCCCTAACTTCAATTATTTCCTTAGAGCTTGTCCACTTCAGGGCAGTATCACATTACAGCGACTTCGTTCAAAGAATTCGCCGTAGAAGCATGTTTTTCGCGAACTGACACCGAGATCTATAAGTGGTCTACGAGGGTTGTAAATCCCTCGTTCTAATATGACAGCGTGATAGGTGATTCTAATATGACAGCGTGATACGCGATTCTAATATGACAGCGTAATCCGCGATACCCTATAACCACTTAAGGTGATACAGCTAGTAGAGAGGTGAAGGTCGCTGCACACTTTTTAACTTGGAATAAATACTATATATATTTATAATATATATTTAATATATTATATAAATATATTTTATAATATATTTTAAAACAAAATAGCTTGAGTATTAGTAGTATTAGTATAGCAATAGCATGGGTTCATTGACTATGTTTCACGGTTGCGTCGAGAGATGAACTGTCATCTGAGGATGGATGGCGTAAAAAATGTAAGTTCGGTATAGGTATGGCATTCATTCTGAGATAAGGGGATTCGCTGATCGCAACTGTGCGGACACGGGGAAAAGGCGTGGTTGTTTTCGATGATTGGCTATGAATAAAAAGAAGAAAATGAACGACTACAAATCGAAAGTCCCTCGCAGGTACATATGTACCCTTGAGTGACGTTCGCGGGTAATCCGCTTGTCCCAACAAAGTACAGTAATAGGTAATAAATCGGAAAAGCGTCTTAAATTAAACAATGTAGGCGAAAATAACAGACTCGACGATGGCTCGACCTTTGGTTGCTAAATGTGGAGAATACTTCCGGAAATGCTAACACATTTTTTACTAGGCATTACGGCCTTTTAGGAATAATGCTACTACAATAATTTAGTGTTACTGGGATCTGCGATTTTGTGAGACGTGCGGGCCAGATGAGCTACGAAGGGGTCTAATTGCCTCGTTTATGGTTTGGATATGCAGATGGTAGTAATGACGTAGGATACAACAAGATGTTCTTTTCCGCGAACGGAACACATTCGTCACAGACAACGTTTGAACCTGAGCGGTCCCAGAAACTGAATCATCCTCGCGCAGATCTCCTCGATTCCGGCCGGTGTTTTCTCGTTTTGCCCGGAACGTTTCCTACTTACCAAGGGGTTGGTCGCGTGCCAGCAAGATGGAAATTACGTGCTTGCGACATCCGTCATACAATGCGATTGGCTGGGACAAAGAATGTGGCGACCCGGGGTCCTTTCATTCCAACTTCCTTCCCGGACTTGCTCGCCTCCTTCCTGGTTCCCCGCGGTTGAATCTGTGCGCAACACCGAGAGGACCCCGGCGCATGTCAGCAGCGAACGCGAAAAAATGCCAATGCGGATTTCGCGGCGCGTTCTTATACGTTGAATCCAGCGTCTTGCGGTTTACTTTTTCCAATGCACGGCCAGCCACTTGGCACCGTTAATCGGTCGCTCGCCGCGCTTCTGTGTTCCCTACCTTCGAGCGAACCTCGATTAACCGTATTGCGTGGCATTGTCGAAGCCGGTGCCAACTGTCAAAGCCAGCAGCCTCCGCGAATTGCATGCCAGCGCGAGAAAACACTGGGTCCTTAAAACATCGTTTCACGGGTGAACCGTTCTCACTTTGGGCATCGTAAAAACGAGTTCTAAAATTTATAAGCGACGAGCATGATACAGGCCAGAGTCGAGCATTGTTCGAACTGTTTCGAAGAAATATTTGTCCAAAATGATTATCCGGAATAATAATTTTTAGTCGCATGTTCTATTTGAATAATGATCTCTTATTACTCGTCATGAATTATTCTGTCTTTTTGTTCGAATAATTCTTTATTAGATGTTATATTATTCTATTTCTTTGTTCTAGCTTTAGTAGATAACGAAGAAATTTTCAAAAGGATTCCGAATAGCAATTGTAAAATAGTTCTAATATCGACTGCTTTGTTGTTACGCAATTTTATAATAATATATTTAGACGAGAGCGCTCAGGATATGCTATGGTAAAACACTTCATACTCTATCACTTTTATTTAAATGGAATTCCTGTACGAATAATTTATTCGAGATATTTCTCGAGTCAAATTTTAAAGAATTTATTTGAGATAATGTAGAAATTACATTTGTCAAGATTATTAATTTATTTATTCCTCTGGGACACCTAGGTAGCAGGTCACGCTAGAAGCCCTTAGCAAATATAGGAAGAAGCAACGAGATTGGAGATACGAGAGATACGAAGCAACCTTAGAGATAATTAAACCTGGCTCATCTTGAATAGCGTTAGACGCATAGGAATATAATGATCAAACTATTATTATTAACTCTCCATGAGCCCGTGTAACTTTCAAATCCCTTATTAATATGTCGAGATTTTACGAAATAATTTTAGTTCTTTCACAAGATACAGCTTAACCCTTTGCATTCAAGTGGTGACTCTGAGGCAATATTAAAATCGCTCTATCACGTCCCAAGATCATTTTTACACCAACAAAGTTCATTTTTGTATGCATAAAAGTGCACTTTGTTACATAGAATGGAACACTATAAGCCAGGAAAATTATTTCAGATTTACAGTTAAAATGGCTTCGATTGCAAAGGGGTTAATTATACAAGATCTCTGAAATATCGAAGTAAATGCCTTGCAAGCTGTCTGCGGATAGACATTTAAGAAAAAATTCAGCTGTTAAAGGGTTAAAGCGAACCGTCCACGAATTAGGAATTTGTGGATCGACGACGAACGTTCCAGAAAATTCTACGTAGGCGCGACGTGTGGGGGGTCGGTTAAGAAGCCGCTGAAGGATCAAGAACATCTCGGCATTGTCACGGAGCGTTCGATCTGCTCGATAGTTGGCCACTTAAAAAAACGACGTCCGCCGCATTTTCCGCTCTTGTTGGCCGCTTTCTAACAGTTTTTTTCGAGGCCCCGAACCACCAGCCTCGCTCCCGTTTCGGAGCATCTCGTTCCGCGCGATTCCAGCCCCCCACCCCTCCGTGTTTCACCTCTGTCGGCCGCGGACCTCTTCAGGTAGATACTTCTACTTAATCTGGAGTGCGGATCGATGGGATGGACGGGTCTTTGCCATACCGGCCTCGAGTCTCTGGCTCTCGAGGATTTCATTCAAAGATCTCGACAACCCCGGCCACGCTGCGCCAGCTCTCTCTCCGACCGTTGCACGGAAGCTGCTCGGAGATGGGCGACACGAGTGCAACGTCGAAAAGGATTCGAATGCGTCTTGCCGGATAAAGCCGGTGGTTTCATGAGCTACCGGCCGCCGGGCTGACCGAGATCCGCGGGATGACCTGCCGAGTAGGTATTTGACCGATCCGCCCGGCCCAAATTCAATTTCGTCGAACCCTTTCCGGTTTAACTTTTCCGCTTTTAACAAGTCTACCAATATGGACGGAAGACGTAAATATACTGTGTTCCTTTCTCAGAACAGCACCTCTTGTTGTATCCTATGTTATTGCAACCATCCGCATTTCTAAATCATAAACGAGGCGATCAGACCCATTCGTAACTCGTGTGCAGCGCACGTCTCACGAAATCACAGATTCCAGTAATACCAAATTACCGTAATAGCAATATTTCTAAAAGGCAAAAAATGTGTTAGCATTTCCGTAAGTATTGTCCACATTTAGCAACCGAAGGTCGAGCCATTGTCGATTCTGTTATTTTCGCTTACATTGTTTTTGAGACGCCTTTCCGATTTAGTACCTGTTACGTGTAAGCGATCTCTGAGATGGTCGCCGGTCAGGCGGCGCACTATTTATGTCTCCGAGATAAGGAAGTCTCTGTTTGGGTGATGAGATGGTTCATCGAGGGGAGGACGCCCTTTTTCCGAAGAGAAAGGGCAGTCGAATAAAGATCTTTGAGAAAGAAGCAGCCCACCTAATTCCTCACCTTGTGTCATCTACATACGGAACTTTCTTTCTTCTCCAAGGCTACAGATGTACCTGCAAGGGACTTTCGAATTGTAGGCGGTCATTTTTTTATCTTTTTATTCATAGCCAATCATCGAAAACAACCACGCCTTTTCTCCGTGTCGGAACAATTGCGATCAGCGAATCCGCTTCTCTCGCTACCGATCGTCTTATAATGCGATACTACATCGCATTTTATTAATATTTATACTGCTGTTCGATAATTTAATATTTCCGAGTAATATATGGTGCACGATTCTTGTCGGCGTTGGAGACAAAACTCATAAAACCCTTTTGAACTAATGAATTCTCAGCGTAAGAGCCCTAAGAAGAGAAATACATGGATGCATCGATTAGTTCGAAGGTTAAAAAAGCTTGAATTAAAAATTATATGAATTTAATATCAGGAATTGATATTAAAAAGATTGATGCTACCTTCACCTTTCATTAGGTCGGTCATTCTTTTACAGTACTCGTTATTGAATTTTTCTGTAAAATAAAAAGTCTTGTGTAACAGAATTGAAATAAATTAAAACTGAAATGAATTAAGAGAACATACAAATCATCTAAATCTCATCGATACTCTCAGTCACCGAAGCTATTTCTTAATTTTTTGTTTTATATTTTCACGTAAAGTTAAAATACATATATTATTGTGCTATATGTACCTAAACTTTAAAAAAGAATTAATAAAATTCGTTCCTCCTTCATAATCTAGCATATTACGTATTACTATTCTTTCGACGAAAATTCAATTACTCGTTATCAATTCTTCAACCAGCACGACAGCAATGTATAAACTTAACGCGACGAGTAGTGTTAAATATCGATTATTACTATTTCTTTATTCGTCAGCATTCACGATTGAAATATTCGAGCAAGTTGAACGCTCTTACGATTTTCATCGTAGAATAATAGAATCAAGAAAACGGTTGTCTACTTGATTCCGTTTTGCGCTGATTCCACGAAAGGTCTAAGGGAGCTCGAGTCACTTCCCAGAGTTTGATAATTAGATTAGACGACAAGCAGGTGCGCTGGACACGCAGGAACAGAACAGAGGGAAACAGTTGGATGGAAGGACTGCGCGCGGATGTAGCAGCCTGAAGGGCTTAGGAGATCAGTGACGCGAGTCTTTAGGTGGGACGCCTTCAGCCCGTATCAGCGCGATATAGCTGCACCCTGTTTCTCACGAATTTATGACCGAACTACCTGCCAGATAGGAAAGCTCGTAGATCTACAGTTTCAGAATTTGTGGTTCGTTCGCCGATCATCGTCCCGCGTACGGCTACGGAAACACGTATCGCATTCCGGTCACGTTATCGATCAAATTATTCCAATAAAAGATAAAGTATCCCATCCAACGGCACCTAAATATCTCCCAGTTTCCGGTGGTATTAAAAATGTTTCGAACGTGGTTTATAGAACGTTTTCTCCGCGATAACTGTTCCTTCGATATCTCTCTCCCTCTCCCTCTCCCTTTCTCTCTCTCTCTCTCTCTCTCTCTCTCTCTCTCTCTCATTCTCTCTCTCGACATCTATATTTTATTTCCTCCCATTATTTCGATATTTCTGAATCGAGTTTTAATAAATATACGACTGCAGTAATGGAGAACGCGTGTATTTAATTCGTGCATTTCGAGACACGAGCATTCGTGTACGTAAAAGTGTATGAAAAATTACGAAATAACGTCAAATATTTCTGTTTTTATTTCATATATCTATACAAATATGGACATTTTATTAGTTGCGATAGAACGGATTAAGTATGTAATTGTGATATTAATCCTTTGCAGTCGGGGCCATTTTAATCGTAAAATTATATTTATACATTGTAAAATTGAATTTGTAACTTATGTGACAGATAATAGCTCTTGATTATTTTTTAAATATAAGTAAATTTGATAAAAGTTATTTTGAAACGTGGCATAATATAATTTTTTGAGGCGCCATAGAATCGCCATTCGACCGCAAAGAGTTAACCCTTTTGTCCATATTTAGGTCACTTAGAAGGTTTTCTTAATAATTTTAATGAATAACAGCTTTATTCCTTAATTTCTGTTCTCCTCTGAATTTTTTAATTGTCAGGATTTTAAAACATTTTTATAATTTCTTTCCGAAACTTCGACCAAACTGTGTTACGTATTGTTCGCTCAGGTACTCGCGAAAAGGGTAAGATAAAAATTGGAAAATATCTTTTTTAAGTTACAACAAAACGAACAAAACTATTCTTGACACGATTGAAATTATTGCAAACAATATTAACGAACTATTAAAATTCTTTCTCGATAGCGTCCAGTTTCTAATAATTGGACAAGATTTACGAAGTGGAATAATCATACATCCGCGCTAGCAAAAGTAATAAACAAGTACTAATTGGTTTCTGATAATGAAACGCCGGTGGCCCAAATAACTTCCAATAAAATAACGTTACAAAGCGATATCCAATTTATGACAGTTCTCTTTCGAAAGCGTTCGAGGGAAACGTTTCCCGCGCGTAATTAAAAACGAAATGCGTTATTTCGGTCGGCCCGTGCATTGTTGTTGGGATTTTTCGAAGACTCGCCTACCGGACTCCCCGTGTCTCGGAGTCGCGCGATTCACCCTCAATGAAAACTGTTTCTAATTTAATATTCTCCATTCGGCGCGCCCCGCCGCGTCGTATCAGCGCGCCGGGAAAATTTTTAATATTCATGCATTACAGCCCTTAGTTTCGGAACGAACTATTTTGCCCGTAGTTTTCATTCTGTCGTTCCGGGACGGAGCGGCGACGTTACCGCGTTCCGTGTCCCCGGCTTTCGCTTCCAGGGAACTGTAACGAAACAAGACCGCGAACGGCACAGAATTATTCTGCCTCGTGCTTTACTTGTTTCCAATCTGTCGAGCGAGCGATGTCGCGGGCCTCGAATCCCCTGCAACATTTTATATTCCGCGCGCGGTCGTTCCCCGACTTGTTCCTTCGCCGCTTTGCCCGCTCCCGCAATCACCGAATAATGTTCGCTTCGGCTACGAAGAACGCGCACCTGACGAAGCCGGACGATACCTGTGGCGTCAACCGCCGACAATTATCGACCAATTTTTACGCAAGTTCGCAACCAACCATCGCACAGTGGTCCAGAGAACGATAACTTGTTGTCAAAAGTGAGTATTTTCCTGAGTTTTTTTTTGTAAACCTCGCAGAAAGTTTTGCAATTTCGCACCGATAAATTGAAATAATTTTTCTGGTATTATAAGAATATTTCATCTTTTACACATGTAAGTTTAAGAAATAATTAAGAAGTAATTAATTGCATTAAATAAGAAATATAATAAGTCTTCTTTGGTACATATAATGTTAACACTTTACCGATCGATCATTTTACCGTAAACATTGTTATATTTTCATAACATTATCATTATCAAGTATTTATTTTATTTTATTTATTTTATTCGTCGCGAAAGGCATCTAATATTTAAAAGATTATAGAATAATACCTTAATATTAGATAATAAATAATTGATTGACGTGGCAACCTATTTACAGGCTATTAATCAAGTAAAGTGTTAATTGGCAACCCAACTAATCTATATCATATTAGGCCGTTCAATCTAAGTTCAGTTATCAAGTAACTGTCGCTCAAATACTAGTAATATCATCGAGACCTAAAAATTTGAGAATATAATTTGATCATTACGGAACGTCGTTTCCTCTATTAGAACACGATATCTCCTTCGCAAGTAATTTTCATTAATGGTTCATTTCATTCTACTCTTGACAATATCACATTTCCAGAAAAAATGTTGGAGATCTTCCACTCTGCGTGTCGGAGGGTTGGATACAAACACACACACACACACACACACACACAGCAACGTTTATATTAGTAAAAAATACAGAAAGTCCAACTGGAAGTAGTGAATCATTGCCTATATTCGTTTGGATGATGTTATATTTATTTAAATTACCTATATAGCCACCTGTGAACTCTTATCTAAACTGTTCAGTGCCAACAACGCGCTTTACGTTCTGTAAACACTCAAACATTTTCCTGCAGCTACATGCACGCGGACCACTAAAATAACTCAGACGATTACTCGTGAAAACTAACGTAGAATCGGAGACCGCGGGAGGTCGCACTTCAAATGCGCGCATTCTTGTTCCGAATTGTGCAAGCTTTCATATAAAATAAGTCCGAGATCAGGCTTTGTTAAAGTTTTAAGTGGTGTAAACCTTGATCCATTTGTACACGCCTTATAAGACGTTTAAATGCGTTTTTACGCTTAAGAACAACTAACGAAAATAAATAGTTTCACTGTCAATTTAATAAATTTGCGAGAAGATTTGTTTTTTTAATATATATATATACCAATAACTTACTATCTAAAAATTTCATTCGAGTTTAAAAACTTACAATGAAAATAATTAGTTTCACTGTCAATTTAATAAATTTGTCTCTATAACGATCAAGACAGTAAAGACTCTTACCCAAAGATTTATTTTTCTAATATCTATATACTAAACATTTTATTATCTAACAATTTCAATCGAGTTCTCTATTACGCGATAATATATCTAAATTCGCTTTAACTTCGATTTGAATGATTCGAAGGGCCGTCAGCTCGAAACAAATATCTTGAAATATCAGAATCGAGAAATATACTTTCGACCGAAAATTACCGTGCATCGGATCACCGTGCATCGCCGAGTATTCCTCCGTTATTACATTCTTTACGTTTTTCTTTTCCATCTACGACAAGCATCTCGTCTTCCGTCACGATATTCTGTCGGCGTTCAGCCCTCGCCGCGCGAAGAAACGCGACAATCTTACTTGGGAATTCTTCGCGAATCGAAGCCATTTATGTTGAAGCTCTCGCCGGCTGGGTTTGCGGCACGCACGTCATTCGCTGTCTTTGAGAGAGCTCCCGGGCTTTCCTAGACAACTCTCGTTCGTGACTTTCTTCTATTCGCGAATACCCACGTCGCAGTCGACCGTGGACGTTGATTTGATCAAATTTTAGAGAGCGAAACGCTCCGTTGTCTAAGTTCGTAATATTTTTAAATAAGAAACTCGGAGATGCGCCTTTTCATCTGCCATTAGAATAGTTAACGTTCGTCCGATCTTTACCAGCTACAATTGAGGTGTTTCATTGAGGTGCATATTCAGGTGTTTCTTGAAAAGGGTAGCAAATTTTCTACAGTAATCAAAGAATTTATTGTTGTTAGCTAGAAGTTGTTGAAATAATTGGCAAATGAGATCGCCTTTCGTGTTTGATACAATTGGAGTCATTTAAAGATGAAGCGAGGTAAGTCAATCTTTAACTAAGTTAATTTAATATTACTATTATATTATACGTGCTTTAATATTGTATTTAATACTTTCTATTATAACCTTTCTCATATATTTCTAATAGCACTTTAACATAACCGCGACATAACGGAATGAAAACCCTATAAATTCTTTAAGAGAAATATTTCGTCCAATATTATGCATCATTCACGATACTTGCATTCGTTTCTCTTTTCTTAGTGCACTTCTATGTTCAAATCCAAATAGATAACACTTTAGTGTGTTCCATATCTGAAGTGAAATATATCGTTCAAAAATATACGCCATACGAAAAATATTCTTAATTGAATAACAAACGTTGAACACGTTTCACGATATTTATATTCGTTGCTTTTTTCTTAGACCATTGTTATCTAAAATGAAAATGGATAACACTGTAATCTAATCCATCCTTGTGGACAAATATTTCGTCCAAAGTGTGGACACGAAAATATATTTTTAAACGAGCAACAAATGATGAACACGTTTCACGATATTTATATTCGTTGCTTTTTTCTTAGACCATTGTTATCTAAAATGAAAATGGATAACACTGTAATCTGATCCATCCTTGTGGAGAAATATTTCGTCCAAAGTGTGGACACGAAAATATATTTTTAATTGAGTAACAAATGATGAACGCTTTCCACGATGCCTGTGTCGCATACTTATATCGTTGTACGAAAGAGTTACAATATCGACCGTTTTTTCGGACGGCTGGAAATCGAGAGACAAAAGGAATGCACGAAAACAATTGAGTCTCCGTTGGTCGACGGGGCTCGCGATAATTTCTTACGTCTCGCTCTTGATTTGGATTGTGCGGGCCAATTGTATCGAGTACTTTATCCGGTCACCTTTTGTTGCCGCCACAAAGAACCCGCCCGACAATGGCGGCTCTCTCTTTCTCTCTTTCCCCTCTCTCTTTCTCTCTCTCTCTCTCTCTCTCTCTCTTTATTTATTTCTCTCTTTCTGTCTTGGCGACCGTTCGAGTCGGTTTCACGCACTTACCTGCGACGAGGAAAACTTCTCGATCCTCTGCGGACGCAATCACGCGACTTCTGCGGGACATCCGGCGCTCTATCCTCCAGCCGATCGATCCGCGGTTTTACTTTTATAGGGGAGCCCCGTCCCGCTCCGGCGTTCCACGAGTTTCCGGCGAAAATACCCGGTGACCGAAACAAAAACTTCCACGGACGTTCCCAAACTGCCGCTGTTCTGTGTACGAGAGAAGCGGGCAAAAGTTGAAATGTCGGGCATGCCGATTCGCGTTTCGACGATCCCGATACTCCACGGCTCTAAGGAAATCGAGACGTCGGGGTCGGCCCGTAAATAAAACTAATTTCAAACGGCCGAACTTTTCGGCTTCCCGCTCCCGGTTGCGCTTTTTTATTGACTCGCGCGGCGCTCTTTCTGCGAATCTTCGCTACGGTTTCCCTGGGGACAATCTTTATGCAAAATAATTTTAATAACTTCGAAGCTGTGCCAGGATACTCGTGAATTAGTTGAAATTTGACGCTGTTCGACGTTTCTTTAATTGTTATTAGAAGCGTGTCACACCATCCAGTTTAACTGTGAAGTGAGTTGATAATACTGGATATTTAATATTTATATTTTAAGAAGTTGCGTCAATTAATTTGTAACCATAGTTTTACCGCTGAAATTGGCACTCAACTGCTATTTAATCTCTTTAACATTGTTATCGTATTTTATATAACATGCGATGTATTTCATGTGATATATAAGGTGTCGTAAAAGCGTCTAACAAACCGGAAAATGGGAGACACATTTGAAGCAACTTTTTCGTTGAGGAGTTATTCGGGAAAAACATTGACCAATGAGAGGCGCGCTCAAACAGCGCGAAGCGACCAAGCCAATCAGCAGAACTGGGCTTCGCCCGCGCGTTAGCTCGCCCGCCTCGGGCCAGCGAAGCTCGCTTCTCATTGGTCAATGTTTTCCGTGAATAACTCGTTAACGATGCCTCGGAGAAAATTTGTGTAAAAGAAAATGTTATTTAAAATTGCGCCAGGTATCTCCCATTTCTGGATTGTTAGACATTTTTGGAACATTTTGTATACGATCAACCCTACCCCTACATCTCTTAAACATCCATTGCGTCTTCGCTCTTGTTGCTATAGCTTTCATTATATGTATAAGGTACAGTGTTCAATTATCTCACGATATTTATCAAAAATTACGGTTGAAACATACCATTGAATCATCAGAAGCGTGCGAAATATCACTCGCACATCCCCCGTACAATATTCCGCACGCACATAGCGAACGTAAATAATCCGTTTACTTTCTTCCAGACGAATCTGTCCACACGATTTCCACTCTATATTTTTCCAACTACTCTTTTCCCGACGCGCGAACTAAAATTTACAGACGCGAACTTTCCGTTACATTGTTCCCGTCGCCGTTACTCTTCCCGTTTACAAAACAGCCGGGCGACGTTATTTTCGCGCGTCGATGCCGCGAAGTATCCGTTACAAAAAGGTCCGACAAAGCATTACCGGTTTCCATGGGAGCGAAAACACTCACCGAAAGTGATATCTCTCGCGGTCACGGCGGTGTTCGATTCCAATTCCAAAATCTTTGCGCGCTAGGACTTCTGCTTTGTCCTGATTCACAGTCACCGTGATTCTTGCGAGGACTATGTCCACTGTGCAGGCAAGTATAGTATAGTGTTATATTACATATCAATATTGTAAATATAAATAATATATACTATCATACTATACGATATAATATATTATATCATAGTCGCTATCGAATAAGTACTGAATCGAATAAAATTTATCTAGATAAAAATTTATTAGAATAAAGAATTTGCCTAGGAATATATATAGGAAAAGTAAGTAATTTAAATTAAAATAATAGAATATAAAGTGTTTGTTCATAGTCCATCGATTTATTTATTTCGTATTACTTTCTCGAATTCCGAGTATCTGTTTCTTATAATTTCTAAAACGTAAGAGTCTTTTGATATTTAAATATATGACTATATTTTGTACGAATGCCATACTGGATTCGCTTGCTATTCAAATAAAAAGACTCTCATCGTTTCAACGTCTTTATTATAAACAGATCAGAGATTATTGAATTCTTGCGAAGACTATCTCTACTGTGCAGGCAAGAATTAGGTAGAATTTTATTTTTATATATTATATATTAATATTATAAATATAAATACTATATCCTATTATACAATAAGTATTCGAATAAATACTCAATCGAATAAAATTTATCTAGGTAAAAGTTTATTAGAATTTATCTAAGTATATATAGGGAAAGTAAGTAATTTTAATTAAAATAATAGAATATAAAGTATTTCTTTGTAGTGTTTATCGATTTATTTATTTCATATTACTTTCTCGAATTCCAGCCATCTTCTCATATTTAAATATATGACTATATTTTATACGAATGCCATACTGGAATCGCTTGCTATTCAAATAAAAAGACTCTCATCGTTTCAACGTCTTTATCATAAACAGATCGGAGATTATTGAATTCCGTTCGAAAAACGAACATTTCGGTATACTGTACTGCGTACCGCCATCCGAGGAATGATTCATGGTGGCTATTATTCACAAACGATTTAGCGCTCGAATAATGAATACCGCGATCCATAGGGGTAGTTGAGCAAATGGCAAAGGGGTCGTAGGTTGACTCAAGCCGGAGTAAACCCGGCGAAATCGAAAGCAACCCTCTGCACTCTTTTCCAACTGTTTTCCATAAACGTTTGAAAAGCCACAGAGAGGCCATCCCCCTTTCGCCGGACATTAGTATTCCTTGTGTCTGAACCTAAACGCTGCCGCGTCTGTGTCAACGCTTGCTCGATGATTTAACAACTTGTCTCTTAGTAATCGAATCGTGGCGAGGCAAATGTCTGTCGATTTTTATATCGATAACAAGAAATATTTAATATTAAATTGTATTAAATGTATTCATTTATTTATTCGTATACAGAGGTGGGTAAAAATATTGCAACTAAGTATACAAACATTTACAAATACTGTTTCTCTGAACTGTGTTGCATACGGTAGATATGAAATAGTAATTTATCTCTGTATTTAATATATAATGAGTATTTGAGATATATATTTTACAATATGAACTTAAAATAGTTCGTTGGAACAAATATTTTCTTTATTCTGCGTCAAATCAATTTTGAAAAATTATTTTATACAAACGAGAGTGTTACATTAATCATTTCCTATACTTATCTAAACATTTTTACCCAGGTAAATAAAAAAAATACTAGCTAAAGCACTTCATGGATTCTATAAATATATCATAAGTATATAAAATATATATTTGACAACATTAACGTGAAATATTTCATTGGAACAACTATTTTCTTTATTCTGCGTCAAATAAATCATGAAATATTATTTTATACAAACAAGAGCATTTCAATAACCCTTTCGCTACGGCAGGTCCGTCCGCCGAAGTACCACCACTAAATGGAAACTTGCGACATTTTCATGCTTAAAGTTTATTGCACAATACGTTTTGATATCGTTGCAATAAATAACAGTTTTAAGAAATTTTGAGAAGCTTTAAGCTTTAAAGAGTGATTAATCTAATATATCACTATAATTAACAGAATATGTTGAGCCGACAACAAAAAATGTTGTCATCAACTACAGATGGCAGTCGTATACACATCATTTCGATGCCGCATATATGCGACACTCGGCGCGAAAGGGTTAATCACTTCCTATATTTATCTCAATATTTTTACCTATGTTTGGTTATATGTGTTTGAATAATAGTTATCAAATACTAGATATTTAGATTGCCTTTGATTCTGTATACACATTGACGGTATCATGCATCATATAACATGCATTCTGTTCTATACAACTGCGTTCAATATGTCATTGTGATTTTGAATTGCAATCCGTATCGACTATTCTACCTTTTGTACAACATATAATAAATCCTACAATAACAGTTCGTCCGATTTTGATTTACTGCTTTGAATCAACAGATTCTTGTCATTCTGGAATCAATTAAAAATTTTATGGACAGCATACAGCACAATGTTATAAAACAGGTAAAGCGGAAAATTTCGTTCGTGAAAACGAATGCGATTGTACTAAACCTCAAATACTAACCAATGTTAAATGCATTGACCTTAACATTGAGATAAATAAGAATTTTGATAGTGGCTGTAAAAAATAACAATGCCACTAACAATGCAAAGCACAATTTTTATTATAAGTAAAGAAAAAAATTAATGCTAGCATTTACTTACATTATATTTCGTACAATTCTTTCTTTTTTGCTTAGTAATTTTTTTGTGAAATATAAGTATTACTATCTGTTTTTTATTTACAAATGAATTGACTATAATGATTTATCGTAAGTAAAGTTCAATGATAGAAACGTGTTTGGACTGCGTAAATTCATTTTCCAAGAAAAATGAACATACATTGATTATTTGATTTGATTGAATGTACGAACTCGTTAGACAGATATAAATGAAAACTTTGTGGCAAATGACGAGCATAATTAGAGACGAGAATAGAATAATTATTAAACGGCATAATAAATACTATACCAGGTATATATAGTATACCAATACAATACCACTGTACTTTCGATGCTTTCTAGAACGTATACCTGCAGTAATTGAAAAGTATTAATTAAAATCTGAAGCTAATTTCACCTATCGACGGTGATCGGAAATTCGAAAAATAAATCACCGTCGTTAATGTTCACTAGACCGGCGTTCAATTCGTAAAAGAACGACGAAAGATCTTCAACGCCGTCGATCGAACAACTAGATAAGGCAGCATAATTCATAAAGTGCCGCCTAGCGCAATCGTAATACGGGCTTTGTCCCTAGCCAAGCACGAGCATAAATCAAGAGCCGCACTATGGTTGTACAAGCGCCGTGGAATACCACGCTCGCTGGATGCGACGACCAAAGCAAATATTTTATCCCCGCGAATTAGCATAGATTTCAGGTATCGCCGAATAGGAAGACGTAATCGCCGCGAAGGTTTATCTGCGAACTTGGAACCGGCCGGTTCGCCGAATCCGCGAGGACCGGCGCCGCGACTTTATATACGAACGGAAACGCGAACCGCCCAGATATCACGCTGATAATGCCGATACCGCGACCCTTTTTCACGTGTGCGGGCAACCTCTGCCCGCGCGAGGAAAATTAATTGGTATCACGGGGACGAGCTTACATTTAACGTGGGACTCCGACCGCTTCGGATTACAATATTCATGAGACCGTTTTATGAATAAACGTTACACAACGATATGTAAATTGGGGTTTATGTGTCATTAAGCGGATCAATATTTAGATTAGAGATCGATCCGGATTCTTTTCTGTCGACAGAAATCGGTCACGCCTCGGCTCCATTCGCGAAGATCGAGGCAATTGATCGTCTACCAATTATGCAAACTATTTCGGTGAAACTTATGCTGCACGTTCGAAAAATGTTTTACGCTCTTTTTGGATGAACGTTATCTACGAGCAAGAGGGAGAGTAACTAACATCGATTCCTCAAATTCACGATTTATAATGTAGCAATAGACGTTAGGATTGCTTCATATTATTGCCAAAAAGTGTAACTAGGAATTTTTATTCTGAACAAAGTATACGATTTTTTTTTAAATTTATAGAATGGTAGTTGTGGTACGAACACGGAAAGGAATTATACGAGTATGATAATTGATTCAAAGTCATATTTTCGCCGACAATACGAACAGATTACGTATTTAATCACGGTATCGTTCGTTTTCGAATTGTTTTTCCGACCGGCGACGAGACACACTGAATCGCGTTAACGATGATTGATAGAGAAATTGACAGAGCGTATTTAGCAATTTACATTCCATTATTCGCTTTTTCCCGTTACTTCGCGTCGCTCTGTGTTGCTAGGCTTCGAGAGGCTGCTATTATTTACGATGCTTTTAACGAAAATATATTCGTCGAAGCGTCCGCGGCTGAACACGATGCAAACAGATGAGAAATTTCGTACTTGCTAATTTGATCGGAATTCGTTTAAGAAATTTTCATACGGGCCAAGGCTAGCTCTTTTGTTAACCGTGCGCGTTAAAAAAAAACAGGAACGTCGTGTTAACATTGAACAAAGTTATGAAACATGACTGCCGTATATTATATAAGGGATAAGTGGTATCTAACAATTATTACTGCAAACAAAAGAACGTCAAGATTAGATGAATAATCGATAATAAATGTTGTACAATTATTTTAATTATTAGCATACTCCTGAAGTCGATTAATTTATAAATTTACGAAAGCGTTACAATTATATTTATTACTTTAAAATTTCAACATTTTGCAAACTTTCGAAAGTACTTTAATAAATTTTCAACCGCATAATTTCCTTGATATAATTTAATTAAAACTTGGTATAATTAAACATTATCTAAATTAATTCTCTGCTCACGGAAAATTTACTGCGATCAGCTACTAGAACGTATTTAATCGTGAAGCAGTTAATAACGCTTTGAAGAAAATGTAAAATGGTAGAACGTTGAAAATAATTAGATTGTTTCGATAAAAATTGACGAGGTACGTTACTGATACAGACTTTATGGAACAAAAATGATTACATTCGGAAGGACCATAATTATCATCAGCTTTGTTATATACCGTGAGGGGGTATATTATAATGTGAAGGGTATTGATCGCAAGAAACCTAGTTAAAAACCGTGTTTTCTTAAAATCGAAATTTTAAACTTCATTTGCATAAGACAGGAGTTACATAACAATGTATTTCTCCATTTATCAGTTTTAACCAACAGCCGGCCATCGTTGACCCAAAACTTGATTATAGCGAAAGAGCGGCAACGTAGAATTTACATATTTTAAACAAGCTGCTCTCAACCCAATATTATTAAAATTATTAGCTAGCGTACTGTAATAAAGAGTTACAGGTAAAGCAAGTCTAATAAAAATTCAGTTGTAGGTCAAAGGTGGCTCACGCGTGCATTTACGTCGGCTCTTCGAGACTTGATACACTGAAAACGATATAACAGCGGTTTTAATACTTCTAATGTCTTAACTGTTTTGTATTTCAATTATCCAAATTTCCAAGCAATTCATCAAATCTGCAGCCTAACAAACAAATACAAAACAATGCACCAATATCTCAATGTGTTTGTCAACATTGTCTTTCGAGTTTCGTATTTAAACTAGAATTACCAAACCCGAAACGTTGCTAATGTCTTTTATTTTATAACAATAACAACACTGAATTTATTTAAACTTCCTACGATTTTTATATACAAGTTCATATAAAAATTTCTGACATTTTTATAGTATCAATTATAGCAGGAAAGAATCGAAGACCAGTAATTTTGACTGATTTGGTAGTTCTAGTGTTAACCCTTTAACTTTTCCTGCGACTACAGGAAATCCAATTTAATCATCACGCTGTGCCGTTAAAATAATCAACTAACGCGCCAGGAAGAATCGCAGGAGCCTCGCAGAACGCGTTCCGACATCCATTATTCGTCCAAGCCTGTTTCGATTTCTGGAGCCGTTTGTTTCGCCGCGGTGTTCCCAAGTCACGCAGCCAGACGTAATGGTAACGTGAAATATTTAAGGGCTCGTTTTCACTTTTGGGGCCCATTAGCGAGACCGGCCGAGGGCAACGGAAGAAACGGAACGATGTTTAAGGGGGAGGGTTTAAGATGAAATCGATTTCCTGTCGATAGTCGCGCGACTAGACGGTCGGACATCTTGCCCCGAGACGTCTGCCTCTAACCCTCCCCCGGTCCCTTCATAAATGAGTCAGCATGCACTCCGGTCGTAAGTCAGAAATAAAAATGGCCTCGGTCATAAAGCATCAGCCGTCCGACGCGTCTGGGAGCCGGTGCAACGTTATCGCTTACAATCTCTAACCGGAGATATCCGAGGCAAATTATGCTGTAGCCGGGAAAATCATTCCGGGATTATACGGATTTATTCAGCCCGCGGAACCGCCGCGGCTCGGCGCGGCCGACCGGGCGAAGCGGGGAACGGAGCGGCGAAGAGCGGAGCGGAGAGGGAGGCGAGAACTTCTAATAAGTAGACAAAACGCGGGAACGTGGTGTGCGCTGAGCCAGCGAAATTGAAATCAAAACTTCCTCCTATTGAATCATTTCGAGAAGTTATCAGATGTAACCGTAAGGTGATGAGGCGCCATGAAATGCGAGAGCGGATGTCGTGAAACTTCGCGACGGGGGAGGGAGCTACGTTATCGTTCGATCGAGATACGTCGAATATGTAGACATCAGCACGAAAAAGATTTCGTGAATATCTTACGAGCGGCCAGAACCGGCTAAAAACTTTCTGATCACTTGCGCGAGTGCTCGTGCAAAGGGGAAAAGATTTCACGAGGTATTCGTCTTCGGAGGGCCAGGCGAAATTGATTTGTTAGCTTTCCCTCGAGTGGAACGTCTTGGAAACGACCAAGTTATGGCGACTTTGCCAATGTGGCGCACTGTTCGAACGCTGTGTATTAAGTTGTTTGAAAAGTTAGGTTCATTTTTGGCTGACGCGAATCTAGAGCAACATTATTTTAGCGAACAGTGGGCGGGGTTAATAAACAAAGCAATCGATTTTATGGCCGGATTTGAAATCAGCGTGTCAGAATCAATGGGAAATGACGTATCGCGTGTCATAAAATCTGACAACTGTACACGGTATTGGATAAATCACAATTTGGTTGGAATATTTCAAGTTTAACATACATTTGTAAGGGCAAAACGTGTTCACAGTTTTGGTCTAATGATCTAATATTTATAGTATACATTTATATAATATAATAGTATAATATTTATATAATATAACATTTTAGCATTAACGTAGGAGAAATCATAGCTTTCTGTAATTTCTATCAGTAGTATTTTTTATTTTCACATAACTCTGCCATTACTTTGTCTCATTATGTACCACAAAAAGATTGCGATAATTTGATTATCACGCATAATTATTGATAATTTCTATCTATAATATGTACGTATAAAATAATGAATGTGAAACAATGTACAGGAATTGCGAGAAGATGAAAACCTGAGTTGTTTGCAGAAGTTCGTGTTAACGAAGCTATAAATAAAGAACAGTGTCCCATAGAGCTCGTTCACATGAATAAGGGTTAAACATCCAGCGATCTTAAAGGACTTGCTTTTAACAGTTCCCAAGAACAGCCATGCCGCTGAACACGTAAAGCAACTCCATTTAAAAGTCGCATCAACATCAAGTGCTTATTAGCGACCACTTCGGTACCAGGAATTACTATTCATAATTAACCAGCGACTGCCATTTCGTAATACCGTGCGGAAGACTGACGCTATTAACACTATCTTTATCGAATCCCGTCTATATATATACATCTATATTTACCAAATCAATGTCATAGTCATTTCAAGAACATGAAACAAATTAACGGAGCAAAAGTGATTTAATTCGAAAACACAATCTTAATCTCATTTAATTCTCGACTTCGATCAGTTTGTAGAGGTTTCCGTGAATAAAATAATTTTTAGATGATTACATTAATGTGTATTAATAGTGTTTAACCTGTTTAAAGTTGCACGGAACCATCGTGGTCAACATAATCCGGTGAAGGTTGAAATTAACATTTCGACGGCAGCGTTTGACACCTTTGGTAAACTTGTGGAACAATTGGGTAGTTACAATTTTAAAATAATATAAAAATTGAAAACAATTTGAAACTTCAATGTATAATTTCTAATCTATTAACAAGATTAAAGGAAGACGAAGTCGCCAGCTGATATCTATTCCTCTATATCATTAATTGCTTATTTTAACAGCTTATTAAACGTTAGTTATATCATTGTATTTCATATAATATATCCATTTTTCAACATATTTTTTAAGATACCCTTTCTAAACACATTCCTCGTCCATAGATCTTAAATTCTTCAGGGATACTGCCACGTATGTGTACTTTTAGTTTTCTTCAAATTATAATTATTCTAAGTGTAAAGAAAATGAGAATCAGTTGAGGAACTATTCGCTACGCAGCAATACTGAAAAAAACCTCATCGATCGAAATGAAATGGATGATGAATAAAAAAAAAATGAAACAGATTGTTCCCTACTATAAAAATTCATTCCTCAAAAAATTAATGAATAAATGCTTAAACTTAAATTGACTGTCTTAAACTTAAATTTTCAGTTGAAATGAACCCGAAACCCGTCATCGGAGCGACAAACTCGGAAGAACACCAGGTAGAACGCAGCCGACAAGTTCCGGTTTATCGAAAACCAAGCGATAACGTATAGCCCGTATACTCAAAGGACTAGAAACAGACACGGCAAAGAGGATAAGAAGATAAATCAACCCAATAGCGGGAAGTTTCCTTGAACTCGCCGCGTTTGAGAGTCTCGACTCTGGTGCAAGCGATAAGATCAATCCTAATCACATTAAATAGCCCATTCGAAAAGTCACGAACTCCGCACTGCAGTCGTTCCGGTAGAATTCTTCGAATCTGATACCGGAAGCCGGGGCAACTCTCGAGAGCGTGCGGCCCGGCCGGCGCTCGCGCTCGCATTTTTTTCACACTCCTGGGAGACCTGCACACTCTTCGAGGTGAACTGTTCAAAGTGCAGGGAAACCGGCGTGGCCCGGTTCCTCGGCGTCGCAATGCGTAACCGGAAACAGAATTCCGGGCCGGGACGCGCCGCCCGTAACTTCCGAGGCTGTTATTTGAAAATAATTAAGGGGCCGCGGAGGTCCGGAAGGGGTGAAATTCATTCGGGACAGCCGGATGAGCGTCGAGAGATAAATTCATTAGCGCGGCACGGAAAAGTTACCGGCTTTGACAAAGGAAACCCGGTTGACTGATACAAGCCGATATTCGCGGAACTTTTCGCAAGTGTTTAATGGACCTGCCCAAGGATTTAGCCGCAGTTCGTTGGCAAAGGGATCCGAAAATCGTTCGAGTAAAAGTTAAGCCACATTTCCGAGCCCGTAAATCTTCCGCTTTTAATTATACTTGTAGAACATTGCGGCCAATTTGTTAGCAGAATTTTCAGTAACGCTTGAAAAAACGTTTGACTCGGCGTTCCAATACATTGGTTACTCGTAATCAATTCTTAACACGTTCATGTGTACCATCGGTGGTACACGTTAAGTTTGATCTTCAGGCCACGTGTACCACCGGTGGTACACGCAATCATATTTATTTAATGCGCTGAAAACATATATTTTATGACAAATGTAATTCTGTAAAATATATTTCAACCAAAAAAATCATGTATTATACAAAATACAGTATAGAACAAAACACCTAAATTTATTTATTTGTTATATATACAATAATTAATAATTACATTTAATATATCAATCTTTAGTCAAAATATCAAATGGCCTGGACGACAGGTCAGGCAAAAATGGCTTGGCACGGAACGTGTTAATTGTAATCGAATTTAATAATAACGAATTTTTATTTTAAAGTTTCATGTACTTCTTCGTGAGTCCATTTTTACTATAAGATACGGCTATAAATCTCGACGAAATTTTTATTAAAATGTGCCATGTTTTTCACATTTATGTACAAAAAGTGATTCTTTCTTCAAAAACGATTGCACACAGATTTATGGGCTGGAAAATGCGATGTAACTTTTATTTAATATATAATTTATTATCCTATATATTTTATCAGTTCGACAAATATATTAATAAAAAAAACGGAGCAGTAAAATTTATATTGAGTGTTCAACATTTGCTGCTTTTGCTTCAATACATTTTCGAAGCCTTTCTCAAACATTATTAACGATTGTTTCACCCTCAGTTGCTGTAATTTCGTTGAAATATTTTGGTTGGAACGTACACTAATGGAGCACTTAAATAATTTGATTCTAGTAATATAATATCAAACGTTGAGTTAAAATTTAACGTATCATTTAATAATACAATTCTTCGTCATATTACCGTAATTATCGTTTAAATAAATGGAAATGAGATCACTTCGAACAACCTCTATAATTGGCACCCTTGCCAAGCCCATAAAAATAATGTCTTCTTTAAAATAAAATTATATAAACTAACAGAAATCAATTCTATTTCATTGGTAAACGTTTAAAATGCTGTATTGCAAATTTTATAAGAACAAAACCATGATTAAATAAATAAAAATAGCTTGACGTTCAAGTGTCCCATCTTTTTAGATCCGAACTTTTGCTGCGTGATGTTTCGTCAAGATCGGCGCGTGTCAGCCACCCCGTAAAAGGCGGACGTTTCAGACCGACTGGAAAAAGGTAGAGGAACGAGGGGAAAATCTCCCAGGAGCCGGCAGGGTTGCTAGACCCGGTGCACTGTGACAGTGACGTATACGAACCGTGCCACGCCGACTGCAACCTAAATTGTTTCGAAGTAAATAGCGCGCGGGAGTCTCGCGGCTAGCAAATTGCATCCGCGGCACTTTACGGCGATATCCTCGCGCGCCCTCCGCCCGCTTAGACGACCGCTCTATGATCCGTTCAGTAAAAAGGACGAGCGTCGCCTCGCAAATGCACCACGGTTCTTCAGGGAGGGGAGAAAAGAATTCGCGACGATGCTTCCCCGGATAAATGCTGCTCCGAAACAATCCGCGATGCGCGCGGACAACGCGGCAACTTCCGCGACAGCGAACGGAACACGGGAGGCATTAGCTCAGCGTCCGCCGAAACGCGCGTATTATAATTTCTATTAACTGCACGAAACGCGGAAAGGAATGCGTTAAATTCGTCGGAAAATACCAGTTGTAATTTATATTAACTGCACGCCAGCGGGGAGCACGCTATCTGGACACCGAAGGCCGGCGCGCGAAAGTTTCCGGAGCTCCCGCGGAAAATTATCGCGTCTAATTGATTTCTGTAACAAGTGCACTCCCGGTAACTGTACGGCAAATTTTCGTTTTATAAATAGAGTTTGATCTCCGCGCGAAATGAAACATTTTCCGCGCCGTTTTTAACGCTGGGACGCGGCATCGATGGACAAATGACCGATTTCCAATCGTCTATTTTCGAATTATTGAATTGTAATCGTGCCTCCGTGAGACTTGATTGACAAAATTTATTTATTCAAGCTTACATTGTGATCAAAAATAAAAGCTACATTTTCTGTTTCCTTCCGGTAATTTTAATTTGCTGCAAGAAATGTATCGACGTTCCTGAATCTTTGAAATTTTTCTCTCGTTCTATAGTTTACTCGCTCATTTGTTGTTTATACATACGAAAAATCCACAGATTATTTATGATAATAATTTTGTATAATAACTCTCGACGTAAGCAAGTTTTAAATTCGTGTTTGCTGCAAAAATTGCAAGATGGAGGCTTTTGAATCTGCAATATCTACGTGTCTGGTTTTTTTCCGGCCCGGAGTCGTGAATGGAATAAATTAAATGGCAAATCTATGACGTGTTTTTTCTTTGTTGCATTTCATATAGTATGCAATACCATAAAAGCATCCTGCTGGTAGTGATACTCCCAGGATATTTATTGCAGACACGGGTATTGACACAATAAAGTCTGCTGTACAAAACATGGACGCCATACGGCGCAACAATAAAATTCATGGTAGTCGCTGGTTCACTAGCATCTACACTGTAGATTCTGCAATAGTGCATGTCGCTCGCTACAAAGAAGGTTTTTCATTCCGTAGACGTCGCGACTTGGATATTTTCATATCGGCCACGTCTCACCTGTTGACGTGACCAATGGACAGGTGTTTAGCAAAATTTAAAGTTCGAAAAACTCGAGAAGAGATTAAATATTCTTCATTATACTCGCAGTTTCAGTATAGTAGAGCTTCTACAAACAAACTATTGATACAATAATGTAAGATAAAAGTCGAGGTTTAATCGAGGTCCTTCTATAGTTGCTATAATTCTACGATTTCACTGTAATCGAAATACAGTTGCTTAACGTGCAAGTTTTAATTTTCTACAAAATGCATGTGTCTCTTTGCTGGTGGTTGTTCGTATACAATATAAAAGCTTGTTTTCTCAACAATATATGCTTAAACATGCAATACCACAAAAGCGTCTTAAAATGTTCTACTTCTTCCATTATCACAGTTTAAATTCACAAGAATTCTATAAAATTTGGTACTAACAATTATAGTAATAATAATAATTTTATTCGCATATGCAAATGAAAGAACCCTTTATTAGAAGAAATAGAAAATTTGTACAGCCGTCACACGAACACGATAAAAATAAAAATAGATATATAGATTCCTCCCTCGCATTATTTATGAACTTTCCTTCCTTATTTTTATTTTAACAATGGTATTGCTCATCCCACTACACTATTTCTTACTTCTTTTTCACACTTTTTACAACGTATCATTATGATATCGCAGTATAAAGTAGCATAAAATTATAGCAGCACGATCCATATAAATCAGCCTGGTATTTCCCGAAAAGTACACCCGTACGAAAAAGAAAAACCTTCCCGTTTCGTTATTTATTTTCGCAGAAGATTATTACCCGGGTATCACACCTTCTGTACACAGTTAGCAATCTCTGAAATGCTTCTATTCATCAAAAGGAAACGGGGTACTACGGCCGGGAAGTGTTCCGTCCTCGAACCGCGGCCTGAATGGGTCCCAGCGCAGAATGGGCCCCTAGCAGAGAATAGATGCGCCCGATAAATAGCGGAGCTGGTCGTTCCGCCATACGAAGGTGCGAATTCTCGTCGCTTATCCACCCACGTATCATTCCCATCGTTCACCGTTCCTCTCGCGCGCGCTTTAAGGCGCGGAGAGCAACGGCGCGCCCCGCGCCCCGCGTCCCACCGGTAAATGAATAGCGCGCTCTTTATTGCTCTGAACGTTGACGCCTATGATTTACGCGTAATACGTCGGTACCATTTACATCCCTCGCGGGCAGAGTAATTTGTACAGAAAGCTGCAGCGATACAGCAATGCGGCGATAGTGCAGCTGCGGGGATGCTCGCCTCGCGTTAACGTTGAATCAAATATGTATCCGGGACGGCGCGGCGGCGGCGGCGGCGAAGCTGGAGGAGAGGGCGCGGCGGCGGGTGCGTGTTAGCCAAGGAAGGATAGATGCGACTGATTAAACCTTAAACGTGCCAAAATGCTGCTAATCGAGGATGGTCGATGTTGATACAACAGCCGTACATTAGACGGTTGTTTTAATTATGCGCTATCAGGGTCCCGTTCTCCGTCGCTCCCTCCTGGGGATCGTTACCGGATCATCGTTGCGCCATAATTCCGCCAATTGTTCCTCCCAGGCTACCGGGCTATCAATATTACAAAATCCGAATCGGGGATCGCATGTCCCGAAGATTAATGCTAGGTTTACCGAACGCGATTGATGCTCTGCTTTATAATTAAACTGCGTGTTTCTGTGGAAAGTGGTGATGCGAGACACGAACTAATAAAATATCAGAAGCATATAAATAAGAATATAATGGTGATATTTAGTGGTGATATAGTTTGATCAAAATAACGTAGTTCGCTCGATAATATTTTATAATTTCTCATTATATTTTATAATATTTATATACTTAATCTTCGACAAGATTTCAATTTAATTTCTACAATTGTAAAAGAAGTTTGACCCTTCCGGAATTTCTACTGTTAAATAGAAGAATGTTAACCATTGATAGAGTGGTAAATGGATCAATCTCTAATTTTTTAACAGACTGAGTAAGTTTGAAGAAAAGTTGATGTCAAACAACATTTTGTGCTATATCTTGCTCTACGTTAAGGCCATGCTTTTCTGTGTATAACTCTACATTGATAAATGTTCCTGTATGGTGCTGCACCTTTCTGTATCATTCCTCCATATGCTGTGCATTTCTTGTTGTATAATGTTCTATATTGCTGCAAATTGCTTTACGTTACAGTATCATATCGTTTCCTGCTGCATATTGCTTTATGCATCTCTATGTTCCTGTATTTTGCAGTGAATTGCTATATCACGCCCATGCTGCTATATGTCACCGTGTTTCGCTATACGTCGCTATACATATATTACTGAATGTGCTCTGTGTTTGCTTCATGTTTGCTCTATGTTTGCTCTATGTTTGTTACATTTCGCTGTATGCCGTGTGCAAATTCGTCGTGCCTTGCTCAACGTTGCTGTGTACTTATTAACGAAAATTCCGCAAGCGAATTCCGAGCTCCGGCAGAGAGAGAGCAAGCGATCCGGAAAAAGTAACCCCGAGCAAAGACTAGCGGAAAGTAACCGTCGGGGATTGGATAGGAAACTGGCACGGGAAAGATTAAACACGCCGAAACTCCGCGAACGATTAATCCGATCCGGGCAGTGGCAACGCGGACGAAACTAACACGGCTATAATTGCGGCGACACCGACACCGGCGCGCGTGAATTATGGAGAACGGAGAATGTCCTCGGCGCGAGCGAAGCCGCAGCAGACGACATCGCGATGCCTCCTTCAGGGGCGGAGCCGAATTCTCCGGCTAAACAGGTGTATTGTCGTCGGAAGCATCGGCGCAAAGCGAAAGGACCACCTGCGGGGACACCGTGACATGGCAGGTGAGAGACACTGGAGATTGCACTCGGTGAACCCCGGACCGGAAAAAGCGAACCCCGTTCGCAAATAGCTACGCTGTGTCCGCCGCAAAGCGGTCTCTGCCGGTTCACGGAAAGAACGGAACCGAACCGGTTTACAAGCTCATCGCGGCGATTAGCACGAACAAAAGGGTGTCTAGACAACGGGGATCCGCGAATTCCCCTTGAAAGGGAACGGACAATGCAAAGACAGACGGTTTGGTTGATGTTCGCAGCTTCGGGGCTTTCTGTTTCTTACGCAGCAACGATTACAGAGACTCGGACATCAAGACTCTTTAATCTGTTGTATTATGACCACGGATGATGATCCAGGATAAGATGTGCTAGGTGCGAATGTTGTGACTTCCTTCTCAGTCGAAATAGAATTATGTTCTTCGGGGTGTGAAACAGAGTTTAAAACGAATAAAATTTTATTCGACACTGCCAGATAAATATCAGATGAAATGGGAATTTATCTATTTTGTTAAAATAGGCTTTTGTTCAAATAGGATTTTATCCAAGAGGAAGTTTATTCGAATAAGAATTTATTCGTACTTATCAAAATTCATTCGAAAACATCAATTGAAGTGTTAAAAAGTTTTCAAATCGGACTCGAAGCAACCAATATTTTCAAAATAAAGTTATCCGAGTAATTTTACAATCTTTATTCAAATAAAGAATTAAGCGAGCAAACTATTACAGAATTACTCGAGTATATTAATCAAATAATAAAATATTGACGCGACTGACCAATTTTATACGAATTGTTTATGAAGAGTATCTACCGAGCGGAAGTTTGAAATTATTATCGTAAGTATTACAACGAGGGATTAATTAATTATCCGTTAATGGGACATTAATACGGAGAAAATGTTTTGCAGACTCGCAACGCTTAACTGCAATTATGCGAAAAGCAGATAAGACAGGGGCGGCGGTTGCTGTCTAATGGCGCCGGACTGTTTAAGTCGCAGCATTGTAATATTACTGTTGGGAACTTAGTCACCAGGTATGACTGCCGTGATTTCGCCGCCGCGACGACTATAACGATGTAAGAAACTTTAACTGGACTTCTTGAAGTCCTTCTGTCCGCGGGACTCCCTGGGCGTCTGCGTCACTTTATAGCCTACCACGCGGACACTCTGTCATTCATGCTGCTGACAGGGCACACAGCTGCTTGTACCCGAAGAAATTGTTCCCTGCAAAATTTGCACGAGAATAATTCCTCTAATTAATAAGCACGATATTCCTGGTATACTAAAAATCCACTTTCTGTGGCGGTTTTCTATATCTCCTAATTTTTGATTTTCTATAACCATATATTGTACGTATACTGTACTTTCTTTTTCTTCTTTTAAATAATTAATTACTATTACACGTACAGTACAGTAGGTAAAAAAACCTTATTAAAACTGCACCAAAAAACCTAAATTTTTTTCAGAGGTTATTAGACAACGCTTCTTTTAATTTTGTCACAACTCGGAACGACAAAAAGAAATCAAAATCTCTCTTTTTTAAAATAAGGTCTCGATAACTGAATTGGATGCTGAAAATTTTATTGGTATTCGATGTATTAATTTTTATCATGAATATATAAAATCTGCAATCTGCTAATAAGTTAATCAGACTTTTATTTAATGCCGGTAGTAGAATAATTTATTAGTAAATACTAAATTTACTTTTATGAAATACGAAAATTATTTTGAAATTTTATAGAATTTTTAACAGTGACTTAGCATCGCCACTCGACTGCAAAGAGTTGACATCGTTAAAAGAAGAAATAGATTTTTATCCAATTTCTATTTGATATAACAGATGGTAGAAATTTGTCGTTTGCATAAAAATGCACGGTTTATTGACGACTATTTCAGCTCATGCTCCCATGAATTTCGTTCGTTTCGCAGCCATTTTCATCGGCGCTCGCGTGATGCTGCATCGGTAGGGAGGTTCGAAGGGTGCTCGAGGGACCAGTTGCAGGTGCGCGTCTCGATACCACGAGAAATTCTTTTTAAGAAAACATCGAGACTGTTCATTTCTTCGTAATAAGTCGGTATATTGAAGATCGTGATCCAGGTGTGGCTCACGGTTGTAGCCGGCTGGTAATCATGATTCCCGGTTAAACTATTCTCTGCAGGCCAGGGGCTGCGGAGTATGCGTCCCGGTCCCTCGACTCGACTAAATAATTGTCTCATTAGTCCGTGTACAGAACGACGGGGGATGGTTACGAGAGTTTGCCATATCTCTCTCTCTCTCTCTCTCTCTCTCTCTCTCTCTCTCTCTCTCCTATCTCTCTCTCATATCTCTCTCTACCTTACTCTATCTCCCCCTCTGCCTCCCTCTCTCTTTCTCTTTCTCTTTCTCTCTCTTGACATCAGTTAGCACGTCGGCGCCCAACGACTGCCCGTTCGCGTCGTCTTCCACCGAGCATCCCCGAGTTACCGAGCTAAGAACGGAAATATCGCAACTAATGATACTTCGATTCGAAACGGAGACATGGAGTTCGGCCAAACGAACGCAAACCATTTTTGGCAGAATTATTGGAGCCCGTCCAAATTAACTATCTCACAATGCCGGATGGTACCGTCTCGAGACCGTCCGACTGTTACGCGACTTTCAAAACACGAGATTGCGTTTTTAACTTCTTTTCCTCTGTGTCGAAACAATCGGTTTTTATTGAAAAGTCCCGTGAACTGAGTTCTCCGAAATATTTCTGGAATATCTTTGTTCAAGAGTTAAGGATATTGTCGAAAAAAGTCTTCGATTAATTAACCTCGTAAAGAAAATGAGAATTAGTTGAAAAACTATTTATTACAGAATCCCTCAGCAATATAGAAGAAACTTTATCGAATAAAATGAACGATAAATAAAAAATTGCTATAAATTTTGCTGCTATAAAAATTCATTCCAGAATAGATTAATTACATATGAAAGAAAAATGTTATTATCGTCTAGTGTAGACTTAAAATATGCTACATCTGGAATTTGTATGCAACATTAAAATTGTCTGCACTAATTACAAGATACAGAAACAACGTAGATAATGATTTCATCCTTCAATAATTTGAATGGTTTGGAAATGATGTATCACTATTTTTAAATTTTTTTAATGTTTTCACTGCTTTGGTTTTACTTCTATTAATTTTTATAGTAAATGATAAATTTCTAGGATTTTTGTTTAATGCTGCAGGTAGGGTAATTTGTTTAGTGAAATGGAATGTTTGTGATTGTTTTGGAAATATGAAGTATGAATATATTATCTATAGCAAAGGAGGATAAACGAAACACAGAACAGAAGAGACAAAAGAAGAATTAAAAATACTGCAGCATTACTTTCACAATATTAACATAGTTAAAAGAAGAAATACATTTTTATCTAATTTCTGTTTGATATAAGAGGCGACGAACATTTTTATTTTGCTTAAAGATCTGCCGTCTAAACTGAAACTAAATGCTTATTTAAATATTTCTCTTGCATCTTGTTAGTTTTCTGTTATTAATTTATGTTTCAATATTTTGTGATGTACTTTTAATGACTACAAGGATTTTGTTGATTGTAATAAAATAACTGAGTACAGTGGTAAGAATAATTATGGATACAAAACAGCTTTTACATTTATAATAATACTTGAACAAAAATTTATCAAAATATCATTTCATATATTTTCATATTAAAATCAATGTTATTTCCATATTAGAAATAATAGAAAATCAAAATATACATATATAGTTTTGTTCGTTTTTGTTTAATTATCAATAAATGTATAAAAGTTACTTCAAGTTCATAATTATTCACAGCACTGTTATATTTTTAAAAAATCTCAAAATCTCAACGAAACGTCATATTTGTATATTTGGATATTTAGAAATAATATAAAATAGAAACATGCAAATATTAAATATTAAGTTAAGTTTAGACATCAGTAACAATGTAAAAATTACAATGAGTCTATATTATATACAACTAACTATACTAACAATTCCTTTCCGTCGATCAGAAAACAAACACCGTGTCGAACAACGAGCGATGATTCTAGTATGCAAGAAGAATAATATAAAATTTTTCTAAACCTGGAAGTCGCAAGTGTTGTTCGCAATATAGTCGACATTCGTTAATTGCTGGAGCATTTAGAACCCGGAGGGTAGAAGAACGTTCCTCGGCCGCGAAGAAGAAACGGGACCTTGTTGACGACGCTCATAACAGACAAAGCGGATGAATATTCATGAAGACGGTACCCGTGCATCAAGGGTACACCAATTGCGGGTACGGTACAAGCGTTTCACGTCTGCACGCGTGTATTTAAGTTAACGAGTCGGTGCGCTCGGCAATTCCAACGTCTCCGACTCTGTTCCCCGCAAATTAACTGCATTGTATCGGTGACGAAGGTTTTCTGGGCAATTTTTACCTCCTGGGTTAGCCTTGGATTTCGGATATTGGTCTTTGCGAATGATTTTTTCAAATAATACAAATATATCATTCACTAAACTAGAATAACACATAACCAAAACTTACATTGGATCAGGACATAGAAATTCGTCATGGCAATGTAAACTTGTAATGTTACAATTTTGCACATCATTCTTTACCAAAACATACAAATTTCGATTTGCGCCATTTTTACGAAAACGATACTTTTTAATCTGCCACTTCTTTTCCGATATAATAGAAATAAAGATTATTTCGTTCTCTGTTTTCTGATTGCGTCGTTTTGTAAAAAGTAATTGAATAGAAAGTTGTGACTATTTTCAAAACATATATAATAAAGATCTTCGACCTTTTATATTGCATCTACTATATTATTGCGAAAAATTGTCAAAATATTTTTTGGATCACTAGAACAGCGGTCATTCATTAAGAACAGAGAAGTGCTAATTAACGAAGAAATAGAAAGAAAAACATAGTGCAATGAATAGCAGTTTTCTTCGGCAATTAGAGGAGCGGAAAAATTTCAAATTAGGTGTCAAGGAAGACGGCCGAAGGATCGACGGTAGGAAACCGGGAAAAACGTCACGCGAAGCGCTCGCAATTCCCCGCTTCATGTATCTGCCCTTTCTCGGTGGCAGTGATAACAATCGACGTCCAGGATCTCGTTTTACAATCTTCGCGGAACGATATGTCATCCGAGGACCGATGATTCGCCAAGTCAGCGCGGCTCGGCTTTCTATCCTGCGAAGGATCGACGATTTCCGCCGGTATCGTTTCGCTTCTCTTATCTCCCAGCTCGGTGATATTCTCGCCCGCCGTCCTTGTGTCGCGGGGATGACCGAGAACCCGCCCCGAATTTTCCCCAACTCTTTGATAGACACTCGGTCTACCGAATCAGGGTTCGAATACGGGGCAAAGAAGGCTCCGTGAAAGTTGACTCGGCGCATTCGTCGTGGGAACGCCGGCCAAATGAAATTTCTTTGAAACAGGAAACGGTGGGATATTTATTTAGGCCTTTACGGTCGGGTGTCGCTACCGAAGGGACGTGTACATATATATATATAGCTAATGGAATATGCAATCAACATCCGATACATTGTTCACGAAGCTACACTGTCCGGAAACTCTGTCGAACGTAGCGCCTTTAAAGTTCCTTCGTAGTTCCTAATATTCCGTATCGTTTGTTCACGTCAATCGTTAGTTTATAATCCATCTCGTTCATATGTGTTCTGCAATCATATTTTATATTATTAAAATTATTCGTTGCGTAAATTATAATTTTATTCGTTGGTACCTATCTCCATTCTATCAATCACCGATCCTAATTGCTCGCGAGAGGCAACATCTTTGTTTCCGTGAGAAATCATTATAGAAGAATTACTTTTCTTTTAAATTAAATCTTGAAAGCCTCTACTTTAAGAGAATGTTTCTGAATTTTAATAATAACTTGTCGCGTCTGTTTAGAAAGCTACGATTAAAACACAATTGCTGAAGTTAAAGGACGAAATAAAAATGGATAGACATTAGATTGTACGGAGAGTAATATTATAGTGACAGTAACAATTTATCACATTAAACAAGAGCTGTAGAAATAGTTTCAACGTTCCCCTCAAAATTGATGCGCCGAGAACTTCAAAACTATTGTCGGTCTTCGCGAATTTAATACAAGCATAATGAGAAGCCAGGAGTTCATAAAGAATATATGGGTTCTACAGAATTCAATGTTAATAGTTGACGTGTAACCCTCCAGCTTTCCGAATGGAAACCTTTGAAAGCGTATTCTGACGTTTCTCTGGCGTACCAAACGGCTTCATTAAGGATCTAATCAAATGCATCGCGAAAGTGCTCTCCTCTGAAGTAGATTATCTAGACGATATAGCGTTTTATTTGAAAATCTCGAAATTGACACAATCATAATAATTGTTGTCCTCCATTTTATAGTTCGCCACTCACAATTAGCACATCGTTTGCTTCTAGACGATTACTTCCACTGCGATTCTACACATTAAGTGATTCTTTACATACTATCAATAATTAGTTACGAATAATTACTATTCATATAATTTCTTTTCTCTCATTAGTACGATTAGTTTAAAATATCGAAAATCAAAAAAGCATTTGTGTGGAAATTATTACACGTCGAACAGAAGAATATTTCTTTGAATATAAAGAAAAAATTGGTAGCTAAATTGTTAAAAATAGAAAAAGAGATTTTTAGAACTTCCAGAGGGCACATCGACGAAAAGAAAATTTAATTCTTTTTTTAATATTGTTAGGGAAATATTACATACGTTATTGATCAAATGTATCCTGTAATACATTTTATAATATTATTCATTAACGATTTCCCATCTCTTTTTTAAAGCAACAAACTTTTTATAGAAAAATTACAAATGCTTGTTAATAAAATAGAAACTTAACAAAGTGTTCACACACTTGTGCATGTATAAATGACAGAAACTAATATATAAGATACAAATCTGGTGATAATAGAGCGATTTCATATTATTAATGTACTATTACGATTAAAATTGTTAAGACGAGAAAATACGTTTACATTTTATCTCTGTGATCGACGACCAACTTAGACGATGTTTACTCTGCCCGAAGATCCGATGCAGTCCGGACGCAGCCCGATGCAACGAAGCTTGTCCAGAGCTTACTAGACATCGTTCTAGAGGAGTGCGGCTCGCGTAGAATCGAAGGTACAATTTCTAAAAAATAGGAGCCTAGGTGATCCCAAGGTAATGGCGTCGTTACCAACGAAACTTCGATTCGCGTACGCTAGGGTAGCGCAAAGCCGCAGGACTGCAGTCAAACTTAACAGCCCCATCTCTCATACCGCGTTATCGTTCCAATCGTTGCACCAGATTACGAACACAGGCTAACCGTTCCGTGTACACTCGCAAGGAAAATCGGCGCGGCGTGTGCGTCGACCGCAATAGCGCGGAGTGCGGCTTGACCGGTAACCAAACGTTTCCATGACAGTCTTCTCGACTCGTAAAGCCCAGCCAAGGGGCAAACAATGCGGAAGCTTCCAAGAATTATACTTCCTTGGAGTTTACTGTTCATGATGACGGTCGTTTCCGTGTGATCGTCGACGGAGATCCAACGAAAATATTTTTCGGACGCGTCACTTCAGCTTCCCTCGTTGCTGACTGGAATATTCTGTGTGCATTCGCGTGGACAGAATACGCGCACGCGTATTGTTTTGCACGCGAGACAATAGTACAATTGCAGAAATGTTTCGACCGTGCACGCAACGCACGTATCTCCTTAAGACAGTGCAACGGAAGTCACGTGTATTGAGTATCCTTCCTTACAAGGAATTACGAAATCCTTCGTGGCAGAAATAATTTTGAAAATTATGCACGGTTTACATTATATATATTGTACACGTTATATGATATATATTATTTTAATATAATGCGATGCGTTGTATTATATATGATCCTTTATAGCTCAAGTGATTTTTTAAATTATATATAATTTACATTGTATACATTGTACATGTCATATCATACGCATTATTTTAATATAATGCGAAGCAATTCGGTAGATTATATTATGTATAATGCTTTATAGCACAAGTGATTTTCAAAATTATATGTATATAATTTACATTGTATGCATTGTATACCTTATATCGTATACATTATTTTAATATAATTCGACACATTATATTATATAATTGATTATACTATAATAATACATTACATATAATATAACTTATACAATGTATAACTTTGGAAATTATTTCTCTCATAATAGAATTTAGTGCATCCTTGTAAAACGAATACTCGATTTATACAATGTATGTATCGCTACTTCGAGAAAATAAATGCGGATGTCTGTTAAATATAGTTACTGTTGTTTCACCTCGCAATTATAGAATATTCTCTGGCATGTGTATTCGATTAATTATGTCTGTCCTACCTGTGTGCTTTCGTGTGGGACGATACGCAACATCACTGATGATTTCGTCGTTGTTGTACCCAGGTAACTGGTCACACTCACCTGTAATCAAAAAGGAAATCATTGTTGCACTCCGAAACTAAATATCATGGTTCATCGATTCGATAAGTATTAGTCACCGATTTTAAAGATCTATAAAATGTTACCGATTTGATTGAACACGAAAAATGCAAAACTACTGCTACAAGAAAATGAGCTGCACGATTGCTTGCAAAGGAAACATGAAACGTTTCAAACGTTAATGTCCAATCATTATCGCTTAGTTTAAGACCACCTGTACTTATAAGTAACTAATACGAGTAACAATTGACACGCACTAACTAGAAAAGGCTCATTAACTGGTACACAGAAATTAATTTTTCATCTCTGTAAAGGCACAGTGAACAATTCATAAACTGTTTTGTCCATTCTAATATATTGCGCTCTTTATATATCACATAATATTAGATATTATAATGTATATATCATATATGTTCCGTTACAGAACGGAACTAGTTTACAGTTGTCATTGCCATTTTAACACCCTGTTCCGTTGCAGTGCGAAATTATTCTTATTGCAGTAACTGCCGTCATAAAAACACGCGCATAGTATAATTTTCAAATATTCTCAACGCATTCCTGACCGGTAATGTCTCTAAAAGGCCGGTGCTTAATCTATTGTTTGCCATTTTCTTCAATAAACCCCACATCTGGCCATCAGCTTTTAATATTTTGCCAAGACCCGCACTAGAGTATTTTGTCGAACGCACAAGGCCCTTTCATGATGCATTGTCTGCCACGGTCCGTCACTGGGACACGCGGATCCTTCGCGAGCCTCACCCGAGGGTACGAGCACTACCTGCGGGTGACGATGAGTTCGGGGCGGTCACTTTCCGTTAGTATACGCTTTTCTTTGAACCAATCAATTCAAGACGACCGTTTCCCTTACTTTTTCCGAAATATTGTTATCTACGAATCCGCTTGTTCCATATTTTAATACACACCCACTCCGAGGTTACCTCGGCGATGATCAATTCGACGAACAGACAGTACAAACATACACTTCACACGAAATTCATTAGTCTAACCATCACTCTCATCTGTTAGTTATTCGCTGCATCGTAATCAACTGATAATATTCGCAGAATCAACGTCATTTATAATTTCGATTTTGTTATTAAGTGTTATTATGATAAAGAGTTTTATTACATTTACATCAACCAATTTTATCATCCTTGTCATTCGAAAGAATCACCGGGAACCGCGTATTCTCGAGACAATCGTGTGTGCGCGGATAAACAATATATTTTATGTAGTGTAAATGTTTTAAGAAATGCAATACATGTAAGGGAAGTGAAAAAACTGGAAAAATACAAGCAAATGAAACTAAATCGGTTAACATGATCTTTACCTTACGGAGAAAGACATGTCTGCCAGTGAAGGTAAATAACAATAATTCCACAAAAACTATCAGTAAAATATCTCGGCATGACTCTAGACAGAAGACTAACGTGGAAAAGCACGTTAATTTAACACGTTGCGCGGCGCGTCACCCAAATATGGATGACAATAATTTTTGACCAACCTTGAAAATTCATTTTTATTGTAATATATTTGAATAAATTGAATTTGACTAGAATATTTCGAATGCGAAAGAGTTCTAATACCACTCCTTGTGGTAAATATTAACTTTCTAGCTTCGCTTTAATTAATTAAATTGTTTTAACTGTGTGAGTATTTTAGTGGTCGATTGTCGGCAGTCAACGTGTTAATAGTGAAACAGGTATACTGGTTACTAGGAAAACATTCTAAATTAACAATAGAAAACAAGCTACTCATATACAAGATTATCCTTAAACCATAAGGTACGGCTAGCAACTCAAATATAGAAATTTTACAGATTCCAGTCAAAAAAACTACGCAACATATGCAGTGCTTCATGGTATATCTCCACTGACATAATACTCAACGACCTAGCAATAACTATATTGTCAGACAAGAAATATCAAACTACAGCAAACCTCACATACAATAATTATCGCAACATAAAAATGCGTTAGCTATAGAATTAGTTCAAACTGACACTAGCAATTTTAGACTAAAAAGATATAACCCTTTAAACTTAAGTAACAGATTCATCACGTAAATCTAACACTATTCTAAACGCAACCATGATCGCACATAAAGATTATTACAATACAATGTATTAATTGATGCAATTATATAAGTTACTTCTCATGTCACAGCAAATCATCAATAAAACTCATAACTTCACGGAAGGAAATGATTGCAAATACTAGTCTAAAATAAAAAGAAAATAATGTAAAGGAAGCTATTTAATAAGTCGAAAACTTCGAACGTCGCTTTAATGGGCACGGTAATTGACACAGCCTGCAGACTTTTTGCAAAACAGTCGCAACAGTTAATCGGTTAATTGAAAAACACAGTGAAATTGTGTTCTCGCTGATTGCGCGATCAAGGAAGGTACACCCTCGGAATTCATTACGAGTCTATGAAATTTTTGTCGGCGAGCAGATTTTTACGAGGCGGTGCACGGATAAGTAGCTAACAAACGATCTTTCCGCGGAAACGGAGGAAATTAAGATCGAATTTTGCGAGGTAAGTTATTAAGACAGCAATATCGACACAAAGGAAGCAACGATCCTCTTACAGCGTGGAATAACTTTATCCCTGACCTATTTTCATCGTTTATGAGGTTGCACGAAGTGAATCCATCGAAGGATGGCGTCAAAGGAGAACGACGTTATATCCGGGTGAGAGGTAATGAGATCTTTCTTCCCGATTGTTCCGGAAATGGACGACCAAGGTAGGAAGGGGAAGAGACAAAAAGCGAGACAGATAGAGAGAGAGAGAGAGAGAGAGAGAGAGAAAGAGAGAGAGATGAAGAGAGAGAATGAGCGATCGAGAGAGAAAAAGATGGGCCACGAGCGACTGCTTCGCTTCACCTTTGAATACACTTTGGTCGATTTGTTTGAAAAATCGCAGCTTCCCTTTGCCGTAAAATAAATAACAGCGGCTCCATTAGCAATGACTTTCCTCTCCCGGTTCCGCTACAAGTGAACGCGGAAAAACGTGGAGATCTTTTCAGATGGAAATCCGAACATTAGCCGGCGAACAAATATTAATCTTGCCCGAGCGCCGAATAAACACCGGATGATACATCGCTCGAATCTCCTCGGTGAATATGATTCGTGAGACGAAATTCGCTCGATTGGATGGAAGCTTTTATTGAACGATCAAACGCGCGTGCTTCTCGCGGACCATCGAAATTACGAGTCGAACAGGTCGTCTCGTTGATCAATTAACGATCGCCGTGGAAATTGATCATTGAAAAAGGCGTCAAGACGTAAACTTTCCCCGCGGGTATTCGAAAGTGATTCAGCTCGGAGCACCGAACTAGAAGCATCACTCTCTTGACCTACATCGGACCGTTATGCAGCTATACAATATGAATTTATGGATCCACGGGGTTACCTACAAAGAGAGAGAGAGAGAGAGGCGGAGTAATTGGGTCTCTGGTCTTGCTAATTTCCTTGAAAATAGAAGACAGCGCCGAGGCAGAAGGAAATCGACAGCGAAATGCCACAGAGAAGCCTGTGAAAACGCTTTGCGTCTGCGGCTCGAGCACCGCGTTCGTCGTGCTTGCTTGTTCCGCGTTATTCGTTCACCTTGTAGCACTACCTTCGCCGAGTTGAACATTGCATTTTTGTACGTAGACGATAGTTATTCTTTACGGTAACATCGCGATTTAATCCGTGACAATTTATGGAATCGAGTGATATTGTGAAATTCATTGAGAAAAATCTGTTTTGCGAACTCACGAGTTCTGGTCACAACTTGTAATTGTATCGCGGACTTACATGTGGATGCATTTATAGTTATTAACAGACATTGATTAAAGTTATCAATAGACCGAGGATTTTCATGCAATTACGATAACGATTATGTGCAGATTTTGCACAATGATCAGCAGTTTATTTATTATCACTTTGACAACTTTCTCTAGAACTTCACGAAATTAAAGATTTGATTTAATTAAATAAAAAAGGAAAGGTTGAGTTGTATGACATCAATCGCTCTTTCAACAATCTTACGCTTTGCGGAGTCTGATGAAGTTATTCCAGTGAAACTATTATGGTAGATCAGCATAAAAATTTATTTTCAAATATAAGCAATTTATTCCATCGTCCACGCATGTATGACGCGGCATTCAAATTGTTAATGTAAGAAATCAAGTTTCTATACAGTTTCTGTAGCTCACCATGAATGCAGACAATTTTCATTTGGCACAAAAACACTGTCACAATTCATATAAAATAGCAAAACATTGAAAAGACAAAAGATTATTCAAGTAGACATCAAATTGTCCTCTAATAACATTGCAATTCTGCACATTTATCAGCAATAGAAACCAATTCAAAGATGGACACAGAACCGCGTCACGCATGATTTACAGTAAAGATACCGAGATCGCTATTTCTCTATGACAATAATTAACGAATTGCGAAATAGTAGAGTATCGATGTAAAACGCATGCTGCCGTTTTCGTATTCACCGGAGCGACGAGATTTAGCGAACAGGAGTGTCCTCTGATGGTTCGAAGCTGCCGCGGAACACGCGTGGCATTCGAAACAGAAAAACGCCGCGGGAAAAACGTTCTCTCGAAGTTTACACTCAGGGTTTCGGAAATTATTCCGTCGTACGGCCGAGCTGTCGTGCTTCAACATTTGCAGAAAGATCACGTGCAAAAGCGATTGTTGAATTGGCCCGGGTCGGCCAGCCAGCGCCGAAGAAAATCAAATAGATGTCGGCGAGCTACGAAAATTTATTCATCCCTCGGGGACATGTGTTCATTAAACAGTTGGCTATTGCAATCTCTTTGGGAAACGTGTACATGTGACCGTGACTATTAGTCTGCGTATCTTCTCCAGCGACTAGAAGACGAATGAGCCAAGTTCATAATTTTATTTAGTTCTGTGATCATATTAATAAGTTGAAACTGGTGTACCAACGTTCTTAGTTTCTTTTTTAAATTTTCTCGGTGTTCCCAATTATACCTATACATTTTTGCCACAAATGCAGAAAATCCACAGTCTAGTAATTATATTGCGTATGCTTGATTCTCTCTATATTTTGTTTAAATACAGGACTTTTCTAAAATATATAATTCAATAAAGAATATCACAAATTATACAGAGTGTTTTGCTTTAAAACTGCTTAAGACTGGCATTAATAAATGAATACGATGTAAGAATTAGAATTTCTTCAAAGTCACTTATGTCGAACTTTTTAATATAATTTATAATTACTTATATAATTTAAAATAAATATAAATATATTTATAAACTTACAACATTGAAATACGTTCAGAAATATATACCAATAACCTGTCCGTTTATTTGCTTTTGACAAATACACTGGTCACGAATGGATGGCAACATTTTCTGCGTTATGACGAGTATACTCGTCAAAGAACAGCGAACTGATTAAACGATACTTTCTCACGAGTCGACAGGAATTTCTTGCTTCGCTTAGCATGTCATTAATTCCGGTCTGCGGCAGAGTGGAAAATATAAAATCACCCGGATAATATACGCGGGCAAGAATACGTCCGAGAGCCCATACTGGCTCGCAGTTATCACCGGAACGAATTTCAGTTCGCCAAACTCGATTCGGAGTCGCCGCCGGTTCCACAACAAATTCCATTTAGGAGCAAGCAATAAATAAGGCTAGTCTGGAAGAAGAGTCCGCGTGCATAGTGCACCGTCTTGTTAATCGTAAACCTGGTAACTGCGGAGCCGGAGTCGTTTCCCCTGCGATTCATTTGTGTTTGTGTCGCATACTGTTCGATGTCGGTAATACTTTACCCTTTACTTTATTTTAATCCCCTGCACTGCGATTTCTTCGATAGCTACGTTGATTAGCAGATTGTTCGTATTCATAATATGTTTGGTGGAATAAGACAATTTTAATTTCTTCTGTGTGTTTTATTTACTCTCGTTCTTAACCCTTTTAGTGCCGAACAACGATATATTAGGGGGGTTAAACTCTGATGACAGATGAATCAAATTTTGCTTCGATTTACAAGAAACGGATAGTATTTATATTTAGTGGATTACGTATGAAATGTCCATCGCCAGTCTGATTAGTTGCTATAGTGCAAGGGGTTAACAATTTATCTACCAGAAGGAACGAGATAATTGGAAAACGCTAATAGAAAACAATCTTATCATAACCTTCTTCTATGTGATGCAATTTTAACTTAATTTAATAAACTACTTTAGTTTTATAATAAAGTAGCGAAGTAGTAAAGTTTTGAGAATAAAATTAATTATAAAATACAATTAATTCAGTGTTAAAAATGTCGAAGTATCCAAAATGTAAAGAAAAGTAAAATTAAAATTTCTTTAATAGGACTTTTCAAGTTTTTATTGGGAGATATTGTATGAATTTTGATATTACGATATTCTTGTCAAAGTCATGGTATTTATAACTATATATTACCACATATGTAACTTGGAGGTCTCGTTCTTTTCAATACTTATTTGCAGAGCATACTCCAACAACTAAAGTTCATGTCAACTTCGAATTCCAGTTATTTCGCTGTGCATTGCTTATTCTCTACAAGATGCATTGATACTTACATTGGTTTCTACAAAAGCATCGCTAAAAATACAGACAATGCCATCATTTATTAATATTAATTACAACTATTTATAAACAGATATTGTATCTAAACGATACATTGCCATATTCTCACTGATAAATTCCTTATTTTATGAAGAAAAAGCCAAATTTTTTAATGTTGACATTTGCATTGTTACAAACATTTATCAATTGTTTCTACTCTTTCATTTACCACTCCCACGTGAATAATAACGCGATAAACATCAACAGTGAGTAAAATCACAAAATAGTAGTTGCACAATTTTTAATAGACGTACCGGCTGAAGATTAATTTCGGCAGAACGAAGCTTATGAAATTGAAGGAAGGAAACAATGGAACTATTAACGCAGAAAATACATTTCTATGTTCTCGTCAGCGACAGATGCTCTCTCTCTCTCCGAATGCCGATCGACTGAAACGCGCGTTTCCCCGCCGAGTGAGAATTCGTACGCGGACGAATATCAGTTGCTTTATCATTCCGCACAAAGCGATCGTAAAAACTGGAGCATCGCGAACAGTTCAAGAATTAAACGGAGCCCGATGAACGGAACAAAGCGCAGCCTAAAAAGCAGGCTGCCGCGGGAACGCATCCCGTGCCATTCGAAAAGAAATATTTTAATACCCAGCCCGTTAACCCCGGGGTGGTATTAAATCCTCCGATGCGAAGACGCGAAACGGTGAGCCCCGCGAACAAGGAATACCTTTGCGAGCTTTGACGGCGAAAGTTTCTGGTTGTAATGAAGAAGACAGAAACACAGCGACGGGTACACCGCTGGGGAAAATTCATTTCAAAGCTCCGCCTCCTACGGGGCACAAAAGAATCCGCATACGTGCCTGAACCACGTATCATTTTCTGCTAATTGTCATAAATACTTGTTATCTGATGGTTGAACTTTCGGCGAAACCACTTTGAACGAAGCGCGGGGAGAACGTGGAATGTTGAAATGTACTTTTAATGCACATGGAAAGCCCGCAAACGAACCGACCAGCAAAAGTAATTGTTCCGTATGATATAACATATTGGATATTCCGTATAAACGAAAACAGCGAAATATCTCGGAATATGGGTTGAAACTATGGAAAAGATATTTACACACAAGCTGTTCGGTATAACAAGGTATCTTATGTAAGTTAACAAATTTTGCATTCATATAATGGCGGAGAAGAATTCAAGGTTAATTCGATATTAAATCAGACCATACATTTTCTTAGTTATATTGCTGGTTTCGATACAAATCCAATGAAAACTAAACATTCCGTGTTCGCATGTTATAGGTATTAAGAAGTTAAAATTATGAAAATTGCTGACGAAATTTGATCTTAAAAGTTCGATATCTTTAATAATGTTGTTAGGTAAAAATAAAATTATTATAAAGACACTTGTGCTAGCTTGCTTGCCAATAGTCACGCGATTCCGTCAGGAACTCGCTCGTAGCCAAATCGGCGCGAAAGCGGCACTAGAACGTTCTAATTGTTTCGTAAACCGGTTCTCTATTAAGTAAACAACGATCGTTTAGAAAATCGAAACTCATTGTATGCGCGTCAACGTTCGCCCGTACCCTCGTCGTACTTGCAGAAGTCTTTGCACTTCGTTCCGGAACGCCATCCCGCCCGGAGTAATGCAGTCTTCATTAGCATTCTAACGCACGCTTCTTACGCCTCCGTAAATAGTCGAAGTGTTGAGTTTAATTAAACCTTGGGAATCGCTGATCAACTTTTCCCGGGGCGGAGGATGCTTCTACGTTGTACAGGGTTTCAGTCGAGTGCCGGCGAATTCGGAATTCAATTACGCAGAGTAAAGGAAATTGAGAGAACCCGCGGAGAAAGCTACGAATTATCCGGCACCTCGGCGACAGGGAGAAGAAGGACCGCGATCCCGCGTGCTAACCGGATATCCGGCTAAATATGCAACGACGTCCGCAACGGGACGTTCGCGGTCGATATTTCTACGTAACATTTTTAACGGGAGTCTCGACGCGGTATCGATTCTCCGTTGCGGCGGTGATTAATTCAATATGTTTGATCGCGTGCCGCGCCGTGCGCGATGTAATAATTAATATAAAATGTTTCTTTCCCGTTCGCCGGAACGGTGTTAATCGAACAAAATGAAATTCCGATCCATAATGGAGGATTTATGGAACTTCTGCGGGTTCCGCTTCGGCGAAACTCCGGCCACGGTGCAGCTGATTGGAACGTTACGATCGGACCGAGGGTCTTTATGCAAATTTTCATTTTCGTATGTGACTTCAGGCACATTTTATTTGACATATAAGGTAACTAATAATTTTTCGAAATAATCCGATTACTTCAAATAGCTTATTATTCTTATTTCATAGATAGCATGCGAAATTAATTGCAATTCTTTAAGTAATTAATTGCATTTCGACTTTTTGTTTGTAATCTCTTATTTCAATTATTCGATCAAATAAAATGACAAGTATTATTATACTTGCATATACTTATTATTAATTATACTTGTAATAGTATCTTTATAATTTAACTGCGTTTGCTTTCAACGCATTAACTTACATTATTGGCATAGTTGACACAATAGAATTAGAAAATATTTGATCAAATAACAAGTAAAGTAAAATTATTTTACTCGAAATTAAAATAACGAAATATCATTTACAAAAATTATGCGACTGCTCAAATAAATGCGGAAGAATAAAATAGTGTATTACTTTAACTTTTCAAACAATTTGCTTCGATAATGCCCGAGCTTGGATGATTTTACAAAACTTCAAATTAAAGATAAGTTTATTACAAGATAGAGTCATCTCTTCGTGACGAGTATACTCGTGAAAAAACAGCTAATTGGTCCAAACACGTGATCAACGTCTATATTCAGCAGATCGTGTACGAAATCTTCAGAAAGGGTTAACGAATTTCTCGAATTCATCTAAAGGAACATTTCGTCCTGGAAAGGAACATCCGCGCGCGTATAGCAAAACCATGGCAGCGCAAGTCGCGACACGTCGATCCCGTTTCCATGCAATAAATTTGTATGCGATAGCCGGGGCAACGCGACGCGACGCGACGCGACGCGAAGGTTACTCGCTTTGGCGAGGCGTTTATCGCGCGTCAAGGAACAAACTGCGAGAGAGGGCAAAGGGCAGGAACCGCGTGACGCCGAAGGCGATAGGCGGCCCGTCGTTACTCAAAATAGTTCCATTATGCCGGGGCTGGCGGTCGGTACGTTAACTTTCACTCCCCCGTGAGGGAAAAAGTAAATTCCTATTCTGGCCGAGCAGCGAGGTAAGATGGGTACGCGAGCGTAGACAAGCGGAGCCGAGCGGCGGCGAACGTCGGCGGGCGGGCCGCATTTACAAGGATGAAAGATAAATGCGTGGAAGAAAGGTTCGCGAACTTTGAAAGTGCCGCTTTCCATGCGGAAATGTATTTAAAGGAGGAAAGGGGTCCGGGGTTAAGGGGGCGGAGTTGCCACCACTACGGTTTATTCCAGAGACTCCGGTTTTTAATACAAATTTCCGGATTTCCAGTTTTGTCAAGAATGTCTGCGAGCCGGTAGAGAAAAAAAATGAATCAACGCTTTCGCTGCCGGTGCGACACATGTGCGACGACCGTGATTTTTGTACTTCGGGTTATGTGAATAGAATTAGTTAAAATCCTTACACAAAGTCTGATATTTCGACAAATTTATGGTTCCTGTTTAACGACATTTTTATGATGTTCTAGGATACTAGATATCAAGAATAGTAGCATACACGTTTCTTTCGTAATTAAAAATTCTAATAAATAATTTGTTCTTAATCGAATGTTTCCTTCCATCAATGAGATTTTATTATTATGACTCCTTTTTCATTTTCTTCTGGTTTCAATGATACGAGATGTCCAGTCTTGTCAACAAATCTCCGGGTGACGATTCACGATACTCCAAATTTTGCCCCGGCAATCCTGGTTGCTTGAAGAAAAGGGTGAAGAAGACACCAAGATATGGAAAGAGAAGGCGTGGATAGGAAAGGGATGGAAGTTGACGGAAAGAAAAGACGAGAAGATGTAAAAAGATGGCGAGAGCGGAAGCCAAAAGGGCCGGGGTGAGCCGAAAGAATAAGAGACGGAGGAAGAAAGAGGCAGAGGGATGCGGCGGTCCGTGAAAAAGCGTCCGTCGGCCGCTCAGAACCGATGGAAAAATAGAAAAACGTTAGGCGGCGGTGTATCTAGGGCCAACCTTATGCCCTCCTTTCCAACCCTTCTCCCTTCCCATCCCTCTTTAGACCGCAAGTGGCTGGCTGGCGGCGTTACTTCATTATCCGGCGAAAGAAAAGCTGCGCGCCACGCCGCGCCGCGCCGCGCTGGCCGGCTCCAAAGTGAATCGCATCTCTCTAATTAAATTTTTGTCGCCGGCGAACGGCCGACGCTAGCCGCTCGTTTACACCGTCTCCTCACCCCCTTAGACAGCCCTCGTCGGCAAACAGTCCTAACTTTGGATTGTTTGGACTCTCCGACTGTGCCGTGCCGCGTTTTTTCGACGGGGCGACGCGGACTAGAGGGATTATTGGAGCGAGTTGAACGAGGATCTTAGGAGAAGTTTTGCTGTTACTTTTGATCGTATTTGTAGAATGTTACGATCAATTCTCAAGTAGAATTTTCAGTAATTGCGGTGGCGCGGAACTAGAGTAGAGGAGCAAATTACTGTGTCCAGCTTGCAGCCTTCAGGAGTTCTCGCTACTAAACAGAACTTCGGCAATTTAAAGGTAAATTTCAAAGTTCCTATTGTCGATATAAATTTTCGCATGACGCGAGTATCGAATCTCTTTTCAGTGTTAGGGGAAAGAAGAAACTTTTGGAGACAGTACTGTGAGTCTACGATCTACAAAAATCAGTTAATATGCTTTAGTACTGTGCTCCCTCCCAAAATACTGAGCTTCAGTTACTATATGAATAGCGTACTTCCAGGATACTGTACTTCCTCCCTGAATAATAAAACACAATGACGACGGACAATAAAAATTTAATACTTAACGCACTTTCATAAATTTTATATTCTATGCAACAATGCGTAACAGATTACGATATGAACTAAGGTTTTCGATTCTTACGCTGGTATTTTAACAATAATGGAAACTTAGATTGAGAAGTGGACATTTTATCGCGTTCTATCGAGTTTCATTGTTTTCTCATGTCTTATTCCAATTCCTCGGCTTGTCGATTGTTCTTTTGCCGAGGCAAATTGCTTTGAACCGATATTAAATTCCAGGATTCAAGCAATTGAGGAAACATTATGAAATCGTTTCCATTCGATGGAGGAATTCGATGGAGGAATTCTATCGAAGAACAAGATGTTTTTATATTTCACATAGCCCGCATGACACACAGAGAATTAAAACAGCAGTCACGATTAAACTACTAACCATATCGTTTCCGAAAAATTTGGTAAATATTCCTTGAACATTCTAAAATAAGGATGAACAGCGTTTTTCTTCCAATCACACCCCTAAGCGTAGCATTGTTCCACTCGATGATTGACCACATGGCAGCACGTTGCATGTTCTCGCATTCGCCTCTTATTGGTCACAGTTTTTCATTAATAACTCGTAAACAAATAGCGGATTGCATTTTAGCTAAAGAAAGAATTATTGAAAAGAACTCAGGAATCCCTCATTTCCTGGAGTTACAATCGTTTTTATACACCCTGTAATATGTCAAGAAGTAGAATTGGTAGGATATGACCGGACGAGCTAATTGATTCTGAATTGATAGTTTTATTTTTCAAACGCATTTTTCTCGGAATGAATTCCGGGACACCCTGTATAGTTCGCTTGTACATGCTATTCAACCAGAACCTGTATAAAATCAAAAACTAAACTTCATCGACAGTGAACTACTTATCGACTGCAGAAGTCAGAAAGCCACTCGTGAGAATTGGATGTAATGTCTGACCATGGCATGCTCTTACCACTTATCAAAAACACGTGTTTGGAATCGACTATCTCGAAGACGTAGCTTCGAATGACAGAACATAATTTGTTCTCGATGTAAGAAGCAGTTAAGACACGCCACGTGCGAATAAATGTATAATGGGTCTATGATGGAACATTTGTACAGAGATGAAGACTAACGAATATAATTTGATTTGACACTATCGAATACGAATTTGTCTAGATCAAAATTAATATAATAATACTTTATTTGAATAAGATTTTACTCGAATAAGAATTTATTGGAATGAGATTTTATTCGAATTAGAATTTATTTGAGAAATTCGAACAACTTATAAAGGAAATCATACGACAAATAATCGTTCTGAATAAAAATGATATAATATTGAACTGATCCTGAATTTATTCGTTTAAATATATTCTTGTAAAATTACGTAAAAAGAAAAGTAATCAACAATTATTCGCATTACCATTAGAATAATTTAACAATCTCGATTCGAATAAAGAATTATATAAACAATTTATTCTAGTGAACAATTTTGCGAACAATTTAGTCTAATAAAGAATTATGGGAAAATAATGTATTCGACTAAAAAATGATGTGAATAAATTGATGAAATAATTTATGATGAATAAAATATTTGAATAAAACATTTGACTGAAAAGAATTCGTTCGGACAATTATTTCAGATAAATATTTATTCTAACCACTTCGAACTATGCCCAACAACACGCTAATGTATGTAATAGCCGACAACCGCAGAAGGTGTTCGAGAGTCCGTTCCGCTGAAAGGAAAAACAGAACAATCTCTTAAGCGATAACGCGTGCCGCCGTAAGATTCCAGGCCACTGCTAGAGGGTAGCTCATTAAGTATGCCCACAATGAGCACCGTAAATCCGATAAAAATATAGCGCAATAAACGTCGTTGCTGCGGCACTCGGCGCGCGAATAGGAAATCGTTCTTACGCCCCTGCACTTTGAACGGACATTTAATCAGAACACCTTAAACCCTTCGTTTGCATCGCGTGGCATCGTTCTTACGTAATGACGGTGGTTAATCGACTATCGTTGCTACTTGAAATGCCACCGCTACCGGAAGAAAGTGGAAACAGAATTTACTGCTACTTTATTCCAACACTTACGTTTCCCTTTGTCCGCAAGTCGAATTAGCTGCACGATGAAAATGTAAATAGAATATTTCGAATATATTATTTCACTGCGTTCTTATTTAAAATTTAAATCTCGTAGTCAGACCGTACAACTTTGCATAGATTTTTATTTTCTAAAACTCTCTTGTAAACTTCTGTAACCAAATTCAAGAGAAATTTTTATTTATAGAACAAAAAATACATTATGGTCAATATAAAATTTTAGTGCTGCAACATTTTTATTAATGTACGGATTATTGTAAATGTAAACAGATTCGCATTTTCGGATTTCAGGCATTTATAGCAAAAATAAGAAGCGAAAATATAAAATTGTCAAAATTACAATAATACCGTTATGGTATTTTTAGTTTATCGAATTAATTCAAATTAACGATCTATTTTTATTTAATCTCTGTTTCTTACAATAGTGAAACAAAATGGTATGCACAAAATGAAAATTCTTCACAAATATCCTACTTAGTCTACTAATGACTAATCGCTATTTTATGGTTCGGTTTATTATAGCTACAACTATTCTATTGTTCGTCGATACAATATTTACTCTTGAAGAATAAAGCCGCCTTTCGTACTTTCATTTTTGCTTACAAAATTCTTGGTAATCAAATAATCACACGTGAAATTTATTTGATAATTAGACTGCGAATCTTTATGGTAAATAAAAATTTGTCTGAATTTTGCTATGAAAAACGGAAACAACTAAAAACTTTCGTTTCTGCTTTAATCATTTTAATAGGTCGAAAGTAGTATATCGAAGTTTATTATTTGCTTTTAATCTTTCTGCTCTTTCAAATTAGAGATAATCACGTTTGCGATAAACGCATAAATTCCGCAGTATAATGATAACAAAGGAAATCTTCAACGGAGAAAGACAGAGAGATACGATATTGTCTTCTTTTGCTGTATTAGGTTCTATAGCCATAAATTTATTCCGTAACCTTTTTATCGTCAAATCATTCACTTGTCATTGGATGAAAATATATAAAAACTTGATGACGTTAACAACATTCGACATTGAATAAAAAAAACGTAATAAAGAATAGAATATCGCAGCAAAAATTTAATAACAACATTTATCTACATTTACTACTTATTTCATATATTATTTAAAATAAGTAGTGTTCTGTGCCATATTTTATACGAAAATCACATGTATTTCAATTTACCCTCCTTTAAAATTATAATACTATCGCATACGCCCGTTTTCCATTGAACCTCTTGAAAAATGCCACCGGTCACAATTTCAAAAAATTTAGGTCACTATATTGATTGAACTGTAGCATATAGGATTTACGTGTATATCAGAAAAGAACTTCATGAAATATTCTATAAACCGAGGAAAATTATGCATTTAGAAAAGCTCTTAATACGTAGCATTTTAGTATACAGCATTTTAGAGATCAACGTTTTAGTGATCAGCATTTTAGTGATCAGCACTTCAGTGATCAGCATTTTAGAGATCAACATCTTAGTGATCAACATTTTAGTGATCAGCATTTTAGTGATCAACAATTTAGTGACCAGCACTTTAGTGATTAACGTCTTAGTGATCAGCATTTTAGAGATCAGCATTTTAATAATCAGCGTTTTAGTGATCAGCATTTTAGTAATCAGAACTTCAAGTAACAACATCTCAGGAATGAATACGCGTGACTCGCGACGTTCTTCCCTGTGTCCACTGAAATATCTCTCCACACCGCATACCCCCTATCGAACATAAATTCAAAGACATCGTATGCATCTCCGTGTTCCAAGAGGAAATAATCTCCGTAACCCGAGTTATCACAGATACAGGTTACAACAACGGCGAGCAACTAGTTTCGAGAGAAAAGATAGCAATCAGTGACGCAACCGAAACCGGAGAATCGGTGTATGATGTTCGCGGAGCGGCCAGAGGAATTCGCAGCGATATCAGTTATGCGAAATGTGGCGCAAGGTTAGGCGACCCGACGTTTGCCAACAATGTACGGGCTCGTATTAATCGTTTCAACGACAGAAATACAGGAATGGGGCTCGCGCAGGAATCGCCGAGCAAGGAACTCGGACGACCGTTTGTTCGCCGCGGAACCAACAATGTCAGACAAATTTAAATTGGCCCCCTAATTTTCTGCTTTGGTGCCTGTCCGTGACACAATAATCGGTCGTATTGGGCGGGGACCGTGGCGGGCCAACAGGGAAGACAGTGACAAATGGAGGTTAAAAGAGGCGGACGCGATGGAGATAGAATACGAGAAAATGAGAGCGAAAGAGAGAAGGAGAGAGAGAGAGAAACGCGGCGCGCGACCAGCGGGAGCACCTTGCTACTCGAGTTTATTTCTGAACGGCCTGAGGACGACGTCACACGATCACCAGAATAGCGGGGATCTACGTCACGTCTGGGTAACCCCGAGCGAATTTCGAAGACAAACGTCGGGAACGAGGAAGAGCAGCGAGAGAAGAAGTACGCCGTGACGAAGATAGAAACGTCCAGCAACGGCACGATCGTCCGGCAAACAATCGTTTGTGGTCAACATTCAATTTTGCGCAACTGGCGGGTTTGAACAAAGATTTGAAATTTTTACTGGCCGATACCAAACATCAGTATAACCGGGAAATATATCGTAATGTAGGGGCTTCGGGCGGGACACCCTAAATTGACACACGAATATATAAGATGTTCCAAAAGTTAAATTTAAAGTTAAATGAAGGGTTCCTGAAGTCGTTTGAAGTAACTTCTTCCTTAGCGCAAATGCAATCCGCGGCTTTGTTTGCGAGTTATTAATGAAAAACGGTGGCCAATGAGAGGTGAGCTCGGATGGCGCGATAGGGCAAGGCAAGAAGCGGAACTGGGTTTCGTCCGTTTAATTCTCATTGCTCAGTGTTTTTCGTTAGCAACTATTAAAGAAAACTGCGTATCGCATTTGCACCAAGAAAAAAGTTACTTCAAGTAACCCCAGGAATTTATTCCTCGATTTTGAGTAACTTTTCGGGCACTCTGCATAAGGTTGAAATTGGTAATAATATATTAAAAAGATAGGTGATAAATATAGGTAAATAATAGTAAAATAATAATAAAAATATAGGTAAATAATAGGTAAATAATAATAATGTATTAAAAAAACACACACACAATTAAAACTGAATCTAGCATGCTGGTTATTTTCACCTGTTTCGCATTTTTTATTTTTACACTGTTAAAATATGAAAAAAGATCAAATAATCAAAAGTATGATTACAAAATGAAAGTTCTGCTACACTTTTATACATATAAGCACCTATACTTGAATTGTTTAGGTACGTCAACAGCATTTTCACTTATAATAGAATTTCCAAAAAATATTTAATACATGACTTTTTTAATATAAAAGCTTAAACTATCGTTAACAATGGCTTGTAAACTTAGACTTTAGTTTCTTGCTGATTTTTCAAAGTAAACAGTCGACGTTACATTATGTTTCACGTCGTATCCATCTCGTGTTCAATTTCAAAGCAAACCAAGATTCTTCAGATATTTCCGATGATCTGAGAAAAAACTATTTCCAAGAAAAATTGGTCAGCATTCGCTTTTCTATGGAAATAAACAGATTCCCAAAAAAGATTTTGTTTTATCGAAAAATGCTGGCCGCCTCGATGTTTTAACCTCTTAGGCCTAGCTGGGTTTTAAGCAAATGAAGTTTTTCATAACTAAATTATCATTTTTCTAAATATATCTATTTTTTCGTATATAGTATTACTTATATGTATACAGTATTAGCTATATATATATGCTTTTCTTAATGTATTGTACATAAACACTTTCACTTTAATCGCTTCCCTTAATAACAGATAATACAATTAAGTAAAGCACGAAACATCCGCGAAAGTCGCTATAATGGCGCGTCGTGCCTAAGTGGTTAAACGCTGATACATATTTTCCACGCGATAATATTCTCTAGCCAGTGTCGAGACAAATTCAACGACCTACTATGCTATAACCTTGAACCTTGAAACAAAGCTAAAATAATTTAAGCCACCGAAAGCGAATTCCCAAACCGCTGTACGCGAACGCGAGAGCTGACGGGGAGGAGAAGCTCCGCAGAACCAGAAGGAGAAGAAGAATAAGAAGAAGATGAATAAAAAGAGGAAGAGCAGAACGGAACGAGGAAGAGTGAATGAGAATAGTTGGAGGCGTCAGCTGCTCGGGACTATCGAGGGACCGTCGATGACGAGCAGCCGATCTGCAAACAAATATAAGTCGATCGACGACTCTGGTTATTGGCAATCCATTCGTCAAACACCGTCTGGGATTTTCTGCTATGCTAATGCAACAGGCGCGAGAGCCGTCCCGAACTTTTAATGATGCCAATTTATTCGTAGAATTCTGTCTGGAATCTGGGATCCGGACGTTCTAGTTGCCAGCTGTGCTCGAGAAGTTTGCCATGCCAATTTTTATCGGCGGGATCTTCGGTCCGGAGCTTTTCCGTTATGCTAATCCGTCTGTCAGGGTAGCTAAAGTCTTACACGGTGCCAATTCACTCTGAATATTTTAGATCGGCTCCGTAGATGCGTGTCTAGAATCTGACCACTACTGGCCGAGCACCTCTTAGACGGCTCGTTGTGACACGATTATGCCCGGTCCAGGCAGCACTCGATGCTCCTGAAATCATTTAGTCCCGAGGTCCTTACGTAACTGTATCAAACGCTTGCGACATTTCCCCCCCGATGCTGAAAGGTGGTACTTTCGGGTCGACTTGGTTCAACTTCTTAGTTAGCCACGAGTATACTCGTCGCCTTTTTACACTCGAAGCTATTTAATATGTTCATTTGCGTCGCCGCTCTCTTTTCGTTTATATGATGGTAAATATTACAGTTAATTTTAAAGTTTTATTAATTTTGAAGTTATTAAATTTAAATTTAATATATTTCCCTTCTCCGCGAATTATAAAATTATAGAAGAATGTAACAGGTAAACGTACAGAATAATAAATTAAACATGGTGGTAAATGTTAAAAGTCGATACGATAAGAATGTGGGAACGTGTTTTAACGTACGTAATATTTAGTTAGTTTGATATATCATGCACAATATGTATAATAAATTACACATCGCAATGAGTACTTGAAAATGTATGCGAGTGGGAATCCCAACCTTTGTCTCATTTCGCGATACTATCAAATTCATTTATGCTGATCGCACAATTGGATAATTAATATTCTTGACAGCGAGCGCTTTCGCTCGTACCATATTTGTTTTTAACGATTTATTAAAGACAAACCGTGTAAGCATGTCGTGAATTATGCTATAGCAATTTTTAATTCCTCATCGACGACATGCGTACGAAATAAGTACCTGTTTTTAATGAAAATGACGTTATAATCTTAAGAACAGTAACATTATGACAGTAACAAATGACATTAATAACGTTAACATAATTATTTCTATAGATCATGTGGTATAATTGCAATAAATTATTTTAAACACAACTAGATTTCCTTATGCAGCGCCGACGCTGAAGGGATAATAGCGATTCAGAGACAGTACTCAAGTGTAAAGGGTTAAGACAAAGTTGTGGAAAATATACCACGTCCTTAGTTAATACATCTTATTTACCATTTTGTCACCTTTGAGAATATTTGAAAATATTTGAAAGATCGCGTGCCTTTATAGGTACTATTTTATTAGCTTGGATCTTCGATTTTTAGATGATCAATTATTAATGTTTTAAATCAGTACTAAATTTTAGTAAGAACAATTTATCTAAGGAATACAGTATGTATCACAGAGAAATGTCAATGTTACGCGTGCTACAACAGAAACATTCGACTACGACTGACACTAAATTTTACTTTTTTTAGAGTATATCGAAGAGCAAGTTGTTCACAAAGGACAGCGAGTTCGATAATATGTAACTTCACAATGTGATCGATGAAATGGCCAGGAAACAGATCAGAAAAAATTCGTCGCGGCTAAAGGATTAACGAAAGCCGTCGATTCTTGCTAATATCTCAAACTGTTCACATCTAAAATTCTAATTAGACGGGCCGCCAGAGTAATAGAACCCACAAAATATTTGTTATGCTAATCTACTTATCAAGTTCGCGAAGCGAATATATGTCCTCTCATATGTGCGTGTCAGATCTTGCACATTGCACAACGTTAATTTATTCATAGAACTCTGTGTCAAACCTTAGACCTGTTACTAGGATAATTTATCGCCTTGATTCACCTATCGCCTTAATCTCCTATCTGAAGGTTAAAGAGGAGGTAACGGGACGCTGATAGACACGATTAAGAGGGACCCGTAAACCAAGAGAACCTTTGATTATCTCTTTGATTAACTCGTAATCAAGTCGAAAGTGAAAATCATTCAATATTCACGAGACTGGATCTGGCTAAATTAGGCTGGATTAGATTGATTCGAAACTGAATGACTTTGGTGCAGGTGAAATGAGTGCTGAAAGCTTAAACGTGATCAATAGATCGCGGATTTTATGCGTTTATGGCAGCAATCTATCGTTAAAATGTAAAATTATAATTAATAAAGTTAAATTAAATTAAATTGTAATTAGAATTAAATTAAATATATAAATTATAATTAAAGTTAAATTACAAGTTGAAAGTTTAAAAGTTAAATGTAAAATATGGAGAATTTATCAATATTGTTACACTGTTTCCGAATTATCAAAATTATTAAGAGAAACGATTTATATTCCTTACGACCATGTTGGAAATTTTTTATTTTGCATAAGGATCTGGGTATAATGATCAGACTTAAGTAAAAATATTTCAACGAAGATACACAAATATGTACCTGCAAATATTACAAGTATTGTAAAAAAATGATCCGCCTCCTCTCTAACTCGTTTTATTGATCATTTAAAATTTGTTGAAACAAATCTATATAAACTCGCCGAGTTGCAAAAATCTTTTTCGTGGTTATATTCTTCCTAAGAAAATATTTTTCAAATTTATATTAAACATTTTTAAATATATATTATTCTATTTACTACTGTTGGGTGTATATATTAATAAGTATCTCAAATATATATTTTACACTATGAACTTGAAACATTTCGTTGAAATAAATATTTTCTTCAATGTGTTTGAAACGAAACATTCGAATATTATTTCAATGGAATTTTACGTTACGTATTACTATATTCATTAATTAAGAACAGTAGATAAAAGCATATTCATCAAAATAATATATGCCTGTACTTTTACTATAAGTTCGTTTTCTCTTATAAATATTAATCAAAAGAAATAAAATTCCAAATAATTAATAACAAATTTAGACACGTGAGATACTGTGTCAAATTATTATTTCGAACGAATTTCCAAAAAGAAAAAGTACGCAACGTAATAAGTTTCTTCACCATAAGATAAATAACTATTTTAAATACATGTATTTGTCTCAATTACGTCGGATGTAAGCTAGATTTAAACTCGAGAGCCAGAAACTAGGCTAGCTCAAGATCAAGAGAGCTGAATTCAGTCGATTGAAAGTCAAGAGACGCGAGTTAAAATCACGAGAAGAAAACCTCGCTCAAGATCAAGAAATCAGAATCCAATAAACGTGATTCGAGACCAGCACTTTAATTTAACCAGCTCAGATCCACAAGATCCACAAATCAAGTCAGCTGAGGATCAAAAAACTCGAATCGAACCAAATCAGAACCGAGAATATTTCAAACTGACCTAAATGTAGACGTTTCAAATGAAGAGGGTGACAAATTAGCGAACCACGAATTTGTATACAAAATAAAAATTACCTGTATTAATTACAAAATGCAAAAGCTACGCGCACACTAACTTGTCTTCCTAATAATTTTAATAAATTGAACGACATGAAAGAGTGTTCGTAAATTCTTTCAATGTCCTTAATCTTTTGCATTTGATCTGCCGATTTTTATTATAAACGCATAAATTCCCCAATTACTAGATAATAGACTTTTATTTATATTCTCAAAATTCTGTCATGTCAAAGCTCGAACGCGATCGTATTCTATCTGCCAAAGTGTCAGATGCCGACGGTTTTGAATTACGATTACATTCCGATTGTCCGTGTCTTCTTTGATTGGCCGCGGCCAATTGAAATGTAAATGTAACGGATTACGAGAAGCATTCCGGTGATTCGGTTATTTGCTAATTAATTATCTAATACGACATTCGGAATTGCGACTCCAATCTGCAACGAATTCCAGAGCGGCTGATACGATGCTATAACGGTTCATGTAAATCATGATTCAGCAGAGAAATGGCAATAGAAATCGCATAACTACTTGCATTAATAGCTAACCAGTGAAACGCAATTTCGTGTGTCTGAAATCCTCGTAAATTATGACTAAGAGCACAATCGATACATTCTTCCCTTGCAGACTATCGCGGATCGACGCGGTGTCTGTTCTCTCGCGCTTTTACGACGCGACGCGATCATTAATTAAACCCCGCGTTACAAAACATCGTCGGCCGCGTTTTAATTAGTTCCGTTCGACGCCTTTCACCCGGCCGTGAATGACGTCCGAATGAATGCGATCAGCAGACTATTCAGTTCCTCGAACGCGAAAATCATCGACGAGGAGGACACGTGCGTCAAACATTTCGCCGAGCGTAATAAAGATTTCGTTACCTGTTGCGTCCACCAACGACGGATACACTACACTTTTTACAGCGGCTTTACGTTGCACCAAATACACCAGTGTCCACAACAGCGAGATCATCGGGGCCCACATGATCGACCAAAGAAATCCAGAACGATCGACGACGGTAGATACGAAGAAAGCAGCCCCGAACTGTCACCAATCTACCAACGAGTTCCTCGATTCGTAACGTTGAAACAACGCGCGAAGACAAAAGCGAAGAGATCATCGACCGCGGCAAACGTAAAGTGGGCGCGAGACTCGTCTGAAAAAAATCGAGACAACCCAGATGTCGTCACAACGTTAGACAGTCTATAGACAGCGGTCGGAACCCGAAGACAGTCACACACCGGTGGTGTCGTAACTCGGTCCCGAACGAACTCGAAGCTTCGTTTTCGCCGAAAACGAAGAGCGGCCGTTGTCAAACTCGCGCAAAATGTATTCCCTCGTTCAGCGAGCCGACGATCGGTATCGTTCCTTTTCCGAGGAAAAAGTGAAAACGCATCGTTTATGCGATCGCTCGTTCTCGTCCCGTCGAATCCTCTGTTCCAAACGAGAGCCCGGGCCGATAAGCTATCGAATTAGGTTCCAGCGATTCGTGGATTCGAAATCGTGCGTCCTTCGCGATAGTGCATTATCTATCACACGATGTGACACCGGTCAAATTCCGTAATGCCGTATGGGGAAGATGATTCGATAATTCCCGGCTCGATTATCCGGCTCGATTGCCGTATATATTTCCAATTTCAGCAGCGACAATGGCGCGCGCGTTGGCTGCCGGCCAGCGCGCTTACTATTTATTTGTATTGTGACGCCTGTGCACGTGGGTCGGGCGGTTCGATGACACTAGACACGGAAAATTGTTCGCGAATCGACCGCGAATTCTCGCAGTTCCCGCGACAAATTTCCCGAACGACGACCGCACGAAGCCCGCGGGAACAAGGATCCTCGATTTCCTGGAAACAATAAGAGGAGCACACGCGTGAAACCGCACAACGGGACCTCTGTCTCTCACCACACGACCCTGAGCAACCGATTCGTACGTTCGACAGACGCACCCGCGACATGCGTGGGTTACCATTCGAGATTCGACTGCTCGAACCTACCCTAAATTTAGCATTCTCGGCTGCGCCCCACATTAGAAGAATCACCTATGTACCTTCGAGTGTGTTTATATATATGTGTACGGGGTGGCCGCGAAGTTGCTAGTTAATCTTCTTTTTAGGAAGTTGCCGCTGAACGATAATATACGATATTATTATGGGCACAATGTAGTATCAAGTGTTCAGCTTGGCGTTTTCAGGAATGTTTTAGCAAGACGACGATTTTCAAGTTTTTAATGAAGCGTTGCTTCAATAGACCTTTCGAATTTCCCTGACTTCATCATCGTTATTATTTCAACATTTTCGAAACGTTGGAGCTTTTCATCGTTTCGCATACGTGTTCTTTGAAATTTCAAAGTACATACTTTTTTCGCTACACTTTATCGACGTTTCCTCAAATAATAAATCTTGTTCTCTCGCTCGACAGTGTTAATATTTCTCATAACGTAGGTTTTTCATAACGGAACTACGCGCGGATGAATACAAATTCCATTTCTTTTTTTTAAATACAGAAAGTATGATAATCCGCAGCTTTGCGAACAAAGGTGCGTTTGTTGCTTAAAATTTTTATCTTGTATTTTTGCATTTTTAAAAAATAGGATTTGGGTTCGTACAACGCATTGTTCTAATATCGAAAAAATATTTTTTATTCTAGATCGAAGGAGAAAAATGCTAGACCGCAACGCTGATCAATACCGTCAACCGAGAGATTCATGGAGAACAAGATTTATTATATGAGTAAACGTCGATGAAATGTAACCAAAAAAAAAAATTTATGTATCTTGAAATGTCAAAAAATACGAATGGAAAGTAACGAAAAATCATCTTTATTTCAACGGTTGATAAAATATATGAAAAAGAGATCAAGAGGAAATAAAGAACTGTAGCACAGATGCCGATAGAAAGAACAACTGAATAAGAAGAATAAAAAGAATAGTGGAATATTGAATTGATTGATATATATTTGTATGAAATTCAATATTTATATAAATAGTATTATATCCGTATTATATGCATATTATTCGGATAATACTACTTGTACTTACATTGTATTCATATCATATGTCATTTAAAGATCATGGTGAATTAAATTTTGCGCATATTCCACAAATTATACAATGTGACATGTGCCACATATGGACTATACATTGAAAGGGTTAATATCGTAACAAAAGCTTTACTGTCATTTAAATTTACTGTCAAACTTTCAACCTGCTCCCAATTCATTGAAGCTATTAATAGAAGCAATACATTTTTATCGAATTTTTGCTTTTTACAATTAATGTAAAAAATTTGTACATCATGCGACGATCCACAGTTCAATTACAAATAAAATGAATGGTTCAAATATTTCATTTAAAACACATTGTAATCTTCTCAACAGTTAACACAACACGCGCCTAACGTAATAAATACTGCTACTGAATACTGATTCATTAAATGATACAAAAAGACTGGATTTTTTGCATTCGCGACAAAAAAGTGCAAGCATCATTTCAACCAATAGAAAGATTACAAGAATTAAACAATATCTTGATCTAGTAAAATTGTTCGAAAATGGAAGAAATTCTGCGGTAGCTCGTGTGTTTTGCAACGCGAGTATCGCATCATTTTTATTCAATATAAAAGTCTGGACTGAACGCTCTATTTAAGATAAATTGTTTTAAAATAAACGTATCATTCTATTTAAAAAATTAAATACCAACGCCGATTCTTCAAACAAGACATAAACGCAGAAAAATGTTCGTACGCTGTTACGTTATTTGCAGAGACGACCAACACGATTTCCGCGTTAATATTTTCCACATGTTTATCGTGTAGAAAAAGAAATCCGCTGCTGGTAAAACTTCCTGAACACCCTGTATACGTATATGAACGGTTTCTGTGTGAGGGATTTCGTAAAACTGTGTGTCGCGTGCAGAGATACACGGTTTCGCGTGCCGGTGTGTCCGCGTGCCCCACATACAGGCACATTTATAGACGTACGGCTTCGTCGAATGTAGAGACACGTATCATCCCTGTCTCTGTGGGTGCGTGGCGTCGCGTATTCAAACACCGAACCACCTGGCACCGATGTAGAACGGGATTGTAATTACGGAAGTAAATAAAAGCTTTCGCTCGAAATATTATTGCAATTGCAGCTTTCACCGTTCCTAGTGCCGCGTCTCGAAATGGAGCAGAAAACGAAAATCGCAAGCGAAAAACTTGGAACCGCAAATGTATCGTACGAAAATCATTCTCAAACATGCCAGTGCAAACGCGCGAATTAATATTTGTCCGAGTGTAATTTTCGTAATAGCGCATCGGTGACTGCATTTTTTAATATTATCGACATTGGTTTAAGTTCGTTCCCAGGACCTTTCGAGATACGAGAAAAATGGATAATTAGATTTCAAAATATTACCATTCTTTTGATTATCGAATACTTTCTTTTGTGTTTACGCTTCCGTTAGTCAAATTTATAATACACAATATATGACATGTGCTATACTATACAAAATATCCAATGCCAGAAATATTAACTGTTTTAACACAACAAATTTTTTAAAAATGCAGTTTAGACTAGAATATCAAATTAAGGTTAAAAGGTCAACATATCCTAAATACATTGTAAAATTATTACGTAAATTTATATGAAATTATTATATGGAATTGTGAATATATTTTAATTTTCTTATTTCCTAGATTTCTCTTTTTATACCCTTCTCGATTTAATTCTTAGGACGCGTATGCATAATAAACAAAACTAGCCCGTAATTTCATACTGAAAAATCAAAAACACGCCCGCGGTCAGGAGGCACCCGGTTGCTCTATACTTTATAAAATTCCCGAGAATTCCATGGGCGCGTGCATTATGCGCGGAAATCCTATTACACGGAGCGAAGGGAAAACAAAAATGTTGCTTTCATCGAGAAATAATAAATAAGCGGACGGAGAATGCGGAATATTCCTGGGGATTTCGGGAGGGCGCCGGTGCTCGCACGAAGAAGAGAATGGAAAAGAATGCATGTCCGTCCGCGGGCGCAGACAGATTGCAGTCTAAAGACAGACGAATGGTTTCGACACTCGAATCGACACCACGAATACGCCCAGTACCGCCAGACCCGGCGCATCGATACTAATTGGCAGTGAGTGCTCTCGTTAATGCCAAATATACCGTTTTATCGAGCTAATGATATCTTGGACCGTTCATTCCCGCTGGAAATTAATTAAACAGCTTGTCACCGCTGCAGATGAAAACGTACCAAATACATCAAATTAATGAACGGAAGAACAACTCCTTTTGAAACGTCTTTAGAGCTTTAACCCTCTCATTACTACATTTTCCAAAAATGGTCAAAGAAAATCGGGGAAAATATTAAAATAGCGATAGAATAGTAATTAAATGTAAAAATATTAGTTTAATAAGTTTCTTTGTTTATTATATAACTGCTGCAATTATTATTATTATTTCTCTATCGATTACCTTGAACTTTAACAGCGATGAAAAGTGTAATTAAGACGGTAATGAAAAGAACAGAAAAGAATCGTTTCCCATTCCAAAATATTACTGCAGTCGTGTAAACTAATGGAGGCCATTGATGCCTCGAGCAATCATTGTAACGTTCCATAAAAATCCATGAGATTGTTTGTTATATCGAAAATTTAATGTCTCCGACATTGGCGAACTGGATGCTAGGGAAGATTAACAAAGTATCGTACCAACGAAACCATAATGCATACGTAATTGCACGGACCGGTTATTAAAATATTAAGCAGAAACATGATCGCCGTTATAAACCCATTAATCCCTACAATCGCAATTTGTTTCAAGCTGTACCGCACTGCATTTTCGTGCGAATTGAAAACACGACAATACTTAATTAGAGCACGTCGTTACCGGATATATCGCGTCCATTAATATATCCGATGTCTTATTTGAACGATGCATTCAATTCGATCTCATCTATATTTATGAGCACCGCGAAATATTAAAATGAAAATCACATCGAGCCAGGACATTGGACTTTAATAGCGGCTGATACGAACGGACATTGTACCATAGTTATATAAATAATCAACTACGTTATGGCTGCGTTGAAATATTTAAACGTTCTCCTGTCTGGCGAAAAAGTATCTTAATTGCTTTCACTGCGGAATATATTAAATAATAAAACATATATATATGTTTTATTTATATATGCATTATATATGGATTATATTTCACTATATTGCATTGTATTATATTATAGTATATTATAGTATATTATGTTATATTATGCTACATATTATACACTCATAATTAAATTTGTTTTAAGACTTTTTAACCAATACTATAACAATTACTAAAATGTAAAAAGTATTTTTTAATCGCGCAACAATACACCGATATTTCTGCAGAAGCGTAAAAATGGTTCCGCGTTATAATCTCGTGAACATTTTGTAATTTAATTGAAGTGTTACAATCGATTCTGATCGTGTCCAGCGATAGTGCAGTGTCAGTTTACAATGTGCGCGGGAGGCAGCGATCTGTACCGATTTTATTTCGCATCAGCGTCCGATGCACAATGTCGAGCTAACAGCCGGCGAACACGCAGTCCAGTTTTGATCATGCTCCAAGGCTATGTGTTGCCCTCTGGATGCTCCTATTTTCGAGCATACCTTGCCCATTACCGCGAAAATGGACACGCGTAATATCAGATTTGCTGTGTCAATGGTTTCCGCCTCTCCTCTCAACTTACAACAGCAGATGAATCGAAATGCCAGACCCCCTCCACGAAATATTGCACGTTGGATTTAGGTAGAGTCGAACTTCTATCAGGAACTCGAACTTCATAACTTGAAAATACAATTTCAATAGAAAATACGATTTAAACAGAGACTCGTATATTATAAAATTTATTAGCTTGAAAATTTCGTGAGTTCCGCTGCAACTGTCAAAAAATGCACTTTGCACAATGCATTCTCTGTGCGTGCATACCTCTCCGGCATAATTTTTAATCACTCTGAAAACGACGCCGGATGCGAAACGTTACGTTGTTTTCACGTTTCAGTTGGCAATGGTGGTTACTGAACACATTTCTGCGATGTCTGATCAACATGGAAAAGGAAACAGAGAAAAAATTTCGTTGAGAAACATTTCGTTGTTACTTTGTTAGCAATGTTTCTGATCAGAACGAAATGATCCGCGCAATACTAATCCGTGTAAAATAATATTCGCCGATAATATTATTTAACGACAATGCGAGAAAATAAATGAAATTCGGAAAATGTAATCATCTTATTAAACAGAATTACAATTCTGACGACCTAGCATTGATCGACGAGAATCGGCGAACGTTAAAGGTTGCATTATGTCACCAGGAATGGCCAGTTGTTTATTATAAGTTCGGCAAATGTAATTGTCGCGAATGACAATTATTATCAAAGCATCTGACATTTCCGTGAAATATGCACCGTGCCGGTAATAACACGCTATAAACGAGACAGCCCGGCGCACACGTGTGTACGTATCCGCTGCTTATCAATTTAAATGGATTTCGCTTATACAGGAATATTCGAAGGAAGCAACGGACCTGTAGCAAATTCGGTTCGATGATTTCGCCAGCGCTAATGGTCAAGGGTGTTCGACGTCGAGGAAGGGATTCGCGCTGATTATTGTCGATTAATATCGAGACGGAGTCTCGGCAAGTTGATAGAATTATTCATGTAGCAGATATTACGCGCAACGCGCTCTACTCATAAACCTAATTGTGTCCGGGGATTGTCAAGGACCATGTGCACGCATATCCGCGCGTTTACAAAACCGAATTTCGATAATTAACACTTGCGTCACCGTCTAACCCCTTGCACTCGAGTAGTGACTCCGAGGCACAACCAAAATTATTCTAATACGTTCTAAAATAACAAAGTTTCGATTTAAGATATTGTTGAAAGTGAAACTGTTAGTAAAAACCACAAGAATCAATTTCGTATGCATAAAATGCTATTTGTCGCATAAAATGGAAATACTATAAGCCAGGAAAATCATTTTAAATGTACAGTTAAAATGACTTCGAGTGTAAAGGATTTCACGATTATTGAAATTATATAAACGTTTCTGTGAGAAATTTCTAAATAAGCTTTTTCATCCGAGCGTGTATTATGACAGAAACTGTACCAAGTTTACATAAATCCATTCCTGCTATTGTTGCGAAACGATATAGATTAGCCGCGTTTAGTGCTCGGTGGTTCCAGTGTCAATACACTTTATAATAGTTTCTCACTGTTCCACTCTCTTCGTGAACAAGAAATTGTTCGTTGTGATGTAGTGTTTCCTCGCAATATAATTTTAGAAAACAGTAGCTGTTTCAGAAATCCGTGGCTCCTAACATTGCAGACGGGAATCTTCAAGGTCTATATTAAATATTAGCTCGTTCGCAAAAGTTCGTCTCGAATAGTTTATATGAATTCGAAACGAACTTTCCGAACCACTTAATAGTTCATATAAACTTCAAAGATTTTCATCTGCAATTTTAGAACTTCCAAAACGTATTAAACAACTCTTTAAAACCATAAAAAATGTTAGAAACTATATTACGTATTTTATCGTCTAGAAAATTATATTTTATTATCTAGAAAATTATATTTCATTATCTTACGTATCTAAGTCACGTTTCTGTTCTACACGTGCGCACATTCGGTCGCGCCGATTTTCTTATCCTCTTATTTTCATAAACAAGCAGACCTTCCCTTTCGTATCTTCTTCGTAACGTGGTTTATTTTGTAATAAAAATGCACAGGTACCAAGCAAGGCTACATTTATCATCTCCAAACGAGGAAAACATTGGATTTTCGAGGTGTGCCATCTTTTTCGTCGCGGAGCGCGCGCATTTACCAACCGGCGAGCTCAAGACAGCAGGGGGACGTAGTTTTGCCGAACAGAGACAGTTGGTGAACATTAAATTATTTTGAAACGCAGCAGCGAACGTAAAACTGAAACGCCGCGAGAGCGACTATCCGCGGACAATATTATTCATAACTACGGGGTGTTTAGCGAGCTGTTTCGTCTACGAGAAAACGGAAAAATAAAAGCGAAGGGAAAAAAGAAAGGAGGAATATGGGAGCCGATAGGGAGGAAAGCTGAGCGGACGTACGGTATGCATACATGGTTCGAACTAACATTAACGATCTCGGTTAACCCCGCCGCAGAGGATTCACTGTTCGAACCAATACCATGAAATATCTGCGAACTCTATGCGAGCCGGAAACCACCGCGAATTGTTTTGCCGGAACTTACCCCGACGGCGCGGCGTGTGCAGGTGCTGCTGCGAATAGGTATCCCTAAAGCTACCAGAATCCAATTTAACGTCCCCGTACGTTCGCTCTCTCTCTTTCTCTCTCTCTCTCTCTCTCACTCTCTCTCTCTCCCTCTCTCCTTTCGACGCGTTTTAATCCCAAGTATTGTCTACCTGCCTAGACGGACTAATTTGCCTGACTTTCTACGTTCCGTTCTCGTCTTGCAGCCGCTGCTCAGGTTTCAGCAGTTCTTTCACGCAGGGGCCAATTGTAACGCTTTCGGACACGAGTACACATACACTATTGTATTCATAACGATAATTATTGTACGAACCTGTTAACTGCATGTCTGAGATTATTCGGGTACAGTGGTTTTGTTGATCATCTAGGAATATCCGTGTTATTAATAAAATATGAGAAGCGAGTAAAATGCTACAACTGACACCGAACTCCGGACCGGTTGTAACACAGCATAGAGTCGACAGTGACGTAAATTCAATATTTGGAGATCAAGATATTTATTGATCGATATTGTAATAGTTCGCGAGAAGAACAAAGCGTCTTGATTATCGACTGCAGATTAAGGGTTTGTTGAAGTTATTCCGGCAAAATGAGCGTTTGAAAAACCAATCTCTTTAATTATGATAAGTTTTATAATAGAGTAAAATAAGATTTATAATGGAAACAAATTAATAAGGGTTGACATCAATTATAATGAATTTCTGTTGTAATAGATTTTAATAGAAAATTAAATAGTGTAACACTTTAGTTTATTGAAACAGTTTATTTACATAAAAAAAAACAAAACAAATATGCACACGATTTTAACTACTGCGCTAAGAAACTAATACAGAGAACCGAACTCGCACGGCTAGACTGACGGGTCGTCTCGGTCGCGGCGCGGATCGTTCCTTGGGTCAAGGCGTAACACCTATCTACCAAGATTCGCACTGAGTTCAGTAAGGCGGGCAGAGAGGTCAGCTTTATCCGCCTCTACTCTCTACTCCCTATTCGTCTTTTCCAAAGGTGGCAGAGAGGTCAGTTTTACCCACATCTACTCTCTACACTGCCTTTTTCAAAGATTGTCGCAAGACTGTTTTTTCTAGCTGCGGGTGCCCTTTTTATACCCATTTTGGGTTCCAGCCCTGACCAATGAGGTACCGAGTCTCGTACTTTTTACGACTCTCGGTACCTGCTCCGCCGCGCGTACGGCCAGCGAGCGTCGCCGGCGTACGATCACCGAGCGTCGCCGGCGTACCGAGCTCGTCACGTATAGAATATTATATATACAAAAATCTTAAAATTAACGTCGCGCTACAATAGGAATTTTAAATTATAATAAACTTTTAATAAAACGTCATGTTGGTTCATTTGAAGTAAAAGTGAAGTTAATTACAATAGGTTTTTATATAATATTTAATAATAAATTTGCATTATAAACTTAAATAGTAACAAACTTTTTAACAGACATTTAAATTCCAGTATATTTTCAACGGGAATTTAAATAGAGATTCTAAATCGTAACAGATTGTTCTTAAACCTTTTATGAACATTATCGTCTGGCCATATCCAGAAACAGTTTTGCATATCTAGAGAAGTAAGAGATTCGTTGCAAAAGACAATTAACCCTTTGCACTCGAGTGGTGACTCTAAGACACCACTAAAATTATTTTATTTCATGCCAAATTAATTTTGCTACAATAAGGTTTAGATTTAAAAAATTGTCAAGTAGTAAAACTGTTAGCAGGAGTCACAAGAATAAATTTTGTATGCAATTTATTTTGTTAAATAGAATGGAAATACCACGAACCAGAAAAATTATTTGAAATTTACAGTTAAAATGGCTCCGAGTGCAAAGGGTTAACATGGAAATGAACATCGGTGATAAAACATTTGCAAAATGTAAAACGTTTAGTCTGATTAGGTTTTGCTCGTGCAATGAAACAATCGCGGGACAAATCGAGTTATTCGCTGTTAATTACGGCTGTAACAATATAACGAATCCTAACAATAATTTTGTCGAAGCGACCGCCGACGAGCATCGAGACTAACGAAACGTTCCGTCCGCGGAATAAAGAACTTATCGTGCGTCATAAATCTGTATTTTCCTGACGGCGAAAATAAAAATCCGACCGGCCGGTTATTCCAACAATATCGCGGAAACAATGACGAGTCGCTTGTCGTGCGAACCTGTATAATGGCTGGCTCAACATGGAGGGTACACGGGGACGTTTGTAACACTGAATTGAGTGCCGAGTATGTTGGAGCTTTATTACGGGGCGGCGTTGAATAATACAGGGTAGCAGGACAAAATGGAAATACGGAAACCGGTGGGAAATTGAATTTAAGTGAGAGGAGGGGGAAGGGAAAAAAAACGAGCGGACACGATGAGAATGAAATTAATATCGAACGAGAGCGGAATCCGGAAAATATGAATAACGGCGAAATTAAGGAGCAACAACTAATAAAGATAATCGAAATGTGATATCGGCGTAATTGAGGAGCACACTCAGCGATTCGTGTGCCCGGCAATTTTAACTTGAATTAACGACTCGGTTTTCTATCTGAATTTAACTCGCGATAACCGAGCTACTTTTGCCGAACATTAATTTCGTTAAACGAATGTTTCATTCGGTACGATTCGATGTCTGTCTATTGTTAGGCAAATCTACTTAACCGCTGGACGTAGAATGGGCGAGTCGAGAACAGACACGCCCGCAGCATACCTCTTATGCAACATTTTACGAAATAATCGGCTTTCTCGGCACTCTATAAGAGAACAGTGGTTATACGTTCATTCGTAGGGATGCATTTTAACGTAGCAGATAAACGAAAAGTAAGTGATACATTTTCGAGGGAAATACTATCCTAAAAACAATTTGCAATGTCTTGCTACGCTTAGCTGTTAACTATATAGTTTAATTACTTTTAGCTACAAAATTAACTGCATAACTGTAAAACTTCACTATTTTTAATTATAAAACCTAACTGCTGTTTACTAGGAACTGTTTCTACTTTTTATTTGGACAGAGTATTGTGTACTATAGAGTAAGGGTGGGCGATTCTGAATCGATTTTCAGAAGAATAATTCCGTTATTTATTGTAGAACAATAGACAGGTTATTGTAGAACAATTGCCTCTAAATACATTATTAATATATAAATGTATTTATTTAACGAGTAGAGACCTTATACGAACAATCTAAATGAAGGTAATATACAAATATCAAGAATATATAATGACGATAATATCGATAAATCCTCACTAAAGATACATACAAACGATGATTAATGTATACTCTAATTATTGTTAATACCTTCTTTTTGCAAATCTTAAATAAATAAATAAATATACCCATCTAATATATAAGTTTATAGTTACATTTGTCATCCAAGTATTTGACTTTGTACATCATTTTTAAAGTGCCAAAAAAATTGAAGTGTTGCACTTTATGTCCGATTTACAAAATCAACTGCGATTCAAATCAATTTCGATTAATTTATTAAAATCTATTTTCCAAGGTTCGATTTTCTAACGAATACATCATTGTCGTGGCGATTCAGACTTGATTCAGGAATTAATTTCTTAAAAAGAATTGCTCGTATTTCTAGTGAGTAGCAAATTAATCTTGCTAGCGATACTTCCGTCGGAAACGCGTCAACGAGACTGCATACGAGAAGATGCCGCATACTGTGCACATTCCCCCGATTATTCTGCACTTCGAACGATGCAACATGTTACACGACCCGATCGATTATTTGTCGATCGAAATGGCATTTCCGCGGTCGCCGATTGAAAGAAATTAGCGGTCGTTAACGGTTCGGCAGTTCCTCGGATACGGTAACGAAGGGACGAAAGGCGGGACGACGCTCGGCCAAACAAAAAATACAATACACCGTTTAGAACGTCAATAACGGGTAGGGTGGAGGCTATAGGCAGAGGTAGGAGGTGCCAGGTAAATGCCTGGTTTCTGCGAAACGGCGAGCGCATCGCCGCGAGAAGAGTAAGTACATAAGCCCTCGCCCCACTTCCCATTCATTGCTCTCATTATCAGCCACGCTGTCTCCCCTTTCGTCCTATATCGTCTCCGGTCCGCATACATCACGCCTACGTGCGCGCACACCGAGCTGTTACAAATTTACGTACCGAAACCCGGCGAACGCGACGCAAATGAGACGCTCCCGCGGACACCCACCGTCAGATAAATTAAAAATATGCACGCGGGGCGGCCAACGAACGCCGGAAAACACCCGAGAACCATGATCCCCGGCGTCTGGGCGCCTCGACAATCGATACCGGGGGCGTCGCGGGAAAAAATTCCCGCCGCTTTATGAACTCGCGCCGTTCAGCGACACCGTTAATCACCCGTTTTGATTTATATCGCACACGTGAATTTCGGAACGATCCTCCCGCTCGTCGCCTGACAAATTTATCTCTTCATTATTTGTTCGCGTTCTCTAATAGACCCCCCCCCCCCCCCCCCCCACAAAATAGCTTCGAGATATTCGATATTCGGGGGATCTGTCTGCCCGATGCTCTCTGTCAATTGTCTCCGTTATACGCGTTTTTAATTTCTTTCATTTCTGCCCTTGTACGACACCTGAATATCACATTATACTGCATGCTTGAACTCCTCTTAATTCGCGCTTCCATATGACGTACAAAATATAAAAAACTGAGATACGCTGTCATGTTAACAATTGGATATAGTATAACTTCCTCCTCCCGTTTTTTTTTTCCTAACATTTACCGTTTATGAAATAAGAAAACATTGGTACAAATTATCGCGAACATTTTAGCGTTAATCTATCCAGTGCATCCAAGATCTACAATTTTTTTCATTCTCTATCATTAAATAAATTACTTTGACTCTATAAAACTTTTTTGTTTACTATATAGATTGATACAAAAATGAAGACCAGGGTTTTAGAGTATAGCTAAATTATTTTTAAGCCACTGAAATAATTTAATAAAAATGAAAGTAACGTTTTCTCTACTTTCTATTTCGCACAATTGACTTGGAATATTACGTTTACATTGTTATTGTAAGCACAATTGATACTAGAAGACACTTTCTCTCAGTCTACGGCCGTATTTCCATTTTCAATCGAGCGCGATTCGTTCTATAGACTGACGGTACATGTTACATACCGCCAATGTCAGCTGAAACTTAAGCGGGTAGTCAGTCAATCGATTAGAAGTTAGCCCTGATTTAGAGACACGGTGAATGCATATACTTTGATCGGACAAGTTTCAAACTATTCGATAATGTCAGTGAAACCTTGATAACAAAGAAATTGCAATGACATGTGCACCGAGTGTTTCGCAATTAATCTTGAATGAAGGAACAGCTTAACAAAGTGGACGCGTATAGACTGGAAATTGAAAATAGCTACCTCTGTTGAACATCCAATGATAAAGAAGTTCATTACCATAATTTTTATCGCTGTTCAGCTTCATTAGTAAAAAAACATTTCATTAAATGCAACTTTTAGTAAAATATCCGAATAATTTATCAAATTAATGTTGCGGACTTCCTCGTTATTACGTCTGACGATAGTAAAAAGATTGTACGAATCTAATTTATTTCATACAATTTATTTGGAACGACGTGTCATTTTCTACGTAACATCAGTTTCTTGTAATAGACACGGAAAAATTTTATTTTGCATAATATTTTGCATAATATTTTGCATAAGGTTCCTCGGTCTAATTACAACTTTACATGCCAACGTCCATAAAATTAATTAGCCCATTTTCCCGTAAAGTACTTGCGTTAAACAGGTGTATTTTACTGCACCGCCCACGGGACGACTAATTTCACGAACGTGTTTAAACCACAGTCGGGCGAAAATCCTTTTTTTTATGACAAATAAGAGATAAAGAAGACTGACGAAACAAATTTTATGCGACACTATCGACTAAATAGCAAACGGAATAAAAATCTATCTAGATAAAAATTTATCCGAGAAAGATTTTATTCGAATAAACATAAATCCGAATAGGAATTCATTCGAACAAGAATCTACTATGGTAGAGTACAATATAAATATAATAATATAAAGCGTTTTTTCATAGTCTATCGATATATTTCTATGGTATTACTTTTTTTTAAATGCTGCAGCAGAAAATTTGTTACCTTTGAGTAGATTGACCATCGATGCAACAAAGAATTATTCGAATAAGTTATTGGAATAATATATTTGAATAATTGATTAAATTAGATAGAACAATTTAGTTTTTAACAATTATTATTCGAATAAAATATTCAACTAAAAAGTATTCACTCGGATAATTGTCGCACATAAATGTTTATTCGAATCAATTCTAATAATGTCTAATTACGATTTAAACGCGTCGTTTCGTTCGACATTTTTTATTTATTTTTGACGAGCTACTCAAATTCCCTTGTAGTATTTAGCGAGTTACACTTACGAATCGAAACGCGCGTAGCGTAAATCGTATAAAAAAACTCGTTCGCGTTACATATAAAAACGCGCGGCAGAATATAAAATGTACATACATCGGCGTGCATAAAAGCTTCACAGGCTGGTCGGATAAGCGAATCACCGACCCATAAACCATCCTTGACTCTCTCTCTCTCTCTCCCTCTCTCTCTCTCTCTCTCTCTCTCTCTCTCTCTCTCTCTCTCTCTTTCTCTCTATCTCTCTATCTCTCTCTCTTCTCGTCTTTGCCTACGAAGCGCCTGCACCGCAGAAATTGAAAACTATCGGCGACGGAGACTCTCACGCTCATATCGTCTTACAAGAGAGGCGCAAACTCTTTCCACGCGGATCAAGGCGTTCAAAGCTCGAAACCGCTCGTCGGTAACGAACTGCGAACATTTCTAAATAACTCGGGAACGACGATTATTAACGACGGATTTTACTTACTTAAATTCTGTTATTTAAGAGGCCAGGCTACAGAGAGCAAAGAAGAAAATAATCTAGTGGAACTAGTCAAGTAACCAATCAAACTAAAAATTGCTTAAACCGATTGTAAGAAATGCAAATTACTATTTAGTAATTTATCAATTAAACGGGCTAAATATTCTTTAGATCACAGAACATAATACGTAAAATGATTTAGTCGTTTAATCGTGTTGCCCTGTTACGAATAATTAAGCATTCAACATTGTAGGCATAAAATAAATATGAATTTTTTATAATTATTAAGGCAATTATTGAATACGAAGAAGTCGCAATTACAAAAGTGCTAATTATTTAAAACTTTATCAAACATAATTTCAACTGCTGTTACTAAATTTAAGTCTTTATGAACTGGTTGTTTATAAATTGAGCTTCATTGAAGTTCATTGAATGTAACGATTCTGTCATTAGATAAAATTTTCGTTTCTATTATTATAAAAACATTTGTTTATCCCGCGTATATAAATAAATGAAATGAAATGAAACGAAATTAGATTAGATTAAATTAAATTTAGCTTTGCGCGTGACCAATTTGAATCAAAGAGTAGCTGGAAATTACTCGGCGGGGACAATCGAGTCTCGATCAGTAGAATGGGGTTTCGGTGTCGGACCGGCTGCCCGATGAAATAGTCAAGTCAAAGGTAATGTAATGGAACAGAGGATCGAACCCCGACACCCACAATGGATTCGGAAATATTAAATGAAGCAGCCGAAGCACTGCGATAGGTCATCGCGAACAATGGCGAATCCCTATCTCTTGCCAAAAAATTTTTTGGGGCGAGCTAGCTTTTTTCCCCGCGTACGATAGGCTCCGGTGTGGAATTGTACCTGCATTCCTATTCTTCCGTACTTCAGGGAGCATGCCAAAAGTTATCTTTTTTTTTTTCTGTTTCTCGTTCGTTCGTTCCGCAAAAATTTTCCCCCCCCCCCCCCTGCCGCACGAGAAAGAAAAAAATGTGAGCACTGCTAACGGCTAGGAATTATCGCTGTTTTATTAACAGCACTCGCGCGATATTGTTGCAAAGTGCACGGATTTAATAAGGGTTCCATTAACGCGCAGAAATTCGTGCGCCAGAGGCGGAAAAAGGTTCTCAAATTCTTTCTGGCGATCGATACCGCGTGCTGGGGAGGGATACGATGCTGGCTGGCACGTGGTATGGATGAGTAGTCGTCGTATTCTTCGTATTCCCACAAGAGGACAACGAGCGTTTGGTACTACAGTGACTCGCAGTCAACGTCGACAGCACAGTACGTCGGATTAAACGTGATGAATGAAGCACAAAATTGTGTAATTTTCATTGAATCGGCCACGATGGAAATTGTGGTAAATAATAAGCGATATTCCGAAAGAAGAATACGATAACATCGCAATGATGCGAAACGGTGTCTCGCAATAAATCTCAGCCGCGAACAGAAGTCAGTATTTGCTATTTCCATTGAGTATTACAGCACGATACAGTAACATTTACTTGTTAAGATTTCTCTTAACCCTTTTTCGTGCCGACCAAAAGAGTCGTGTGCACCTGAATGAAATATATCGAAGCTGTTTGATGTGGTTTGGTAAAAGCCGAGAAAGAAATCGACGACTTCGTGGAATCTGATAATTAGAAAATTCAAAAAGAACGAAGAAATAAGAAATAGAATTGTTGTATAATATATTAACGTCTGCACTTCTTAAAAAAATTAGAAAAATCCGTGTGAAATAATTTTCCAAGCGTTGTGGAGATGTAAGGGACGCTAAGATATTATATTCTTGTAATTACTTTCGTTTTCCGATCAATTATTATGTAAAATATTTCGTCTCCAAAGTTTCGCTTGTTTATTACAGAGCATGTTATATTTTATATTTTTTGTTTGTATATAACAGACATCCGAGACAAGGTAATCGTGTTTAGATGTATTGACAATTAATCTACTTTGTACTTCGTTCCATACTTTAAATATGAAATAACTATATGGCCGATTTTAAGCGTGCATCACTGTGTGCAAATGAAAAGCGTCACTTTAGCCTTCTTCGAAAACGAACGGGAAGATACAGAAACGTGATAGGCTGTTGTATTACATTGCTCGACGACTTGAATACATCACGTGTTATCGATAATAATTGCGCTCGTGATGTAATTATTACTGTATAATGAAATTGGTGGAACGTTACGCCAGAGGGTCGCTATAGGCACATATTTGCAAGCTGGGTTATAATTATTAGCGGAGACTAGAGTTATTTCTAGATCGTATATACAATGCTTCGATTACACAATTACGCCTCTTGACACAGTGTAATTATATTTTCCTGCCAATTTCACGGGAGCAAGTTTACAATGAATGTTGAACGTGGCGCCGCGATCGAGGAAGCAAAAAACGAACCTGGATCCCGTGCGTACGCTCGGGATACAAAGATTTTTAATTAAAAATATCACTTGCGAGATCGAAGCAGCGCGCTTTCGCCTTCGTCGACCGATTAAAATGAATATAAACTCCGGTGTAAATTGAAATGAGCTCGGGGATCGTCGCGCCGGTGCGGCAAAAGGGACGGAAAAGATTTCGAGAGGAAATTTCGGGATTAGGAGCGACCGAGCCCATGGCCGTGAGTTCCTCGTCGCATAACCGTGGCAAAAGAGCCCTGGCAGAGCCGAAATTATTGCGTTTTCTTGGCCCCCGTCCAAACACCGACAACTAACAGCCGTGTGATTATTGCAACACAGTCTATATTGGCCTACATCGATAGGGGAACAGATCGCGCATCGAATGCGTTTAATCAGTGCTCCCTTAAGGGAGTATCCCAGTCTAATGTACGACGTTACAAGCTAACTCTGATTTTTTTACCGTGAAAATTGAAAACATTACAGCACGTTTTTTGGGTGCTTCAACGACAATTTTTCTCCGCGTTCTTTTATCAAAATTAGGGCCGGCTTGAATAAAAGATTCTTTCGTTTAAGAATACTATAGTTTCGTTTAGCTCATGTTTTTTGGATTTTCGCGAAATCAAAAATAAAGATCTACTCTTTAATTATAGGTAGATTGCGGATTTTAGGAATCTATGACAAAAACGAAAATTTAAAATAGAACGCTGTGAAAATCCTGAAAGAATTCAAGAATACTTGCGATGTCGTTTGCTTATAAAAATTATTAGAAGAAACAATTAATGTTCACTTGTCCTACTTTCCTCACAATCTACTTAGAATATTTTTATTTTGCACAAAGAACCACAATTTAATTATAAAAGTAGCATGACGAATATACAGCGTGCTGTAACGTTCTAATTGGTGGTACAACTGGCAGGGGTTGATTCTACGTGAAAAAGTAAGTCGAAGAGAAAAAGCAATAATTTTTATTTAACTCTTTGTTTTCGAGAAAACTGAGTTGAAAGATGCGTCAAGTTCGTCTAGTTCATAGTGTAACGAAAAGTGGAATAGGTAGTCGGTCGTCAGACGCCACTTGATTTCTGTTCAATGGTATTATTTCTTTAATCTTACTTTTCTCAAGAATAGTGCCTCGAATGAAAACAGTTCGTTTTATATTATATTTTCAATTTGTTCTTTGACGTAGAATCTATCTAGATGTACCATCAATTACACCCCAGTATTGGGTCAAAGCAAAGAGAATCGAAATTCAAGCAGCGCTATTTTATAAATGAAACAAATGTTAGACATATTATCGTTGGTATGATATAAGAATGGAAGAAGTTCATTGTGCATTACCTAAAAATAAAGTTCAAAGATACTGATACCAGAATGAAACTTTCGTACATCTTCCATCTTTATAAATCTTTTTGTAAAAATATTGTATTCGGCATATGGATTATTTTAAAATAATGTCTATTATAAATATTGTAAAGCCATTCGTACAACCTCGATCTTTAAATTGGTCTACGAAATCCCACAGATTGAATAGTCCAGCATCCATTGCTCGAACACACCCTTTCGACAGGATCGAATCGAGTGGTGGAAACGCTTATGAGGCGATTGCGTAAACAACAAGTTATCGACTTTAATAATAACCGAGGCCCGCGACGGGTCCCCGACCGCCGTTCGCAAATAATTTGCGAACCGCGGTGCCGAGTAACATTGCACGTGGCCGACACTCCAACAAGTTACAACGGCCGCGTTACATCCCTCTAATAATCGCGCACGATTACGTCGCAACCGGTAATCTTTCCGGGCCGTGAGCACGCGACCCCTCTTTCGATTAGCTATGTGATTCAAGGTCGTGCCTAGTGCGCAACTCGGTGCCGAACAAGAAAAACCAACAATAACAACCATCGTAGGCGAATACTTATAGGTGTCGCGTAGAAAGAAGCTCTCGGGGACGCTCGTTTTACACGGTTGCGTTGCGATCGCACGTGGGGCTCGATGGATCCATTATTCGAGATCGACGGCATGGGTGGAGAAATATAAAAGTTAACGATTTAGGAGAGGGTGGGTGATGATGCGACAGAGAGAAAGAGAGAGAGAGAGAGCGAGAGAAATATAGAGCGATATATAGACAAAGCAAGGGTGAGAGAGTGAGAGAGAGAATTAAAGAGGCATGCAACTGACAGCCAGATGACAGCTGACCGAGTGACCCGCAGCAACCACCCCTCCCGCTCGGCAATTCTCGATTTTCCTCGGAATAGACGAGCAGGCAGGGGTTCGCTTTTGTTTCGATAGAATAAGCAGAGCTTACCACCTTGCTTACGGACTGGCATCGTTCCTGGCGGCGAATAAATCCCCGACAGAGTTGGTTCGAACGTCGGTGGCACGGTTGCGTGGGCAGGGGGCAGATGACAGGGGGTCACCGTGGACACGGACACGGCACTTTTGCTTGAGCTTCGCGGACGGGGAACGAAACGCGAGACGAGCGAGAAAGATCAGCACAAAAGCCACACGGCGTGTCACTTGGATACTACAGGGGGATCGCGCACGGCACACTATTGTCACGCGAATCGACGACCTGTTTCACGGGCGGCGTAGACGGGCACGTACACGGTTCGGCACGTCACTCGCGAGACCTCCCGGTGGCCCGTCGAAACGTGGGTAAAACGAAACGGATATAAACACAGGCCGCCACCACTCGGCCACAAGCAATATGGCGTCGCGCTTACTCTAGCAGCCGGAAAACTGACTGGCCACGAGAACGCCACCTCCGATTGGTCGATCGCACCATGCGTGACGTCAGGTCGCCCCTGTGACGCGCTACCCCGTAAACGCAACCCCCGATGAGAACACGCCGCAAGAACGCGTTTGACCGATCCTCCGAAACTACTCCCGAAATTCTAATGGTTTTAAAAACACAGTCTTTCACTTAAATTTCACGTCTAACCAAGGTGCAGCATTCTTGGAGGGTTGCGGAATATTCGCTAGTTTCCGACAGATACGCAGAGTATCGACGGTCTAATCGCAATTTATAATTGTGTTTCGATGCGCGCCCGGTACGCGTCGCAAGCTGTCGATGACTATAGTAGCTCTACCTTACGGTATCGAATGAAATGTCTTTCCGGCAGTCACGTTTATGATCTCAAAATTTTGATATTAGTTATTTGTTTCTATTGTTAAAGGAGAATTTTGGATGTAAGTTGATAAATTATAAATGATAAAGAATAGTTTGAGATACTAGAATAGAATGAACGATGTCAATCAATAATTAGATGAAATGGACCTGTTTCGTAATGTTGTCTCGTTAGGTTTTTAACCATTGTGTAGATTGTATTATTAGAATTATTCTGAAATATTTCGAGATATTACTGGTTTCGGTATAAAAACAACGATAATGTCAATGTGATTGAAATACTTGGTGTAGCGTAATCACTACCAACGTGATTATTTTTCTAGAACAAGATTCTGCATTAAGAAGTTATGAAATGGCATTAATACCTGTGCGTTCAGAAACTGTCCTACCAGAGAATTTTAATACTATTTCAAATGCACGAGCAATTGAATACCAATGGCAATTTTTAAAAGAGTGGAAACCAAAGCAGGAAGTGTATGTGACTTATATTCGTCAACTAAAAGCATCTATTCACTGATAAAACATTTCTATTTTATCTACATTAGATGGTGGCTTCTACACGGTGAAAAGTTTGTTGGGGGACTGTGTTCCTTAAATGCGCTTTTTATCAATTCTCTATTTCGAAACAAATTAAAACTGCACAGCAAAGGTGTGGTGATTACAAATTTATATTCAATCGTGGGTCCTATGTTAATGGGTGCTGGTTTATATGGTTCTGTACGTTATTATTCCTAGTTCTATAGATTGAATAACAAGAGTATGTTTTATAATTATAATTTATTATTTTCAGGTTATCGCAAACAATTTGGTATTATTCAAGCAGTCGTGTGAAGCATGTTATCAAATGAAAGGGAACTTAATTATACAGTCTTCAGCTGTGTTGGTTCCAATAACTACAATGTCATTGCTAAATATTGGAGTAAGATTGTTACTTTCATATTACATGTACATGTTATTCACTTTTGGTAAATACTGGATTGGTTCCTTTTCATACAGCTGGCTGCAAGTTTGGGTTTAAGAGTACCCTCTCTGCATGAATGGAGAGAATATTTTCGATTTAGTTTTAATGTATTGAAACCAGCAACAAAGCATCTGACACTCATGATGATGCTTAATTCTATCGCAGTTACCTCTGTAACTCACCAGCAATTTAAGTCTGTAAATACTGTAGCAAAGGTTTTAGTGGACATGGAGGATTATGGCGCACAGAATAAAGTTAACAATCTGTAATAATTTTTACTTTATTTTGGTTTGTATTTGAACTATATACTTGCCCCAACTGTATATTTATATGAATTTATTTATACAGATGTAAGTAATAAAAATAAATTCTTGTACATAAAAAATCGTTTATTTATTACATATTTATCATTAATATTTTAATTTATACATGGAACATAATAATTAAATTTTTATTAAAATTATGTATTACTTAATTAATACATTTCTTATATACCAAATATTAATAATTTTGATTAAATAATTAATTCGTTATTAAAGAATTATTCATTGTTTATACAATGTTCTTTCAAATATTCTTTATTCTGGAAATCAAAACATCAAACATATTAAATGTTGTAACACCTATTAAGGAAAAACATGGTTTTGTCAAGTTTCTTGGCAAAAAGTCAAATTTTTAGCATTCTCAACGTTCATAATAATTTTTCCTCTGTTAATACAAATATATTTTATTCATCGTTGTCAATATACCTCTCACCAAGGTTCGATAGTCTAAATAAAGACTAACTTGATATTAATGTCTGTGGTAATGTAATCTACTAAATTGTATTACTACGAACGATCCATTTGATAAGTACTAGAATAATTATAATACATTTTAAATAAAATTACATGCACCCATCATTAATGTAATGGCTAGTTTAAACATAGTAAGTACATACATACAATAAGTAGATTTGAAAAATTCATTTCAAGAAAATGTATCATATAGAGAATAAATATAACAAGATTGAGTTGTGCATGCTTTCAAACGACCACGTTCAATTCTATCATTATATTTTACTATAAGACCTTGTGAAAACTTTCAATTTTATTTTATACATAATAAATGTAAAAGAATAGTATTACTATTCTCATGGTATTACAATCTTTATTGGAAAATATGTAGTCTATTCAGAAGATGAATGTAAAATGTTGGAACTATAATAGGCATTGTCTTAACCAGTAAAAGATTGTTAAATCGTTTAATTTTCCCTAATATAATTTTTATTTCTATATTCCAAAATCTAAGCTTTTGTATAGGAAGACATAATCCACAACAGTGATGTGACAAGATTCCTAGATATTCCCACCTAACAAATGGACACTTCTGCATATATGATACAATCTGTGAATTAACAGATAGAGAAAGAAATTGTGTAAATAAAAATTCATTAAACTGTAGATCAAACAATGCTTGTCTACTGGCCAGTATCTTATTGTATTGCTCATTAATGTATTGTAAACAAGAGTTAATGATATCAATATTGAAATAACAAATCTTGCCAGGAATTTTAAAATAGAGAAACACTATGTTAGGACCCCTTGGCAGTTGCTAGCATCTTTGTCCATGCCAATGTGTCATGTACTCTTGATAACTGACCGTTACTTCTTCACTTTGATATCGAGTTAGTTTTACACTGCGTCTAATATCTGGTGTGACTAATCCTTTGTAGCCACCCTTATGCAGGAGAGAATCTATTGTTTGTATTTGGTCCCATCCTGAACATAAACAATTTTACCTTTGTAGAATTCTTATCATTGTTATTATAATTATGAATAGCTTAGTATTAATTTTAAGCACATAGTAAATTGAATGCCTAGTTATCTAATCACATGGTCTGAAAGAAATGCTTCTACTTTGGATTGGTATAAAGGTCTACAAACCTTGTTCAGTTGCTACATCAGGCAAATAAGTAGCAGTCCGCTTATTACCCTTCTCATTATGAAATTCAATACGAATTCCGTGAACACCTACTTCCCAATCTAAATAATCAGCTCCATCTTCAAATTGACGAAGTATAGAGACACTGACATGCAAACGTGGCAGTTCTTCCCTTGTTATAGGGTTAAATCGAGAATCCTTAAATGCGCTATGAGATACAAGACACTTAAAATTCTATATAGTATCTTTTCCTTCAACCACATATTAAACAATACCTAGTAGTAGCATATTCCCGTAATCCTGCATGCAAATGCATTGCATTGAATGTACCAATGCAGCCTCGTAATTTCATATCTTTGCCAATAGTCCATGTTACAAATAATGGGCTTCAAAGTTTAATGTAAATGTTAAATTAGCATATAAATAATATAATAATAATATTATATTAATTAATATACTGTATTTCTGGATGGAAATATAATTGTTTTAAATTTGTACTGAACTAAAGGTTTAAGAATAAACGTAATATACGTTTCTACAAAAAAATGTGACTAAATATTGTAAAGGTTTAACTGAAAGTATTGTGAGGAAGTCATGTGTGTGCATTTAATTCGCGTGTTTATATTTAGTATCTGGAACAAAGATAAATATGAATATACCAAGATACTTAAGATAATGTGATTGACCTAAAAATCTCAAGGCTTGTTTAGGATACTTAGTCAGATTAGAAAGAAAAAAATGTTACAGATAACACAGTCTTTCAAACTTGCAAAGCCTGTACGCAGACATGAAAAATATTAGAGAATAGTCCATCAATACTTTCTACTTTAGATTCATATAAGAAGATTTTGTAACCTTTTGATAAAATTATAAATATGAAATGGAAGAATCCCTAACAAAGAAAGATGGAGATGCATGTCACACAAAAGCAATTGTGTGCATATATCATACGAGACTACAAAGTTCACGGATACGAAAACTTGGCAGAAGAACGGAGGACAAGTACGAAGTGTGAGACGATCTCAAAGGACAGTACTCACTATGGCTCATTGCTGAAGTTGGGTGGTTTTGGTGGATCGAGTTGGTGCAGTTGGCAGTATAAAACATCGAAACAATAAAAGCCCATCTCAGGCAGCGCTATTATAGAATTCCGCATACGAATACCATTTTGTAAACTCACAGTACCGTTACACGGAACACTAGACGAGTTGTTTAACTTTTGCTTTTTCGTTCCACAACAACCAGCTGCCATATTTTCTCGTAGCAACAACCTAAGATACAATCGGTTTCCAAACCATACACAGACTTAGGATCCGTACAGACATTGCATGCAATGCTTTTTTTTGTCTCAAGGTCTGAATTACCGACTCTGTAGAAAATGCTGCGTGATCAATTAGGTAAATTGATACACGAAACAATATCCTAGTGGCAAACCAATAAAATAGAAATAAAGGAAAGATATATTTTCCTTGTACGTTTTAGAATATCTCAAACACTGATAAATCCATATAATTTTTAAGCAAAAGCATGGACAATAAAATTCAACGGCACCATGGAATACATAAAACTTATAATCATGCTTCAATACTTAAATATTTGTTCAATATTTAAAACTAAAGGTAATGCAGGTCACTGCAGTCCGCTCCGGTTGCGGTATAGCGAACTCTACGCAAATGACGTGGACAATTAGTGAACTACGTTTGACTGCAACATAAAAAATTGTATGCCGAAGCTGACTAATTTACAGCGTCGTCAGCATTTAAAGGTGTATTGATTTAATAAATTTTATGCAATAAACTCGCCTCTTACCATTTCGAATAGCGCTAAGCATTAGCGGTAACTTACAAAAAATAGACACCTTAACAAGAAGCGAATATCGTCTATATTTTATTTGTATGCATTTATGAAACATATACTATAAAAATATGATATGAAGTGTAATTATTTTCATAGACGGTATCAATTATTTCGACTATTTACATAATTAACGTGTGTGTGAACTGTTAGGTAGAAACGGTGTATGACGTTCGATACATGGCTCGATATTGATATTTGAAAATTCTTTTAGCTTCCGCGATCGCGAACGTGTACGCGCGGGAATTAGGGTTTTCGAAACGAATCGATACCGGCTCCATTTTGCACCAGCCAGATTATCGGCTTTTTCCGAGAAATTGTTTTTTGTTTCGAAATTCGTTGGTTTTCTACTAGGTGCGGAGCACATGTAAGGTTCTAGGTTCATCAGACGAATCGCTGAAGAAAAGAAGAGGCTAATTGCCGAAGAAGCCTTTCCAACAAACTGTTGTGAGAGACCACCTTATTGGCGTTACTACTTTGTCACTGTACTCGTTTGTTAGAATAGTAGTGGAGTAGTATAGTAGTATGTACATATATGGGAAGGCCTCGCCGCCCCAACGATCAGCGCAGATGGGCACGCCCACGATTTGCAAGTAACGTTGCGAATTGCCACGCGTTGCTTTAGTCAATTTTGAACAGAGATAAAAGTTAATATTCCAAATAAAATAGACACGATTTTCATTGCTATTGAAATACATTCTCTAGAGTCTAGCGTTGCGAATGAAATAATCGCGATTTCATATTGTTTGTTGTGCATGGTATATTTAAACATAGCGTCGCGAATAAATACAATCTCGCGTTGTGTTGATCATCTTTTAAGATTTCTCAAAGTCCATTTGCTTTCGATATGTTGTCTTTTGGATCTCTATTTGTTAAATTAGCGTTGCGTTCGTACAATTGCGTTGCAGTAGTTTGCTTTTCGACTTTTCAGGCGCCCGTGCTGCTATTGCAACGATCGGCTCGGGTGGGCGCATCCGCGACTTGCCATAGCGTTGCGAATTAATCACGCGTTGTTTTTGTCAATTGTTTGAATCGAAATTGAACTTAGCGTTGAGAAACTAATCGCGTTTGGACTTGCCAATTTCCTTAAATTTTTCAGAGTCAATAAAGCAACTGCTTCTTACAATTAAAGTAATTTTTTGCATTAGTGTTACGTTGAAATAGTCGCGTAGCAGTAGCTTCCCTTTCAATTTTTCAGACGCCCACGCCGATGCCGAAACAATGGACAGACCTCGCCGTCCCAACGAACAGCTCGGATGGGCACATCGCGCTTTTTGCGTTAGAGTATTTGTCTTTGAATCAAATGCAAAGTTAGCGTTGCGAAATGATCGCGTTGCAGTAGCTGCATTCGTTTGTCAGGGCCCATGCCGAAGCTGCAGTGTGGCATTCGCGATGTTTTCTTAGAGTCGCGAGTCGAATTAGAATTACAAGTTCTCGAAATAGTAAATAGTGTTGCAATTCAAATCGCGGTTATCTAAACGAGATAGTCAGAGGTATGGGCCACGCAGAACAAAAGATATCATTGTGTGAGAAATTTCTACGCGTTCTGAATATACGTCGATTTCATTCAAAAATCCGTTTCGCAAATTTCGTCAATCTTAATCGCTGGGTGGAGTCTTAAAGTAGATTCAGGTGTGTTTGTTGCTCACCGATTGCTGTAACCATCTTCTTTCTATTCGAAGATCAAGATTTCTTTTTGATGATAGATCACTGATTCATCATTGATCATTATTGAAAAATGTACATTTCTTTGTACTTTTTTATATATATGCATTGCTGGTGGTGGTATGTCTGTACTAGTATTATTATAACGTGTGATTTTGGTGGCTAAATTTCAATAATTTTATATCTTATTTGCATGTATTTTTTATTTCTTATTTATATGTATTTTATTTTACTTAAACCCATCGAAACTTTTAGCAAATGGAGAGGAAATAACATTCAACAAATTTCAGAAATATCATTGAGAAATGCGAGTGTTGCGTTATTTATTAAGGCGTGTGTTAATTACTAAGTTATATCCATCGTGGGATCATCATTCGCCGTTCGAGCATTTTACTATATAATTGCGTGCGAGCGTTTTATTTAATTATTGCGTGCGCGCGTGCGTTAGTTATGAATCACCGTTGTAGGAAAGGGAGCCATAACGAATTCTGGTTTCATTCTGACTCCCTTTCGGGTCTCCACTCCAGCAACCTCCACGTGGCGAGATTTTTAATCAGCAACTAATTTGAAATTTATAATTACATAGAGCTAATGACTGTGAAGTAGTGTTGATGTAAAATGGATATTTTAAGTAGTAAATATACTCAAAAATAGACTCTGTAAATACATATTCGAAAATCCTATGAGGTAAGAGATTTTATTATTTGAAGCTTTAAAAATCGAATTTTCCGTCGCATGGTTCTGATGGCGCGTTAATCAAATGGATGCGCAAATGGAGTAAGACCGCACGGTAGAGTGAGATAAGTCAGTGTGACTTGCTTCACATGTAGTTGTGCTGATTTCATGCTCTCTTGCTCACTTGCTGTTTTCCCTCCTTTTTTTTTACTGCGAGGGCAGCACTATCTCATCAGCAAATCGTCAACCAATCAGAGCATCGAAAATTTCTATATTGATCCTCGCTAACAAATCGTGCTGCGGCCTGAAGGTTTGCAGGTCTGTATTTTCTACTTAGCTTATCGTCTCCAAAACTTTAGGCACAGACTTGAGACTATGCTTTAGACATGAAGAGTTTTTCGCTTCCTCTGTAATAAAAATGAGTGTACACACGTATGATTCTTTTAATTATTGATAGAAACTAACATTTCAATTTCATCAATTAAGTATTTGCAATGTGTACAGATATTTAAATGATAACTATGCATTTCTACCACTTTGGTTCATTTGTCAATGCAGGGTTAAGAAATATAATAATTTTTAAGATATCATAACCATTTTATTAATTCGTATTAAAATTTATTGTCATATATGAAATATGAATAATATAAATAAGAATTTGAAATTCTTACATTTGAATTTCCCTCTTCATGTAAGCATCATCAACAGAAATTTCATAATATTAAATATATTTATTTGACTAGCACATAATATAAAGTTTTAATATAAAATATTAAATAAAATATATTCTTCATGTATACGATACATGTTCTATATTTGAAACATGAGCGCTTGCATAAACGGAAATGCACTGACTTGACTTACGCATTGGACATGTTGCTAGTAGACGTTGTTTCCGACCCTTCTTCTGTATTAAGCGAAACAGAATGGTAACTATCTTTTATTCAATATTTATTACTACGTTATTTTAATACATTGTTTATGAAACTGCTTTATTATGATTAATTCAATTGAAAACACAAGACGCAGATTATAGAAACCATGTATATATCCTAATTATTTCCGAAATTTTTGTGGAAAACTCAATTGTTAAGTGATTAGAAGCCATGTGGTTGTCATAATGTACTTACAGAAAATATAATTTTAGATTATTTGGTGATTTATAATTTATAAAAATGTATAATTTGGTATATATAAAATATTAAGTTCGGGTTATGTGTTCATTGTGTAAATGTATTGCGATATTATTAAACATAACCTTTACGTGCGTCACCGGCGATAATATTTGAGTTGTTAGTAAATTTTCAAAAAATATGTGCAAGTAAATAACGTTTGTTATGTAAAGAAAATTAGCCAAGTATTTTGAACGAAGAAATTCTTTTTTTAGTGCTTAAGAAAATGTATATACATTTAACAAGTTCTATATGATACTACTTTGTGTATTACTTATATTTCTCTTATTTTTTATTTTTAGACCTGCAAACGCAGAAACGGTGGACGTGCTAAGCATGGCCGTGGTCATGTAAACCCTGTACGTTGCACCAATTGTGCACGATGTGTACCAAAAGATAAAGCGATCAAGAAGTTTGTTATACGTAACATTGTAGAAGCTGCTGCAGTCAGAGATATAACTGAAGCTAGCTTTTATTCTGCATACCAGCTTCCAAAATTGTATGCAAAGTTGCACTACTGTGTTTCATGCGCCATTCACTCTAAAGTGGTTCGTAACAGGTCAAAAGCAAACCGTCGCATCAGAACTCCACCAGTACGCAATTTCCCAAGGGTAAGTATGAGAATGCATAAGGAGGAAGCTCAATGAATTGAATATTTTGAATTCCTCATATCGATGATGTCATGAAAATTCGTGATATCATTCTGCAATAATTATTCAGGTTTCAATTAACTTTTGTATTCTCTCTTTTTCAGGATCTTCGTCAAGGACAACAAAACAGGAAGTAATTTTACTATGTAAATTTTAAATAAAGATAAAAAATTTAAAATCAGAGCATTGTTTTTATTTGTATTATACAGTCTAAAAGTTACAAGATAAATTATATTATTTTCCTATATAGTCTAAAGAAGTCGTTGCTTCCCTCGTTTATTACACAACTTGAAGTGAACATAGTAAAAGGTACATTATATCATTTTATTACATATGCATAGTCATTTACGATTTACATAATGAAATGTTACATTTCAAGTGAATTTGTAATGTTAGCTACCGCTAACAGAAAGCTAAGTGTTTAATCAACTTCCAAGGTACGATGAAAAATGTGAAGTAAGACTGTTTAGAGAATATTTGCTCACACAACGCATAAAATTGATAAAAATATTTTGCATATAACTATAGCAAGAATTTTGCTGTTGCTGCATTTTATGTAAAATTAATATACAATTAACAATAATCATAAAATAGATTAAGGAAGAAATCATTTATTTGCTTCTTCCATTGCTTTTTTCAATGTTTTCTCAAAGATCTTTTTTGAGTCACAAAATCCTTGTTTCGTTTTACCAAACGAATTTGGACCTGCTGAGGTGGGTGTTTCTCGCCCAATATTTCGCATTCTCATTCTAGCTTCTGCTGGCATTTCTTCAGGCTCTTCATCTTCATCTGCATTAAATACTGATGCTACTGTTGGCCTCTGCACTGGTGTCGCCTTTACAGTAGGTTTCTAAAGAACAACATATCAAATCGTTTTAGAACACACTTGTGAATATCTGTACAGAAATTATTTCTGTTCTAGTTACTCACAGATGTTGATCCTAGCTTTATCTGTATGCCCTTCTTTTGTTCAGCCGCACTCTTTTTCCCAAATCCAAACGTCAGTTTCTGTTTCTTTGCATCGCTTTGATTATAGGAGGTAGCATCACGGTCATCCGATCTAATTGGAGAACGATCCCTTCCTCTGTCATCCCCCCTGGAGTCCTCTGCTCTGTAGACACTTGACCCTGACAACGTCAAACACTGGCAAAGTTCAGATCAAGTTAAACAACATTGTTTCTTTAACCGGAAATATTTAAGCGGCATGCTTAGTAGAAGTTCCGTATCATCCTAGCCATTTGAATTAAAAGTTAAACAAATAAAGTACACAGTTGAACAGAGATGACTTGGCACTTTGTATATGTACATGTCCTAATATTGTTCCTAATAACGTGGTACATTCTACATACTAAAATATTAAACAAATTTATTATATAAGGTTAACATTGACTCCGTTTTTAGTAGAGACTAATAGGGAGCATCCTTTGTCACATGGTTACAACAGGATGTGTGTACCCAAAAAAGGATACACCAAATGTGTAATGGCGAATTTATGTAATAATGTGTAAATTGAATCTTTAGCCCGACATGTAATTGTTTTCCATTTCATCGATACTGTACGTAACGCGTTTAAAATTAATCTTCCCAACGGGAAAGAGTGTATGCATGAAATCGATAATGAAAACAAATCAAGGGAAAAAGATTGTACCACTATAATTAGGTAGGAGGCAAGTGTAATTTTACCAAATGCACGTGATACGATAATAAATAAAATGAATAAAACCTTTTCTATATTCGTCCCCCGGATTCCTCTTCGACATTTTTCTGATTTTCTTTGGACGCAATGCGAAATCAACTGAGCTGAAGCAATCCGACGCTTGTAACTGCGGTTTACTTCAGCCTAGTACCCGTATCCTCCATAGGGAACTTTCAGGTACTAAATGCTTTTCGTACACCTTGTTTCTCCCTATATTATATCACTAATAAATTTAAAATTAATGAACTCGCTCTTCAAAACAACTACGTCGAACGTAATTTTTTAAAGAAAATTTTTTCATTTATTTAAGAAAAATTCTTACCAATATTATTATCATAGATAACTTCTATCGTATGATAAAATATGTACGTAGCAATTTTGAAATATCGCAGAATAATTTGAATTGTTTGAAAATATGAGCGAGAATGAAATCATTGGTACCAATTGACGCGACGATGAGTACATATTTTTTATTTAACTTAACGACAAATTTTTTATTATGGTTTCATTATAATACAACAGACGATACAAAAATCAAATGAAATTATAATAAATAGACAGAATTTCATATCGGCGGTATTTAATAGCCGAATGAATCAGAATTTATATTGTCTGTTCACGAATTTTGACAATAATTTCGGTAGCAGCAAACAAATATGTATCTCGCGTTATATCTGTGTAATCTGATTTTCCTTGTGTATATTGATATAAAGACACGGGATCAGTCGCTGCTCAGTATCGTCATTTCACTAAAATTAAGTGAATCGTATCGTTCAGTTTTGACTTACAATAAGGGTAATCTACCTACTTATAAAGTGAAATAATACTTGTATCTACTTAATCATGATAAGACATATCGAAATACATTTCGAAATGTTTTCATAATATTTCCGCAATTTTATAATAATACATGGATTAGTGAAGAAGTTATTATTTAAGAAATTATTAATGAATACAAGATTTGTGTTATCGACGAGCTCCGCGGCTTGAAAGAACAATAAGATGGCGTCACTGAAAGGTATATTTTTATTGGTAAGTCTATAAATGCTTTTGCCCGAGGTTTATTCATATTTCTGTAAATAGCTAACTAACATTTTAATGTAAGATCTGTTAAATAATTAATTAGTTGTTGCGATCGGTTTTATTCGATGTATTGATTTATATCACTGTAATGTTTTTATTAATGCATGTTATAAATATTAATCGATGTAACTAGAAACGTTGATATCGTGTACAATCAAACAATTCTCCAAGTATTTGTAAATATTGTATAATTATCGAATAATTAGAACGATAATATTTGTCTAATATGTGCTGTGTGTATACGGATGCCGCCGATAAGATTTAAGCGTGATCGTTTATCGTTCTGATATCTAGCTACATCAGACATTGGCATCATGCTCAATGACTTTATAAAGCAATAAAAATTAGCTTCTCGTAGTTTATTAAGAGGTAATAGAGCGTAATAAAGAAATGTGTGCTAATTTACTTGGTCGTATTTTACGGATTTATATCATTATTTATATGAAAAACATTGCATTCGTATTACAAATAACGTAAGAATTATTAAAGATTTATTATGAAATTAGAAAAGTATTAGATATTAAAAAAACATTAAATTTACATGTATTATCAAGTCCGTTATTCATTATTAATTATTGAAATTAGTAAGACTCGTGTGAAACGCATTGCTCGCGCGGTGCTTAATTTCTAATGTATCCTAAGCTCGGAAAAAATAATAATTCATTATATTATATAAATACTCCATTATATTTTATTGAAGTTGAAATCTTTACAGTTTATGTTCAAGTTGTACGGGTATTCTCAAGCAATAAATCCATGTAAGTGTAAGAAGATAATAATCTCTAACAAAATTAATAGGACCGTTGATTCGTCCAATCGATTATCTCCATAAAACAAAGAATCTAGCTCAACATTAAAGAAATTTAAACTAAGATTTTAGAAAATTTCAAAAGTGAAGGTATTCGATTTGATCCGTCAATGGTTCAATTAATAATAACTATGAAAGTGTTAAATGTTGAATTGATCCGTAAAGAGGATATGTTATTCTTACTAAATTAATTAAAGAAATAAAATGATTGCAGCTTGCGAGCACAGCACTTTTTGCGAAAATATTCCACATTATCCAACGGACTTGGTGAACATCGCGTTGGAGAAGAATCCCCACCTCAGATATTTGTCCTATGATGAACAGGTTCGTAAATTATACGAACATTTGTATTACGCTTAATTGTACCTTTAATAGATTTAACAAATAGACAACTTGTAATTTTGTGAAACGGAAAACGTATCTATAATCATTTTCGTTTCGTATTTATATTGCACTTTCACATTTCTCAAAACTTGGAATATCAAGCGACAATATGTTTACTTATTAAACATTGTATTATGTAGATAATCAAATGGAAACTCTAGTCAAGTTTGCATAATAATGAAAATAACAGTAGTTATTGCTTGCATCAGTTATTGACGTGACTGGTAAATTACACAAAATAGTTTCAATAATTTTTAAGAACGAATTTTTAATTACATACATACAATTTATTACGATCTGTGTTGTTTATTTAATAGCTTGATCAATCGACACGGCACGAAGGAGAACCTGACGAAGAGGCATTGTGTATGTCTACGGTGAGTTGGTTATATAAAAGCAAGACTATTAGTTAGTTATTATGCAACAATGGAGTCATCTATTCAAATTAAGGCAAGGCTTCCGCAACATGACAGTCATTTTTTCGAAGACTATCTCAGAATTATTTTGATTATATAAATAATAAATTAAACACAACAAAATTAAAATTAAAAATAGTAAAACCAATTATAAAAAACTGTTTTAAGTTGCAAGAATAATCAAAGTCACAATATTTCATGTTATAGCTCCAAGAAACATAATTTAATATATTTCGAATGTTTTCGCGTCAATTGAATTTAAATAATATTTCTATAATTGTTTAAATTAAACGATTTTACTTGTCGGCCACATCTCTCTATAGTTAGCGATTAGTTTCGCATTCAACTATTTCTCAACCTGTTATCCTTGTCTACTTCTTCTCGAGATATTTCCACGGTTCTCTTTTTTTCACGGATCTCTCTTGGATCTGATTGCTTTTAGCGGAAATGTCGTGTCTTATCAAACGTTTTCCTATTTTTATGACCGTGTTAAAGTGAAACCATAGTAGAGAACTATTGTAAGAAGGCCGCCGATGTTATCAACTGACCTAGTACAGCCAATCGTCCACTTACGATTTCAGGAACAAGTTGTATTTCCTAAATACGGTCTTACCAAAAACAAGCAATGGAAATACATCGTGAATCACGAGAACTTGAGACAAAATGTTCGCATCGAAATTTGCTCGTAAGTTTAAATACGGAATTATACAGTTACATTCAAGACGGGAATTATGGAGTTTTAATGTTTTTTTCTTTTTTTCAGAGAAGAAGACAAACCGTGCAAAATAATCGACGGCTTCGCTGCGGGTTACGTCACGAGTTGCAAGCAAAAATATATCTACCGTCAACTTTTTGCTATGGGACCAAATAATACGATAGATCGCGAATCTTTTCGATTTCCTGTCAGCTGTTGTTGTCATATTGAATTTCAAGGTGACAGATTCTTGAGAAACCTTGCTTCTGAAGATTAACCCTCGAAAGGCTTTTCTGATCAAACGTAACTGGGTATTACCTGCGATCGTTTATCTTTTCATTTACCAATCTTTTCGACGTATTTTTTATAATATTCCATCGTTAGTTTTTTCTACGGGCTTTGTCGAATCGTGTGAAAATTGAGATTAGTTGTCAGAACCGTCAGAAAGGGTTCTGAATGGACCCTGGCCCGCCGTTCGAATGTTGATGCAAACTTCGAATAATTTAAAATGAAATTAGAAATTTAATTGATATGCATACATAATGTAAATAATAACGATACATGCTTAAAGAAAAATTAATGAAGTATTTCCTTTTTATTAAACTTAAACAATTTTTTCTGTCTTAATGTTCATTTATTTTCTTGGATTTTTTCATTTTTTTTATATATATTCTGAAGATTTCCTACTCCATCAGCTTTCTTTACTTTGAACAAATGAGAAGTTGCAAATACAAGTTTGACCACTTTCGTGACGGACTGTATACTTTCAACATAGTGGAAGCCTAAGGGGACGGTTACACTTTTTAAAATATTTATTTCTGCAGATAGCAAACACCGATCTAAAGTTGCACCTTTCACGTGCCCACTTATTTTTCTTCGTTTCATCGCTTCGCGATTTCTCTCGTTTTAAAACAGTTCGTTCTTTGGAAGCCTGTGCTTTGTTGCCTCTGTTAAAAACCAAACAATCTGGGACGCAACTTTGAACTCGACTAAATGCCGTGGGGATTTGAGAATATTAATTAGTCAGAGATTACGATACGATAAATTACAGATTGTATCACGAACAGTGTACATTACTGAAGATATTCCAAGCATTTAGATTTCAGGCAGAGATAAAGTTTTGACGTTATTTTCAACCTAGTAAAATCGTTCGATGGCGCCACTGTCTTCCTGAGCAAATTATTAAAAATTTTGTAAGAAGAATCACATTAATAGATGTTATCAACTTATTTCTTCATTTTTACCCATGAGCATGCATTGGAAATTTTGTAAAAGTACAACGAAAAATAAAACAATGCGTAGTACTATCGCTTCTTTCAAATAATTAGACAGCCGACGTACCTTTCTCTTCGTTATCTCATATGAGTAAGGAAAATGAATAACTAAAAATCTTACAAGTTTTTACACTACAATGCGGAAGATAGTTTCACTATTCGATGCATATTAACAGCTAAAAGTATCGAGTCAATTTTTACGCATATAAAATATTGTTAACTGGTGGAGTTGAAATGTTGAAAATACATAGAGCTATTTTCTATAATATTTTTTATTCCATACCACAACATATCTAATATTTTGTATCATTAGATATCTTGTATGACTAGATATTTTGCCTTAACCCTTTGACCTAGAGTGGCGGCTCTGCGGCGCCATTAAAATTGTTGTAACACGTTCCAAAGTTATTTTTATAGATATTGCCAAAGATTAGATTAAAAAACTTGTTGAAAATGTAACTGTTATATAAGACACGAGTTATACGAGTTATACGAGTTATACGAGTTATACGAGTTATACGAGACTCAATTTTATATGTATAGATAAAATTGAAATACTAGAAGCCAGAAAGATCATTTTAGATTTGCTGTTCAAAAGACTTCGAGCGCGAAAGGTTAATTTAGTCGTGATCTTTTACTTACCGTTCGATTTATAAATTACTATCTCCGAACTAGCTTTTGGCATTTTACATTAATCTTGTAACGTATTCTACGGAATTCAGAAAGTGTAATAAAGAGTTGAATACCATTCGCAATGATCACTAATCAAGATTTTAGAAAGGTGATCCAATACTAGAAATGATAACTAGAAGATTGTATGTAACTACATACAATCATCTAGTCTAACTAGACATAATAGATGTGTGAATCAGCTGTAAAATGAAACCTTGTTGGTTGACTAGGTTTTCGTTAAGTGATACACACAAAAATAAGGATGGAAGCAGCCTGTGTAACAGAACACCGTACGATTGAAGGATAGACAATCAGGAAACAAGCAATGAATTCGCAACAATCATCCCCTACAATCACGTTGCCAGTTCGTAGGACATAAAACGTAACGTTGATGCTATGTATACGCAGAACTATTCATTTGCTGTGAACATATAGAACCAGCTTGATATAATTGCAGAATTCGCCTAATTTGCCCACTTTCTATTCACTCTATTTAGAACGTACGATTTCAACGTCCGATAATCTTCTTCATTTCTTTAACTTAATTATTATTCCACGCTTCTTCACATTTTAAATATATGGCCCATTTTATCTCGACTTGAACGAAATATTCACTGTTAAAAAATATTTAACAATTTTGAGAATCACAAGAAGAAGAGAAAGATATGTTTATTGCACGTGTCGGCTTACTGATTTAATTGTTCGTTGTCGTTAACTTTTTTCATACGTAACTTTCGTTTTATTTCTGCCGAAATCAAATATTCGCTGCTAAAAAATATTTAACGCTCGTGAAAATCACAGCAGAGGAAGAGAAATTAAACGCATGACAATTTATCCACAACTGTGGATAAATTCTCAATGAATTAATAAGTAACCTAATAAATAAGTAACCCATATAATTTCTTAAGTATATTACATTTTGATCTGAATTTATATTATATTAAAAATAACATAATATCCCAAAAATTAAATATTCATAATTTTTATAAACGTCAATACATAATCATCATCTTAAGTCTCTCCAAACGTGGACCATCAATTAACTACAGGTTCCTCTAATAAGAATATCAAGCCGCCAAATTATTTAATTTTAATGTTTTACATTTAATTATTAACTCAAATTTTTCATTATCATAATAGGGTATCTAATCCTAGTCTTTAACTTAATTTAATGAATGTGGATTCTCAATGAATCGTGTAACAGTTTATTAGTTTACGATTGTTCGTTGTTTGTCGTATTTGTCGTTGATTTTCCGCGTATGCGATGAGCGTAAACGTAAAACGATAATTTTGAAAGCGTATTTCCACGAGCCTAGGGAAACTTGGTTCAACTTAAGTTTACCCAGAGATTTCCAACTGCGTGACCGGACAAAAGGCCAGTTTCATTGTCCACGTGCAATTACATTGTCTACGTGTCGCCAGAGAAAATATGAAATCCATCGAGCAGTCTGATAAGATTCGAGCGAATCTGGCTATTCGTTATTCTGACGGATGCCCCCATGCATTTCACCGTGTTGCTTTCGTTAGCGTGCTCAGACTTAAACAGCTCAACAAAATGGTAGCGTCTTCCTTTTTCTTTTTTCCTCTTCTCGTGTAGACGATATTTTAGTACGCCTCTATGGACTTACTTACTTTCATGCACGGATTGCATCCTGCATTTTAATTTCGTTTTCGTTATCATTTCGTACGTGTAATTGGAGAAAATACGCCAAGGTTTGGCAGCTTTTTAAAGTCAATTCTTAATGAGCGAAAGAAAGTTAAGTAATTCTGAGCAAGCATGATAAAGAGCTTATGAAGTTACGATTTTTAATGGTTGGAAGAAAGTTGAACAATTTGGAACAAGCACGACGATTAAACGTGTATTTAAAGAAACGATTAATCTGATTGAATGTTTTATGTTATTCGTTCTCTTAGCATTTATATTATGAATTTCTGTATTTATGTGTACTTTATATCACCGATAATTAAAGTACGTATAAATAAAATAATAACAAAATTTGAATAATAAGAAATTGATACGAGATATTTATGTTATAAGCATTATATTATATTACTATAATGTATAAATACTATGCAAGCATTAATACTTTATATTGTTTATTTGACTATCGTTTTTAACATTTCACTTCAACTTCGCTTTATATATAATTAATAAACTATAAATACGTTCTAATAATATTATAATTCAATTTTGTATCGCAAAAGAGATTAATATTAAGTAATAGTTTGATTGGATTATTAAGACATTAATGAAAGTAATAAATAAAAGAAACCGTATTACGAAAATCGAAGCCATTACTACGAAAATAAAAACAGAACTAAAGATCAAACTTACAACTTGTATCGCCTGTTATTCAATATTACGTTTCCAGGCTTAATACTAAAAAATTTTGGAGAAAGTGAATTACATTACTCCTCACATTTTTACACCAGTCGTCAACAGTTTCACAAATCCAGTTATTAATACACGTTTGCATAAAATATAATCGACATATTAATTCTCAAAATCTTGCAAACAGATATTCGAAACGAAAAAAACTAGAGGCCAATGACAAAGCTTTACATGGTAAATATTAAAAATTCCAAAAAGGCTGTATCGAAAATTATGAATAAGAAAACGAAATAAATCTAAGCACGCGTTAATAAAATGACACAGTTAACCATGGCTATTTTTGTAATCGGACAGGGGCCTCGACGAAATTTTCTTTTCGGAACGAAGTTCCTCGAGCAGGCTTCGAACTTCCGTGTTGACAGAATCGAATGTATCCCTAATAAATAGATTGTCATTTTGGGAATGAAAAATCCCGGAGTCGACAACGTTCTCCCGTGCCTCGAAAAAGGTGGGAGTCGGTATAAAGAGAGGAAATACTCGATGGTGATGGCCAGTGAGTTCAGTGAGAGTGCCGTGATCCTTTTACCGATCTACCGTGAAAGTCAACGATGAAGGTACGCGTCCCCAAGATCATTGTGCGCAGAATTCCCCTTTGCAACACGTGTGAAGTGTTCACTTTTTCCTCAACAACATTGCATTCCTCGTTCTTTCTGCTCGAAACAACGCCGAAATTTTCGATTCGCTTCGCGTCGCCCCCCTTCGACGCTTTTCTATCGATTCTTTGTGCGACAAAGTCAAAAGAATGGCAAAGTGATGTTCGAGTATGAGTCATCTTGTACGTTTCTTTCGTGGCTGGCTGGTTGTGGTCCGTTCGAGAATCATCGGGTCCGTCACCCCCGCGTGAAAGTAACACACGTCCCGTTCATCATCACTTGCACCTTCTACACACGACAATGGAGAAATTCGCACTGTAGCTCTCATTTATCCTCGTACGAGTGGGAATCTAAAAGTGCAAACGAGGATCATTGTCGCTGGCGAGCGGTCATTTACCTGGTGCAAATTATATCTGTTTTCAAAGTGGTCGAGGACGTCTTATTCCATCGAGTTTCTTCTTTAATTTCCTTCTCTAAATATAAAGACGCTATAATTACAAACTCTTACACTTGATCCACTCTTTTTTCATTTTCATATTTGGCGTGAAAATTTATTTGACTTCATAATTAAGGAAAGATATTTCATACACTTACGGCAAATGCACTGTCTGCAGTAAACGAAACACATCTTAACATTTGGGAAGCTAATCTTTATAATAACGATATGGTTGGCTAAGAGTTTTATTTAGCAATTTTGTGAAACTTCGTTTTTCATATATTTCTATATCAGTTTATTTCATACCTCGACGAAACATGTTACTATCTTAATTAGTCGTTGGAAACTAGGAATGTGAATAAGAATTATATTTTAGTTTGGATTCAAATAGTTTCAGACGTCGCAGTTCGATGTTAATTGCAAAAACTTTCTTCCGTTTCGTTGGTGAATGAGACGTAAAAAGTTGATCGTGCAGCTTATGAATGTACATGAATTAAGGTAGCTTTACTATTGACTAGTGTCATTTAATAATTTTAGAAAGTATGGAATAGTTTATTTCGTAAAAATAATAAATTAAGTTCTTCGATCGCTTATGAGAGCGTTACAATTAACGGGTGAAACACTCTGATTAATGATTATTTATCCTTGGTCCATAGACTAATTCGAAAATTGATAGGACGTTTCTAATAATCGATAAAAATTCCAACTATTTCGTAGTTTTATTTTTCGTTAACGAGACAGAGGTCTCGGGAATGAAAACAACTCGCGTTTTTGTGCTTCCGTGAGCTCGCCGGAGAAATGAATAACCGATTTCCGTGAAAGTTGGCATGAATTTGAATAAATTCAAACGGACGTGGAAGTCAAAGGTTCTAACGAACGGAAGGAAAGTCGAACTTTGAGGTGTAAGGAGAAGTTGCGTCACCGGTGATGGGAAGAGCTTGCTAATTTCGGTTCATCCGATATAACCGGAAGTAATCTTCGTTAGTCACAGAGCATAGCGATACGATAGTTTCCCAAAACGTCGGCTGCAGTTCAAGAATGCAAAATAAATACTGAGATATTAGATGTTAGTGTTTCTAATGTATTTATTGTATATATTAGTAATTCTTCAAGATTTAATTATATAGTCAGAATATAAAATTTTCTAGTTTATAAAACACTTTTTGATTATTTCTTACTGAGACCGTTCATGGTCACCATTTGTTATTTTCCACTTAATTATCTTACAAATGGACAAAAACGGGGCAAATTTTTCGATTAACTATCATAGTTAATATTTCGCATTAACGCTAAATTTATCGAGTATAACAACAATTAATGAACAATGACGTCAACAATTTAAAATACACTGAGTAGAGTAGTAAAATATTTACGTAAAAATATTTGGCGCTCCTATTGGCAAAATTCAGATTCATATCTTCGTGGCAAAATGTTCCATAAATGATTTCTTTAAGAACAAATTTTAGCTTGTCACATTAAGCTTGTCATCATATCTGAGAGGGAGAGGGGGGCATTCAGTAGAAAATGAAATATTTGTAATTTTCCAAATAAAATTTTGAGGAAATATATTTCTATGGTATTGTCTATAAAGGATCAAATTACATAAATATTAATTTTCCTACTTCCATTTATGAGTAACACAAAAAACTCGTTTGTGAATAAATTATCAGATTGCAAAATCCCTACATAATTTTCTCCAATATTACATAAAAAATATTACATATACAAATTATCGTAAAGATTTCATCTCTAAAATATAATTTTTATCTGAGTTATTTTAATTTCTACGTTAACCCTTACAAGGCCATAAGGTTGCTACGAGTGAATATTATTATGCAAATGTTTATCTTTATTTTTTAGACATAAAATAAATACAATTGATTTGACAATTCATTTGTTTTCTAAATATGTTCTACTTTGACATTCTGTATAAAAATTGTAGACAAACTTATAATTAAATACGACAATCAACAAACTTAAAAGGGGGGAAAATGTTTTCCTTAGTTGTGAAAGGGTTAATGAAATGTACTATAGCTATATCTTATACCATATCTTAGCAACAAGAAGCGATACTTAAAAATTTTAGACAGCATTTGTTGTTCCTATATTTATACAACATACAATGCCTAGCATTAACGATTGGACACCTTTTAAAACATTGTAATATTATAATATTATGAACATTATAACAGAATAACGTTATTCAAATTGAACGAAATGACTTAAAATCTTTAGGGATGCTAAATGTGCTAGTTTACTGGTATAAAGACAGAATACCTTTTTAAGCAGCAAATTTCACCGAAATCAATTGTATTAGCGAAGCCACGGGTATTGCAAAATGTAAAAACCTGCAAATACTTTACTATTATCAGTCGAAAGTGAGAAAACTGCTACTCTCACGATATTTAATTGTTTATAGCTCAAGACAACGTAACCAATTTCGATAAAATATTCAGGCATCTAGATTACATGGAACTACGAAACGCATTGTTTAATTTTTCATATTTAAAGCTCGGGTAAAAAACTTAAAAAAATGCCAGTTTCTTATTTTTTTTTCGTTTCAAGGAATTACAAGTTAAAAAGGAAAGTTTGCAGACGTTGACCTTTCTCTTTCAGATCTCAATGAAATACGAGTGATTTCCGCCGCTTTTAAGAAAGTTGTACTGTTTTAAATGATGTCCGAATCTTAATGGGAGTCGTTTTATGTACCACAGCAGCTTTCTGTTGCTACATGCGTCGACATTTTAGTCAATTTTTGGGAAAGGGTGCTATAGCACGTAGGTTTCTCTCTCGAGAGAGAGAAAGAATCCGAGCGTGGATCTTCCGGTACTATTTTTACCTGGCGCCGGTTTATTTGCTGCCTTTTTTTTTAGAAATCGTGGCGATCGCGCATGTCTGAATGCTCTAAGTCGAACCGAACGGCTGAAACTAGGTTAAACATTGACTCTTCCAAGTGCAAGACCAAGGACGCGCCGATCACTTTCAATTCGCCGTAAGAAATCCGAGCCGCTCGATCGAAAACACACGGGGAATATCGCGATAAATCTTACTCCGCTGTCTAACTACGCTTCCGGTTTCATCTGGACCGTTATTTCCTGAATGATTTCCGGTTTATGCGCGCTCCCAGGCTGTTGTACTTTCAATTTCTCTACCGGCGCGGCAAAACGTTCATTATCCACCGGCGGGATACCCATAACGCAAGCACGTAACGCCGGTTCTCGAATGTTAATCGAGATTTCCGTGAGTTTCATTCGAGAAGCGATCGAACAATTTAGCCTCGCTCGCATCTCCCAGCAACAATTGAGAGTAAATCTATGGTATGGCATTTTCACTTCTGCGGGTAATTGCGATCCGCGACTAAATGCGTTTTGTAATCTCTTTTGCCGTTAAACAGGTTTCGAGCGAGCGAATTTAGATCAATCGAGATTTCTACTGTGGTCATTCTGCGGATGATAAGGCGTTATTCATATTTTCCACTCGGAGAAGGGAAACTGCTATAATAACAACGGAGACAGGACGCGTTCCTTGTAATTGTAACCCGCGGATATAACAGAGAAATTGTTGCAATTCATCCGCTGCGAATAGTAACGATTTACTGTAATGTTTCCTTTGATTTCCGTGCTTTCCTGTGATTTGCTGTTTCGAAATGAGCGTCTTTACAGGAAATTCTAATTTCAATAACGCCGATTCTGTATTGCATTTGTTCCGGATAAATATCGTTCGCATACTAACTATTACTGTATCTTAATATCGCTGACTGATTTTAATATTAGTTGTCTTAATTACTATCGTTCGCGTTAGAAATGTTCTGAAAAAGATGGAGTTATATTTTCTGAAGAAACTAGAGCGGAAAATATGAAGATTTTCGAACCGTGCGGGGCTCTCCGATGTGTGCTGGTGAATTTCGAAGAACCATCGGATTCCGCTTTATAATATAAGAAGGAAAATGAAATTGCCGTTGACTTTCCTGTACGCAGATGCGTTTCATCGTTCTGTCGCCATCAATTTCTTCGTTTCTTTTTCATTCGATATTGCTTGTGAAACCGGCAATTTTCTGTCAAGATCGTTGTTCGCCGCGGTCGCATACATGGGCATCTTCTAAAGCGGAACCCTACGGCGCGCGTCCTCGTGTGACTTTCACCAAGAACCGCTCCACTTGCTGCATTCACGTTACTATGCTCCACGCCCGACTGGTTTATAAATTCACGGATATGTTACGGCACGTTTTGTACGTCACTAATTCATCGCCCCATAAACGATTTTAGGGCCACTCTAATTATCCCGGTATGCTAATTATCCCATTGAACGATAATACGGCTTCCAGCGATAATTGTTTATGGCGTATGCGACCATAACGTGAAAAAGTGTTATTCAATGAGACACGGTGCTGCGTTATTTAATGGCGCGTTTATTTAATGTTTATCTGTCGCGGCATTATGTTTACTTTTAATTCACGAGTTTTGTCATTGGAAGAAGCATATTTTTAGTTAAACATTGCTTTTTAGAGCGTGAAGGACTTATTATTTCACTGTAGCAGTTTAAAATATTACATGTGAAATGTGATCTTTTGAAACAGTAGTTTAATATTAGGGTTAGCCACACTGTGTACGATTTCGTTGCTCGAGCAAACAATACATAAATTAATAAACGACAATGACTGTTCGTCATTGGTAAATAAGTTGTTTCGACCCCGTACAGCTTTTATTAGGGTGTCCCATAAGTTCTTTCCGCGATATAGTGTGCGCGAGTAAGGAGGCTTCCTGAGAGATAGAAGAAGGTTTATATATAACTTTAATAAATCAACCTTAACCCTTTATAGTCGAAACTATTTTCATTATATTTTAAACATATTTTCTGATCTCCTTTATTTCTATTTGATATGACTTATTACGATTTGAGCATATGAAATTGAGCTCGTTAGCAAGTACATTACTTATTGTTTTAACAATCTGAAAATATAAACGAGTCTGACGCTGTTACAGTTATTTTCAAAAATAGTATAACATTATTTAGTGGCGCCTCGGAGTCGCCACTGGAGTGCAAAGAGTTAAACAACAAATATCGTCTATTGATTTCTCATCAAGAATAAAGGAGGAACTTAAGGGACACCCTAATATATTATATTTAAAAAACGCACATTTAAATAAATCGTTTAAAATACTGAGACGAGCTGCTTAAAACACTGTACATAAATATGTTGTTTGAAACACCACGCTTTGATAAATACTTTAAAGTGTGATATTTGAGAAGGGCACTTTTAAAGACGTTGTTTAAAGCAGCATGCTCGAAGTGTGCACTTTTTATACAGCAATTTAATACATTACATTTAAATAAGTATTTTATGTGCAGTTTTAAAACAGCAGTTCGATACATTACATTTAAAACGTGCACATTTCAATAAAGAGTTTATACAAGTACTTTCAAAAGGTTGTTTAAAACATTACATCTGAAATATGCATTTTTAAGAAAGATAGTTTAAAGCAGTAAATTTGAAAGGTAGACATTCAAAAGAGAATTTTAAAAGATTACATTTAATGAATGCACTTTTAAGGAAATATTTCTCACACACTTATTACGTACTTACGTGTCTTAGAAACGTAAAAAAAATAAATATATATAATACACAGTAAGAGAGGGAATTCCTGTCGCGTGAAGACTATACATACGAATAATACAACAAAAATATAATTCACAAAACCATCTTTAATTCTTCTCTTTAACCGTCGATTCCTGAAAACTAGAAAGTGAACCGTCTCATATGGCAAATCATTAAAACCACGTGCCATTAAAAACCATCTATTTACCCCGCCACAATCGGCCATCTTCTCAAACACTGATCTAATCCGAACTCGTTTCAGTTTCCGCAAGTGGTCCTGCTCGCCTGTTGCTTGCTGCTGTTGGATCCATCGGTGATGACGGAATCCAACGAGCAGGAGCTGCGTGCTCGAGCATCGGCCCAGCTGGAACGATTGGCGCCTTATCGCAAGACGTCGCCGGATCCAGAACCGTCGCCGGACCAATCGCAATCGCAATCGCAATCGCAATCGCTGGAGACCTCGTCGTCGGGCGATCCTGTGAGCACTTACCTGGACGAGCGTCGAGTGGCCTTGGAGATCTATCAGATCCTGCCGGAAGACCTGCAAGAGGACATCGTGAAGAGGGGCAGCGTGGCCGTGCTGGAACTGCTCGAGAACCCGAAGTACGTGGCGCTGATGCAGGAGCGAATAAAGAGGTCCGGGTCTGAAGAAAAATACGAGACGAAGCGGGACGGATACAATTACGCGGAGTACGACCGGCCGCCGGAAGGACATCCGCCGGAAGGATACGGGGAGTACGCGCCGGAGCCGTACGGCGGCGGAGACAACTACGGGCAGCCGGCGAACTCTGGATCCGACTCCGGAGGCATCATACAGGGCTCCTCGAGCTTGATCGGCGGCATAGCCAAGGGCATAATCGGTGGACTGGTCAGCGCGTCGGGCAGCGCGTCGACCGGCTCGTCTTCGGTCTCCGCTTCGAGCTCGGCGCAAACATCATCGAGCTCGGCCGCATCCTCGATGGACCAGAGGAAACCGGAACCATACGGACACTACGGACAATACGGATACTATGGACCCCCTCACCCGGTAACTATGTAATTATTCGCAAGAATTTGACGATACGCACACGCATACATTACACGCGATCGCTGCGAGCTCTCGATCGGAGCCAGGGACTTCTACCGAGATGCAAAATACCGGCATTTATCGTTCGTATGGTCGTGCACGATTAAATTTATACGTCCCGGTCTTGCTCTCTTCGAGGTAGACTAGCACAGGGATTGACTACATTGGACAGGAGGGAGATAGACTAACAGTGATAGACTGTTGCGGTTGACTGGCTTTCTTTTATAATTGCAACGTCAATGGATAGCTAAAATTTTGCTGATTGGAATAAGTTAAAATACGATTCAAATGGGTCTACGTTTATCGAAATGCTTATTATTATATGTAGACCGATTATTCGCATGTAAAATGACGAACATCAACTCCAAAAATTTCCACGTTATCGAATCATTTAATCAATCAGCTGTTTTAGACGAGTATACTCGTCACGAGGAAATGGCAGCATTTCGTGCTTTGACGAGTATACTCGTCACGAGGAAATGGCAGCATTTCGTGCTTTGACGAGTATACTCGTCAGAAACAGCTGATTAGTTATTTTTTGCTGGGCACGGTGTTCCTTTAAGACTAGTATTCAGTTCTTGGACCGAAGAGGTGTCCTGTACGCGAGAATTTACGTGCTGGCTCCCGAGTCGATGTAAATTTAATCGTGACCTATATGGTGCCGGTATTACATCGGTATTCTTCAAGATTCTTCGAAATCCTTACAGAAACCGAAATACGAATAATCGTCGGTCATTTTTTCGATTCTCTACTTTTTAGTACACTTTCCAAGGTATTTCTATCTACACCAGTATTATTTATAGTATTACACTCGCTATAATACCGAAGTCAGACTAATTACGAGGATAGCTATTACAAAATATGTTAATTTATCGGAAAATTATTTACGACAATGTATATTTACCGGAAAAAGTTAAGAAGCGTCTCACACAGATTTCTTTATTCTTAACATACGACAAATGGTATCGCGTGAACGAAAATATTAATTTTATATTTTTGTAATTCTTCTTGCGCAACTTTTTATCTTTATTTTATTCTTGTAATTTATATTTTTTTTTATTTGTCGTGTGCAGTAAATGAGACAGTATTGCAATATAAAGAACGTGTTGCATGCTTCACTATAATATACGCTTAGTGAGACTTGTTAAAATATCAAACTTTTCTAACACGTTAACGATCATTTCTTAACTTTCATCGCTGACAGGAAAAACGAAATATTATATCCTTTATTATCCAAAATGCATCAATATTTTTCTATGAAATCATACATATACAATTATAATAACAAGTCATACAGTTATAATAACAAGTCTTTTTCTAATCAATATCTGCCGTGTGACCAAAAGCAAAAAGTAATGTATAAAAATTCTAGTATCGCAACTATTTCGGCATTATATCGATTTTGGTGTTGGCACGGCTCGGTACGCAACGACTTCGGTATTCTATCGACACAGCTTTCATTAGTATTATACCCGGTATCAAAATCATGCCGGTTTCAAGTCCCTGATCGAAGCACGCTGTCGACGCACGGACTTTCTATATAAGCAACCGAGAGGGATCGTTGGCGAGACGATGTGCGGGGATTTCTGGTTGCACAGCGTAGGTACAAGGCTTGCGTTTTATCGGCGAATCATGTCGGAATACATTAATTCTGCCTCGCTCAGCCGCGGAAGTCCCGGGAATCACGGAAACGAGCGACCCGGCTGCTGAATGCCGGTACCGTTTCGGAACGAGGCCGTGTTTATCTTTGGAAATTTTTCGAAATTCGCGCACGAAAGTCGTCCGCGGTTCGTTTCGACGAAGAAGAGGAAGGCGGACGCTCTCGCGAATCCGTTTTCGTTGCAGGAGCTCCCAGAATGGAATCGCTCTAGGAACACGATAACGTGATCGCGACGATCGAAACGTGTCCGCCATGGAGTTCGTACGGAACCGTCCACGAATATTGCCTGCCCGCTCTCTTTTCTTTCTCTTAGATCGTAGAACAGTGGAATTGTAGTAGAATTAGAAATGTTATAGAGAAGTTAGACCGATATATTTACCGCACAAAAGAAAATCACTATCTGGGTCGTCTAGGCTGCAATTATGGAGGGAAATCTTAGCTGGTTCTCATCATCGCCCCTTGTTCGATCGGCTTTCAAACGTCCGTGACTCGGTTTTCCACCGTCGTCAAATAATTGTTTTCCACGGAAACCGCGAAACGTCATGATCGAACGGCGTCACCCGCCGTGTCGTAAGATCCAGTCGATTAACGTAACTGAACGACTCGAATTCTTCGTAACAGACATCGCCGGACTCGACACAGTTGATTGATTAGGTCCGATGGTACGAGGATTAACGAACGTCGATGAAATCGAATGGTTCGATTGTAATCCTGTCGGCGATTGGGGTCGTCGGCGACGTCGAGGATACTCGAATATCGAACGGATAAGACTGAAATTGAAAATATAAGACTGTAAGTGTTTCAGGAGAAGAAATTTTCGTTTTTCTCGCGGGCGACAATTGCCGTTTGGCATGAACTTAACGTATCGGCTATACATATATTGTGAGAGACGAAGAAAGAGATCGCACGTTATTACTAATAAGATATAAGCATCCAAATCCGTTAGAATAGAGGCTGTTTTTATAATAATCAATGCTGTACCGAGCAATCTATAATATTCAATAAAGCAACGATTCCATTGCATTTTCGATCGACTTGTGCACGTGTCTGTCTTAGCTTAATGAAATTTTCTCTATGATAGTACGCCAGTTCTAAGCAGTTCACCGTGTGGGACTTCAAAAAGGCGATCTTTAGCACATTAATGCAGGCTGTAAAAGCCATAAGTGGCGGTGTGATTGCTTTGAAAGGTCAGCTTATCAAGGGAGGTGGTTACCTTGTCTCGACCCAAGGCAAAATGATTGCCAAGGCCGGTGACGCGATCACGTCTTTGGGTACTAATATCGCGAAGAATGCTGCGCATCCGCCAGCGACGCACCACGAGCACGCTTACGATCATCCTTCGATAGCTGGTAAGTTTTCGTGAGAATTCTTTTTATCTCGATCAGCGATTGCGAACTGTTTTATCTGCAAGTGCCAAAAACTCGGCCCCCTTACGACGCGCTGTGCTATTTCTAATGAACGATAATCGAGATTTCGCAGAATTTTTCGAAATTATATAGTATGGAATATAAAGTGAAATATTTTTGGAAATTATATAATGTGATACATAAAATGAAACATTTTTAGAAATTATATAATCTGACACATCAAGTGAAACATTTTTGGAAATTATATAACATGGAAACATAATATAAAAACATTCTCGTAAATTATATAACATGAAAATATAAAATGAAAGATTTTTGAAAATTATGTGATTCGAAAACATGGAGTGAAATATATTTAAAAATCGTGCAACGTGAAAGCATAAAGTGGAAAATGTTTTTCAATATTATATTATGCGGAAATGTAATGTGGAACATTTTCAAAAGCGACGTCAATGAATATAAAGTTTCTAATCATTGCAAAACAATCAATGGTACGAGAGTCAGTTCGATATCACTGATTTGGACAGTTCATTGCTTTTTTAACTTTTCAATGTAACATTTGTAAGACCGTCTCCTAGTTATTAATTTTTAAATGAATTTCTATTTTAGGAGGACACTTCCAGTGGTAGACTGTGGGTCTTTATATGTTCAGTTGTGAAACGTAATGAAACGTACAAATTAACAACAAAACTATATTTCGCTATATTTTTCTAAAGAAGAATCTCCTGGTTAAATTTTGGTCTAATTCCGATTTGTTTAAACTGACACGAAGATATAAATTTGTTAAAGATCCTCAGTCTAGCAATTGCTGTCCAATTTATCTATACAGAAACGAGAATAATTTATTTCTAATACATATGGCGTTCAGGATTCTCTGAAAATATTCTCGTTATAATAGCATCGAAAGTTTAAACATTCGATTTAAAACAAAATGTTGTAGCAAAACAATTAAACTCTGTTACATTAATCAAAGTTATTTAACGAACCGGACAAAGTATAACAGCTTGAAAATAGGAAATATGGTTCATCATAAAAGGAACAATATTACCAATTTACCACTGGATTATTCTCAAAACGTAGAAAATCGAGGAAGAATTAATAATATAAGTAGCTTACAATTTCATATGCCTCCATACAAAATCAGTTCGTCGACTCCTCGTGAAATGACCTGCGCGTAAAAAAAAATCATCCCCCGCTGACAAAATTAAAAAATGTGACGAGCATCCTGCGTGGTCTAATATATAAAAAAAAAGAACCGAACATTCTATAGAAAATATGACGACGTGCGCATGCATTAACAAAATATCGCCCGTGTCTGCCCGACAAATACTTTTGACCTAATTTCACAATGAAACGGTAGGTCACGAGGAAAGCTATGACGGGCCTCCGCCAAGTATCGAGGGGTATAGCGAACCAAATGACGGTTACCACGCAAATTTGAATTACGACTCGCCATCGGACGGTAAGACTTTCTATCATTACGGTGCCTGGTTAACCCCATATGCCGCCACTGACAATTCTCAACTTTATAATCAGCCGCTAATTCGTTGGAATTAAAACGGAGAACGGTGATTACATCGTTACCGTGGAATGCATGCGAGAATAAAAGCATGCCGGCCGGCCGCCGATTATAGCGGCCGACGCGTCACACGGGCCGCGATCCCCGTGAAAACGATGGAACAAAAATTCGGTGAGAGGCGTCGGAAATCCGTGGAGTCCGTTGTGTACGTTTTGAAATAAAGAAAGTAAAAGCGGTCTTCGCTTTCAAACGAGATTCTAATCTTCGGAACTTTCCTCTCTGTGTCGCAGCGAGTGACTACGGTCGGTAGAGGCTGCTCGGTATTCTGTAATGGCATCCTGGACTCTGTCGCTGCGATCGTTATTCGGTGTTACGAGGGTTCGTCGCGTCTCTGGGATCCTCGCAAACCAGAGTCACCGACTCCGACGCGACTCCGTATCCCAGTTTTTCTGCTCGAGCGCGTTTCGTCCAGCGTGATCGAAACGCGAGCTTTTCGTCGTTTTCGATGAGAATGCGGCTCCTTTGCTTTCGCCGCGAACAGACCGTCACTGTATTTCATCGTAAATGGTTTGCGTAACGTGCTTTCACCGAATCCATCTTTTCGGCCAGTTTGATGACCGAGAAAAGTATCGTGTCCCTCTTTCTTCTTACTAATCAAAGCTTGTAAAAACGTTGTACATATTCATGAGTTAATTACGTTCCGTAGTTGTTTTGTTGTAAGGTATACGCATGCTTGTGCATGCGTAACTGCGTGGATGATTTATAAATTGTGTAAAAAGTTTGCAAGTTTCTAGTTTCTGTAACATTTTGTTATGTAAAGTTGGATCTGAAGTGAAAGAGAGAGAGAAAGAAGATAAATGAACTAACACTTCGTTTCACAAAGTAGACAGAAATAATGTGTAGTATTGACGTATTCAAGAGATAACAATGGATTAATACTTTATTAATTGTATTTACTGTATATAGTTCTTATATTAATAATAATAATAATATAATATATAATATAATATAATATTAATAATAATAATATATATATTTGCAACTAATAATTGTAAATGGAAAGGGGTTGTACCATAATACACTATTCGCGTTAAATACATTGTTATATATTACAATTTAACAGATCATAGTCAGTATAAATAAAATAGTAACTAAAGTAATTATAAAAATCATTCATTACGTTGTAACATTTTACGTTGTTACGTTTTTGTGTACAGTCAGTCCCGAAAGTCTACGTCCTCCTGACAGTTTTTAAATATTTGAAACGAAATGCGAGGAATTTAATATTTTTCGAACATTCGCTGATTTATTAAAATCAAATAAATTACAATAACGATTTTTATTCAAAAATATAAATAATCCCAACACTTGCAAAATTTGTAGAAATCTCTGTTTATCTTTGTTCTATTCAAATCTACAATGATAAAGTAAATGCCATCTAATTCGCAGTTTCCGTAAATGTGTCAATAAAAATTGAAATTTGCACAAACAACTGTAATATACCTACATAGTTATTACGTATACATGAAAGTAGGTAAGTACCTACACTACACCAGAAAACTAGAGAACCAAGCAGAAGGATATGAAAGTAGAGACTTCACTCTTTAAAATGAGCACAGCTAGAATGTTGTAAGCTCACTTTACATGAAATTACAGGAATTGGGATTATTAATTAGCAAAACTTTAATTTTACGTGCTAGTGTATTTTAATGATACATTTTACACCTTGGAAACTGTGTAATAGATTTCATAATTTTATATTTCTCAGACGAATGTATAGAACGTCGTTAATTTTTAAAATCTGTTTAATTTTAACGAACCGTTTGGTGTATGTAGACTTTTTTTACCAGTTATGTTAATTGTACATACAACTGGTCAAAATTAGTTTCCTTGTAATGTACATTTCAATTGATTCTTACAACAAATCGTTTTTCCGCGTATTCTCAATTTCTATGGAATTTTATATTGGCAAAAATATCGAAGTTTAAGAATTACATATTTCTTTCTTAACTGTAAAAACTGTTCGAATCATTTTTACGTAGAACGATCGTAAGGATAATTTATTGTATTGTAAAAGAATATAAAAAGTATTTGGAAATGTCTACCGAATTTTTCTGCATGAGAAAAAGTTCTGTAGCTAAAAATTGCAATTGAAATAGTGCGACGATGGACTAAAGGGGTTTGCAGATTCGTACACAGTGCGGATTATGTATATGTATTTATAACAGAAATCGCTGAGAACAATATAAAACAATAGGAAGATTAAAGTAGTTCTATGAGTTTATTAGAGTACTATGGGTTATTGTCAACCCATTATATTGTTCAAATCAGAAAGAAACTTTTACTGGGTCTCTGCTTATTCAATTAACCCCTTGCACTATAATAACGAGCCAGACTCGTGACGAATACTTCGTGCTAGATCTACTAAATATGAATATTACTAATTTCTTCTAAATCGGAATAAAATTGAATTCTTCTGTTATCAAAGTCTAGAAATGAAAGTGAATAAAAACAATGGAAGAAATAAAAATTGTTTGGTCCTATTATGGAAAGTATTAAGAAAAAATAGTTGCTAATCAACGCAGCGTGAAAGGGATCGTAGTGCAAGGGGATAACGCAGACGATTTTTATTTTATATGAAAATTCGCAGATTAATAATTCAAGCACTACATCTAAAATCACGTCGTGGTTATATAAGTTAAAAAAATCTTTAATTTTCAAACCAGTGCAATACAACCCTTGGCAATAAGTATTTAGCCAGAAGCAATATTAACGAATTAATTAAATAAACGAAATTACATCTAAAATGCTGCGATATAAATACACAAGTCTGGGAAATATTAAATTGGACATATATTTAATAAATACATGACACATAATTAAGATTTTAATTTATGTTTTCGAATAAAGAATGGAATATAAGTTTACATAAAGACGAACAATAATTTTTTCACATGTATATGTAATTATTTTAACGATCTCGTTTTTCAATTAATTCATTGCCATTGCTTCTGGCTAAATACTCCAGTCTGCAATTAATGTAGACTATTTTCATTTTGCATAAAAATCCGCTGTTTATTGATTATAAAATATAGAGTAGTATAACTACGATATAACTGGTAGAAGCTGTGGTTAATGTCTATACAGCGGATCTTTATTCACAATAAAAATGATCTGCATCGCTTACGACAAACAGAGTTGCGTGTATTTTTCTTTCGATAGTTTAACCCCTCGCCGTACTTTAACGAGTCAGACTCGTGATGAAGATTTCTAGTAACAAGCTGATAGGTATAAATGGTCATCCGTTCCTTTAACTAGGAATCAAGTTTTATTCTCTTGTCGCCAATATTTAAACATTCCTTTTTCTTCTAAGAAATCAGTGCGATCGAAAAATTCGAATTATAGCAATTGTAAAGAAAATGGCACGGCAAGGGGTTAAATAAATCAAAAACAATATAATCGCGTATGAAATGAGGCTAGGTTTATTTAAATTGCACTGGCAAGGGTTATATAATTACTGTGCGAAACGAAGGATTAAGATTCCGACCCAACTGACAGACGTCACGTTTACAGTCGATGACCATTCGGGTCTTCTGATCGCAAGACCGTTGCCGCTGGAAAGTCACGGCGACCACATCTCGGACTTGGACACTCACAAGCCCAGCGTGACCCACCTGAACGGTAACTATCACGGTCCGCCACCGGAACTGGACGAGAAAGAGATCGAAAACACCGTGGTCGAGGGCGGTAACCACAATCAACCGAGCCACCCTGTCGAGTCTCATCACGAGCTCGATCATCCGCCGTCCAGCTACGAGGCTCCTCTGCATCAGTTCTCGTTCGACGATTCCAAGACGGGAATCGAGGAGAAGTATCCGCTTTATCCTCCATTGATCGGAGGATCGTCAACGGGTGCCCATAACTCGTTATCGATTCAGCAAAGCGTCGAATACCCGTCGCTGCACATTCGGTACACGGTGCCTATCAAAGGGTCCTTGAAAGTGCCGCTCGAAGACACCGCCAGCAACGACGTGTCGGTGTACGGTAGCCTGTCGATCGACGAGCCCGAGATCGGATCGACGAAACTGCATACGGCGAATCAGGTGGGCGGTTTCGAACTGCCGAAACTGCAACCGCACGGAAACTTCCGCGGGCTGCCCGGCTTTCCGAATACTTACCCCGGCGGCGCCGCGTTCCAAGTACCTTTGAAGACGCCTTTATTGAACTCTTACATGACGCCCTATTGGCAGAACCAGGGATTATTCCAGCCGGTCGCCGGTTTCGACATGTTCGGCTTATACAGGAGACGGAACAGCCTGCATAGAAGGAGATCCGTGAACGACGCTTCGCGGCACACGACACTGTCCCGAGCGTAGCTTTAAAGACTGATCTCAGGTAATTAGGGAGACGTTGGAGATGACGCGACGCGAATACGTCGCTCGTACAAGCTGCCATGTAATGTTCAATTTCACCTATGAGTGCGTGAGATATGAATGAGTCCAGGAATTTAGAACGATAAAAGTATACCGCGGAAACCTAGTTTTATTAGACTAACGTTAGAATCAATGTTTGTAATGACTTTGGACTTTATACTGTTGCAAAAGTGGCACGCCTACTTTTGTATCGTTTTCAGATGTAGGGGATAGTCGGTGTATGATCGACTATTGTGTAGAAATTGGACGCTCAGGATTTTATTATTTTATATACGGAGGATTTAAGATGGACCATGCGAAATTTAAAATGCTGTGAGATAGTAGTTGGTCAAAGTGATTGGTTATTTTAGAATCTTTGATTTTATCTAATAAAAATAAGATAAACTTCTTTTTTTCCGGCATGTGTTGTAATAGAAATCGACCGGATCGTTGGAACACAATATACATTATAGTCGTGTTTAGGACTTTGATCGTCGCTTTTTCGTCGTTCTTGGAACAGGATTACTATTGCAACATATTAAATAAAGTCTTTTAGAATCCACAACGAGCAAAAAGATCAAAGAGTTAACTGTTGTAATAAGTTTCGTCGTCTCTAATTTTACGTTATGGAATAAGTTTTTCTAATTTCGTGCAATTTTTATTGTAATTTGTGTGTTAGTCAACGTATTTGAAGAGTTTAGAAACCTGTAGATGATCACTATCTGGATTACTTCGAATGGAAAACACTCGATATGAGGATTATTTTGAGCTAAATAAAATCGATGGTGACCATAAATTCTCCTATAGCATTTTTTGTTTAAATAGAACAATATAGAGTAGACCGTGAATTTCATACATTTGTGACAAAAATGAGAGAAGATGCAAAACAAGGATTTAATAATACAAATATTTTTAACTGATTAAAAATATTAAGAATGGAAGCAAATTTTTATTCAACTCCAGTTTGCTGCAAAAATGGTGGAGAATTTTTATTCCGTATCAAAATACACAGTCGAATATAATGAGATTTTGGATTAAAGAAAATTTTCTCTATTGGACGCGTTTCTATGAATGTAGTTCTAACACAAGTTAAAATTTGTATTACACTTTGTATTATTTTATTACAAAATTGTAATTTTATAGTATATTGTACCATTCGATTAATTTGCATGGAATCTATTCTGCGTTGGCTACTTTGTTTCCTTTTGAACAATTACAAATCGCATTTATACTTTAATATCATTAAATAATCTAACTATTCCTGTTTATGTTTTAATTATAATATGAAGGTTTTCTTGTTCACGTCTTTCTTGGCAATCGAATGATTTTTAAGAGTAATTCTTGACCGTAATGCTACGTGTTGCACGATACACGAGATTTTTTTGTAATTTCTACTTGTCAGAAAAGATAAAATATGATATCAATTTACGTCGGGGAGAATAATAACATCGCGTGAAACGATGCAAACTTTGTACTCGATCTAATCGTTCAATCGATCCTAAATTTAGAAATGGTCTGCACCAAATTTCTCAGATCCAGAATTATCGATTTTGAATCAGCTTCTATCAACTCCAAAATAGCGCATCTATTCGTTCTAAATGCTAATTTTCCGGGTCAATGTGTGACTTCAAACGCCGAAGATTGCTCACGTTAAATCGTAATCGAACTATCTATCATCCACCTAAAAATAATCAGAACGTCCAAATTCTGCAAATATCCTGTCCGCATAATTATATTATCTACTATAGATTATTTTCTAAAGAATCGTCGGTGAACTAGTCGAGTCTGTTCATAAAGAATTAAGTCGACATAATTAACTGTATATTTATCGAATGAAACATATTAAATATATTTATAAAAAAGAAAGATAGCTAAAACAGAAGAATACGAAAATGGCGAATTAAAAAATTGACAGAATAAGAGAATATAAAAATTGTTTATTAAAAACTGAACGAGACAAGGGAATGAAACGATTATGATAGAAAATTAAACAAAACAAAAGGATAAAAACTAGTCTGTCCTATCGAACATGTAGTATCGAATAACTGAAACGTATTCGTGTCACTTACCACACTATTTTGCTCCTTGTTGCAGCGATCTATAGCTACAATGCGATTCGTCCTCAATGGTACGGGTTCAAAAGGCCGACCGTATACGTGACGACCACGTATCGCAGATCGATGTCACATTGATCGAGCCTAAATGCTACAGAAAATTGATCTTGTTGCGTCCGGGACCGTAGAATTTTGCAATAAGGTCGACGAGAACGAGGGGACGAGCTCTTGCACAAACGAAGAATACAAACAGGAGGAGCGTGCGCTGCCTCGAATCGTCTCGGTGTTACGTTCACCTAGCCGACGGAACAAGACCGCGAGATTTCACGGTTGGATCCGTTATTCGCGAACGAATCTTGTTGAAGTTATTTGCAAAAAGAAACCGGTTCCGTATATGCAAAACGACCGGCGGATGTTGGACAATTGTGTGCGATCAACCCGGCGTAGAAAGTATCCACAGCAGTTGCGTATTTGTTTGTGATAAATACAACGTCGAGATCATGCTGTGTGTAGCATTCGAACGTAACTTCGAACGCAAGTTACCAATTATTGTGCCTCGCTGTCGAACACGGTGCGGATCGATCGCGCGATCAGTATAACGAGGCGCGGCTGTAACATGTTCATTTTGTACATAGAGGCAACGGAAGTCCGCGAGCTACCGATGTCGTGTTTTTATCGAACGATAAGGGCCATAGAAATACAACTAATTAAGTGTATCACCCTCCTCCTATCTCAGATGCCTACTAGAATACAATCGCTTAGCATACTTCATACGAACCCCTCGTTATTTATATAACAAAGCGAGCCAAATTGTCTCCTAACACTCGACACCATTGAATGAATGTAACGTGGTTTTTTATTTTCAACTATTTATAAAGAAATCTGTCTGTTTATTGTTATTGTATTTTCCCGTTGGTCGTAGCGATGTTTAATAAACTACTGTTTTTTTGCTTGTTCTGGATTCATACATGTCCCTGTACGTCCTAAATACAGCGTTGTCATTGGAATACAATGTTTCATGGGTAATACGATGGTGACCGTATCCTCGGTTTGCTTTCTTGATTTTTAGTCCAATAAAACAAGAACGAAGAAAGCGGCGTGTCTGCACGTGACGCAAATAATTACTTTAATGAGACGCGGAAAATAAACGACGTCCACGAAATAAATCATACGGAGCAACGTCCAACCTCGATCTCCCACCGTCAAGTATCACGGATGGTGCAATGAACTTTAAAACCTAAATGACGCTCGTTCTGGCAATGCAGCCGCGAAACTGCAGCGCCTTCTCGATGATGAAACCATCGAAAAATCTGCAGGCTATTAAACAGTGCGATACGAATTACTTTCACTTTTATAATATTCGCATTTTCCATTAATTACAATTATTATCTGTTAATGGAGGTTGTTGTTATGATAAAATTGCTAGTTTCTAGTATAAACTGCGATTTCTTTAACTCTCTCTCTCTCTCTCTCTTTCTCTTTCTCTGAGATTTTTTTTATAAAAATCTATGCAGTCATATGTACAAGGTTTACCTGTAAATGTAGACCAAATTGGTTAATTTTACATTTAAATAAATTATATAAAAAAGTTTGCACTGTGACCACGTTTGCAACCATCTGGTTGGTGTGAAATGAAAAGACATGCGAGGTTCTTAATTAGTATGAATTATTTGCAGAAATAGAGCAAAAGCGAAAGGATAATAATTTAGAAAATGGCGACACTTCAAAATTTAATTACCGATTTTTCTTACTGATTTTACGATATTGAGGGAGTAAAAAACATAGACAATTCTGTATTGATGAAGTAGATTTTGAGAAATCATCGTTAAACTTTTAAAATCATTAAAGTTTAAAATTTGTCTACCAACACTAATCATTAGATGGTGGATCTTTAATCGAGATAAAAATTTTCCGAAACAATTGCAAGAAATAGGAATTATATAAAAGTAAATCATTTTGTATAATTTTTATAATTTAAAAATAATGTAACATTATTAAGTTCTGATATCTGCAGAATGATATATTTCAGTTACTGATTTTTGCCGTGAATGCATAAAATTCGCGGTCCACTGACCGTTCGTACGATGAATGATCAAGCAGCTGTAACTTTCTTAATTTGAAGAATTCATACACGAAGTTGTGTGAGTCTATTTTTAAGCCTTCTTCACAAAAATGTAAAACTGTATCAATTTTTTCAAAGATCCATACCAGGACATCTATTTAAATGCAATTATAAAATGAAACTGAATGAGAAATTCCATACCTACTTACGACCTTATATGATTCCATCGCGAGACATGAATATATTTCTTTAACTATCGTATAACAATAAATTGAATGCTCGGTCACATGCTATTGAGGGAAAGGCGAACGCAGAACACAAAGGCCTCCCGTTCGATCGTGAAAGACGGACTGATAGAACGCATAATTTTAGTCATAAACTCACGTAGCACCGGTGAATATAGTGGGTCACTGGATCACACACGTTGGTAACACACAGGTGTACGCTCACGCGAGAATCCAGTAGCAGGATATGGAGAGAAACGGCGTTTGACCGGTCTTCGATCGTTCTGTCCATCTGTCGTCTCGCAGGGGCTCCATGATGCAGCCGCAAATCGACTTTCCTGTCATCCTGAAACTTTTTGCTGTTGCCCCGCTATAGCGCGACGCCGTTGCCGCTCGAATAATTCGAATTACACAACAAATAATTAGTTCGAACTCGATTGGTAAACTTTTGAGAAACGGAAAAAATAGAATGTACAAATATAATATAATGTAATATAATGTACTGTAACATCCTTACGTTTCTATAGAATACAGCAATTGAACAAACATTTGGCAAACAATATTTCCGTTTAATTACTCTTGAAGTATTTTTGCCTATATTCATATTTACATAATATTAACAAAACTGGATTTATTTAATCTTGTAAGCTCGTATAAATCTATATAGGAACCTAATTTCTCTTACAAATCCATGTATAATTCCCCATGTTTTAAAATGATTAATATAAAATTTTATAAAAATTTCCTTACAAATCAATATAATTAAATTAAGATTAAATTAAAAATATAATTTTTATTCTATATAATGATTGGTACTATTCTCGTTTTAATGAACAATATTAATTTAAAACTAAAGATTATTTGAGAGCATTCGAATAGTTTATCTTCTAGATAGTTCGTTCATTTTTCTCTTATAAGGCGATGAAATATTATTTCATTACGGATATTATGAATTACTATGGTGGAATGTTTCCTTTCTCCCGTGCCGGAAGTTACAGCGTACGAGTATTAAAAGTACAAGGACGTGAAAATCTTACGGGAAAATATCGTTGCCCGGCGTGGCTCTGTCACGGCTGCGTGCTGGACAATGGTAAATTCGGAATTCCGTTAAATTTCATGGAACCGCTGACTTTTCCCGGTTACGTTTCGCATTTCGAGGCAGTCGTGATCCGTCAGAGTCAAGGTAGGAGGCAGCGTTTCGGCCTTCGATGATACGTTCGCCGGGTTGCGAGTATAAATGAAGGACAATGACCTAATTGCGTGCAGAACATGCAGTGCTTCCTCAACGTCCAATCATCGCGCGCGTGAACTTGTATTCGATTATTTGTGACCGAGACCAGATGTCCTGTATCATTATTTCATTATCAGTGCAAACATAAGGTGATCTATTCACGAAATTACAAATTTGTGCACTACAGCCGTTCGTCGGAGAGCAAGAAAATGAAGGTAAGCGACGTTCCACAGAATTATTATACTTCCCGTTCGAGACAAGATTTCATTCGAGTGTAACTGTTTTGTCGCGTCGCGTTAATTTCACGAAGTAAATGAAAATGTATCTTGCTAAACATAAACCGAAGACAAACATTTGTTTAAATTGTAAAACGTGCCTGTTTGAACGATTGGGAAAATTTAAGATTATCTTATTGTTAAATTATTTCAGAAATAATTTTCAGTAAACTATGTTATTGAAACTATGAAGCTGTTTTCATGAAATAGTATAAATGGATAAATGAATTATAATTTAAGTTCTCGTTCTAATTTTTGAAGTAATTATCGCAACAGTTTAGTGGGACCTCGAGTAGTTAATCGAACGTGTAAACTATAAAAACAGTTAGACAAGATTGCTAATTACGTCTTTAATACGTGCGTCTGTGTTTATTTAACGTTAACGCAGGTATTAACATACGTTGTCCACACTATAATCGTTTCTATTAGTGTATAAAACGAACGTTTCGCTCGCGAAGCAGTCTCATAATTTCGATGTTTCGTGATACAAGTTTATTGTCACGACTGAAAAATCATGTTAATAGACCCGTCCGTCCAATATAGAAACTTGTTCCGTTACGTGGCGAAAAAGGTATAGGCAGTCGATGTCTGGACGTTATCATTAACGGGGCGTAGAAGATATTTCTATGGATATTCGACAGGAAACGTTTTCCTTCTAAGAAGTGCAATTAACAACAAACGGTGCCATGATCAACTTAGTTGTCAATCATTTTCTGCCCCAGTAAGTCCTTTGAAGAATTACCATAATATGCGAGAACCATTCGAGCGAAAATTGCACGGCAGATAACAAATTAAAAGTTCACTTAGAAATCTTAATAATTAGTTTGAGAATGGCCATTATAGTCGCTTAATATTCCGAAGAATTTCTTTCTAAACACAGATCGGACAAAAGAAAGCCACGTTAAATGCCCCAACACGAAATCATTTGCAAAGTAGCGCTAAATGATGCGTCGATGACAAAATGGTTCGTAAATCTAACGCTAATATTCGATCTAATGGCGTTGCGATAAAGAAAGGCAAATTCAGCAGAGATTATTATCACGATAAAGGTAATCGACTTTGGGAAAGGACATTAGGGAAGCGTGAACGATTCGTAACGATCGCGATGCAACAGGTTGCGTTCACGATCGGCATTTCTAATTCGCACGAATTGGACGATCATTTTCTACGCTCAACTATTTTCTTTTCGACCTCGCGCTCCTCTCTGGCTTCTTACCCTCGCTTTTCCTATATCGATGTGGCACACCGTTCCACTTTGTTCGTTAAGAACACGCAGCACTTCTCTCTTCAGTTTCATTGCCTACGACAGCGTTTCTCAATCTACAGCACAATCGGCCAGCAGCGTCACAATGGAGACCGTTGCCACGGCCATTGTTGCGGTCATTCAAATCACCATTCATTCTAACACGCTACACGGCATGGTAGCGAATACGAAAATACGCCCAGCGAAACAATTTCCCTGCGAGCAGACGCTGCTATAATTAGCCGCGACGCTTCGCTTAATGAATAAATGAATTTCATCGAATTACCATTGCAATTGGCCGTTATGGAAGCGGTAGTTGACGGAGCTTAATTAATGGTGCAATGATTCGAATGAATGATATTTCATTTATATTTCATTCATAAGATTGAGATAGGAAATACAGTGATCAATCTCGTGAATTTCTAGAGGATTAAAGTAAATATATTTACCGTTAAAGTAACGTTGAATGAATGTTAAAGTACATGTATTTGAATAATTTATAAGCAGTGAGAAAGCTGCTTAATGATGAAAGCTTTGTTTAATGACTGAATGAATTTATTAAAATTACCATTGGCAATTGGTCGTTATTGAAGTAATATACTAGTTAAGTAGATCGATAATTAAATCTTAAAATAATGTATTAATTTTAATATAAACATTACTTCTATCAATTCATTTAACCTGAGAGAAATTAAAATAAACGTATGTTTTAATAGTTGATGATTGTTAGAGTATACTACGTGGAATTTAATATATTGGTATAATATGTTAGTTGGTTTCAAGAGTTACGTTTCACATAAGGAAATTGCGTGGGTATATTATTCTTACTGGCTACGACAATTTGAGGATCACTGGCCCACCACACGTCGTACATACTGACTTTACACCAAGAATAAAAGAAGGTGCACGTGTTGATATGTGAATACCGTAAGACTCGCGATAGGTCTGGATTTCCGGTTTCGTAGCGTCTGATTTTCCGATCGTTATGAATTCTTTGCATATTTCGCGGGCGCAGGTGCGAACCGGTTTCGAAACTCAGTTTCTTGAACATATAGTATATAATAAGCAGTAAATATATAGTCTGCAATAAGTATAGAATATATTATTTATATAACTAATATAGTATATAAATAAGTATAGAATACCAATTCTACGTCAACCTATTAAACATTAATACCAAAATTCGTATAATAAAAAATACTTGTACTTGTTGATCTTATTGTAAGCAATGTTATTAAATACACCGTTCTCAAAATGTTTACCAAGGAAACCGAGTTTATTAACAAGGTTCTATTAATAGAAATGTTAGGGCATTGAACGTGGGCGTACGAGGAGACCCACTGACCGTTACAGGCCGTAATAACTGGCGGTAATCCAACTCACAATTCCAGATTCCCACTAAAAATAGTAGACCGACCGACACGCTCTGTTAAACAAATTTCAGGCGACGAATTGGATATGCTGGCTGTTGGTCTTGTACGTCTGCCTTGTCGAAGCCAGGTACAAGATCAGAAGACCTCCGCTCCCTCCCCCGCCGCCGCCGAAACTGGTCTACAAGAAATCTTGGCCGATCGCCCATAGAATCTCGACCGGAAACACGATGTATATTAACGGAAACTTCCCGCCGAAGAGAATGCCGCAGAAACCCCTGAACTACAGGTGAATTTCTCGGACCTCGCCGAAAGAACTCGTTGGCCATCGGTCGTCATAGGGTGTTCAATTACAGGATACGTCGACCCCCGATGTTCAACGTCCCAGCCACCGTGTGGAAGAACCAAATGCCGATTCGGGTGCCGATGAACAATCACGTCGTTCTTCCACAGCGGCCGCCGGTTAAAGAGTTCCATACCGTGAACAAAATGCCGGAGTACAGTCCCGAATACAGGCCGGAGGCAGCGGTTCTACCACCAACTCATAGAGGTAGCGTAGACGACGACAAAGGACCGATTCATACCATCCCCGCGCCTAATCTCAGCATCATGGACAAGCCTTTCAGCGGAGAAATCGGCTCCCAGGAGACAATCCATCGACAACAGACCACTGACCCTGCATACAAAATCAATCCGCACGGTAAGCTTCGCGCTGCTATTCGGTGGGTGAATTGTTAAGGAATTGTTCTTCGGTCTCGTTAAAATGCACGGCCGGCAATTGTATAAATTATTGAGAAGCGCGACAAAAATTGATAGCATATACATTTATAACTAGTTTATGAGAACAGTGGACAGATGTCGTTTGAAACGGTAAGAAAATTAAAAGAATTGATTACTTTGATCTTATTGAAATTGTAAAAAGAATTTGTGGAAGCAATTTTTATTTTGTATTGAGATTGAAATATTTTATGAAGTATTAATGATTATGTACATTAAAAATGAGTCACAAATAATTCTCTGTACTTGTTGAGAAGCATAAAGAGTATTCATAACATGTACATTTAGAACAGAATCGTTTCCATCATATAATTAAGTAAAATAATTATATTAATTAACAGTAAATTCATATTTTAGACAAACTATGAACTTCTTTCGTATTTTTACATTACTTTCATATTTAACTGACGAATGATATTACTTGGTAAAAACGAACTGAGAAATTTTTCCACGGATGAACGAAATTAGTTAAGCGACAATACACAAATCGCGTCATTCTTTCCACAGGATCGTTGCTACCAAATTTCGACATCGCTACGATCAGCACAAGTTTAGCACCGCAGAAGCCAGTGACCAGTCCCACACCGACACATCACTACGAAGTGACCGAGAGTAACGATGTTAATCAGAAAGATTATCACACCGTTCTGCCAACATTCTTGCCGCAGGATTTCGCCACGGGTCTTTCGACCATAGTGAATCCCGATCTGCAAACGAACGACGTCTACCTGAATCAACCAGCGTCCAATATTGGGCTGATCGGTACTAACATGCAGCTGGGCCAGCCTAATCTACCGATGCAAACCAATCTGCACAGTTCTCTACACGTTGGCTTCCCGGAAACTGCTGGCCAAACGCCTTACATCATAAACCAACAGATACCTGATTTACACGTTGGCCATCCGGCGCCAGCCGGGCCTCCACTCTCGGCCACGCAGCTTTATGATCTTTTGAACAGCTTCCCGCAAAAAATGCCGGAACAGTATCCGCCAGGTAAGATGCAGATAAAATAAAATCAGCCACTACGTCGCTTCAGCTTTATCGAACATATTTTATTTGACCTTATCGAGCATTCACAGCAAATTGTACGAGCGTACAAATTAGTGTTCATTGCGCGCAGATATTCGTGGGAACTTTCAACAAATTATTCAGATAGTATCAAGATAGCACTAATAGAGGGCACGACGTTCCCTCGTCCACATAATTTCCACATAAAACGTTCATTGTAGAAGACCCCAATTAGAAGTCGAAGAACGGCGGCACACTTGGAATCCAATAGGACGCGTTACAAATTAATAAAAAACGATCGTCTTGCCTCTGTCAGATCCCAAGATGAGAACATCCGATCAACGTCGGACCGTGCGAAATAAATTTTTATCGATATAGAGCATCGATTCGTATTAACGATGTCAGCAAAAACAACGAGATGAATCGAAGCACTTTGATTCCAGGTCAACAGCCGCAACTTCAACAGCACATACTTCAACAGCAACTCGGTCAGATCTTCCAACCTACCGGAGTAACAGGTTTCTCGCAGCCCCAGATGCAATCATTCAATTACGACGAGCAAGATAACAAGGAGCAACAGCAACAGCAGGTTTTGTTCAACCAGGACTATATCGCCGGACGAGTAAATACGAATTATAACGTGGGATCGGAAACTGTCGCGGAGGAGCAGGAGGAGAATAATCTGCAAGAAACCGAGGATCTCTCTTACGTCGCTGACACCTCGGAGCAAGTGGAGAACAACATAGAGTACGACGAGGCGAACGACCAAAGTCCGCAAGCAACCTATTTCAACAAAGCGGTGCACGATGATGGTATATCTAGCCAGTTTTATACGACGCTGCCGAATCGCGAGGCGGCTGAGAAATTGGCAGCTCTGGCAGCAGCTGGGAACGTTAACAGCCAACTAATAGGTAAACTACAGCAGCAGCAGCAACAACAACAGCAGCAACAACAACAACAACAACAGCAGCAGCAGATACAGCAGCAACATCATCAACATCAACAGCAGCAACAACAGCAACAAGAAAATATGCAGAACGAAGACGCTATTCCCCCTAATCACAAGTTGGAAGATTACGATACAAATGAACAGATCAATGAGAATTATGATCATAAGTCTGATCAAGACCGGATGAGAAATCGGCAGAAGCAAAGACTGCAGGAGCAGCAGTACGAGGAACGACAGGAATACGATAGGCAGCAGCAACGTCAAAGGCAGAGTAGCATGTACAGTAATAAACGGCCTCTGAGAATTATGGTTCCTGATGAGAATGAGTACAGTAACGGCGAGGCGCAGAACGACGACACTCAAGAGAATGCGGATGCTGACTACGAGTACGAGAATGAGGAGGATACCGCGAATTCGCCGGCGAACGGTAGAACGTCTGAGAAATCTAAGTCCGAATTTGGATCGCGTTTGAACCCGAAGGCTGCGTCTTAGGTCGTTGTTTTCACAGTACTCTGTATATATCGTGAATATTTATTTATAACAATCGCCTCTTATTAACCGGTTAGCTTCAGTTCAGGGGTTTTATGTGATTTACTCGACGACGAGTAGGTTAACGCTGAAAGGGGAAGTTGCGTGGAGTTCCTGCGAGGTATGTCGACGAAACTTGTTGGAGAAAAATGGTACATTAGCGCAAGATGTTAGGGACAACTTTCGTCGACATATGCACTGGAAACAGCCTTCTTAGGGGACGTAGTAATTTATTTGAGATTATTTATTTCGCACCGTTGTACTCGCACCTGGTTGTAAGAAAGATGGACAGAAGTTGGTCTTTTTTTTGATTTACAGAATCGATTTGTTTTATTTCAATCATTGCGCATCACCAATTTGTGTTACACTTATATATGTACATATATGTATCAATGAGGTAATTCTATATGGTACAGGAGCCATTTCGGGTACAAACAAAAACATCTAACGAGATTCTAGTTTTCAAGAAACATTTTTTACCTTATTCATCCTATCTCTTTTATAAAACTAGCCAATGGGACAGCTACTTCGTAAAAAATATCTTACAGAACACGAATTTCGATTGTTCAACGTCGCGCTATATCATTACCTTCGCGTTAAGTCCTGGTGAATCTTGAAAAACGAGATCTCGCTTGAACAGAAACAAGGGTATTTAAGCAGTATAATGCTTATATATCCACGAAATTTAAAATGATGTTATAACCCGACGATAATACGTAAGGAAATATTATTAAGGTCGGTCCATAAACCACGGTTTGCCGTCGTTTGTTAACCGTTTTGTGAGAATGTCACAGCCAGTTTCCGTGACTAACAACGTATGTTCGAACTGAGCTGACCACTGCCCATCCGCGGTGACCGCTGTCCACTTGTCCGGCCACGTTTCGTCTCTCCATGTGCCGTGAGATATCATCGGCTCTATAGTGAAGCAATGCCCTGGTTTCATCACGCCGACAGCTTTGTTTTCTGAAAGCAATCGGGAGGAATTGTTTTGAACGGATTCCTGTTGCGCAACAAATAAATGTCGAGATACTTACTGGCATAGTGAGGTACACTCGGGGCAGTGTGAAACAAGCGATGGATCCCGTGACCGCAATAGCTGCGTACTACGCTGCAACCATGGGCTTGTGCATACTTTTGAACTACATTGCCAATTTCTCTGTACTTTTCACCCGGTCGAACAATGGCGATAGCTTTTGCCAAGCACTCATGAGTAATTTCCACTAATTTCTTTACCTCTGGCTTCACGTTACCGACTAAGAACGTCTCGTTCAAATCGCCGTGGAAACCGTTGTGATATACGGTGACATCAACTATGAGAGGAGAGAGTTATGAGATTACTTAGATTAAATTGAAAATATATTTATGTAGGCAAGGTATGTGTTACCATTGCAAATGTCTCCATCTTGAAGCGGTCTTGTATCAGGAATACCATGGCAAATTACTTCGTTCACAGAAGTACAACAACTAGCTGGGAACTGATAATAATTCAGTGGAGACGGATAGCAGTCTCGTTCGATACAAGCTTCGTAAACAGCTCTATCGATCTCGGCAGTTGTAACACCCACGTCGCAGGTACGTGCTGCTTCATCCAATACTTCACGTCCAAGCTATGAGAGTAATTCTGATTTATCCTTCCCTTCTTTGTTAAAAAGAAAATAAAAATACACTCAAAAAGAAAGAAATTTGCATGTGAAGCGACTTGTTGTAGTTAGCAGAACTAGTTCAAAATCGTTGGGAAAAGGACAGAAACATTATAGTAATAGTTAGTTATACCTTGCAAGCCACTCGCATACCCTCGATTTCTTCATCGTCAAGAACTTTTATCTGACTGGAGTCTCTGACTGCCTGTTCGCTTACAGGAATACCGGTAGTAGCATAATCTGGACGTTTAATATGTGCAGGAACATCTCGACGAGGTTCCCTTTTATAAGGTCGCAGTTGCCCAGTATAATGATAATAAGGCCATGGATTGTAATCATTAGATGACGCATCTGCACCTGTTCCTTCTATAGAAAGAACATAATTTTTGCTTAACTTTATATCTTTCAATTTATCGTGCAAGTATTTCAAATAAAATATACGCTTATTTTTTTACATATAGTTTTCATATTTGTAGACATGTATTATATAAGTAAGATTGTTAAACTTACTTGCTATTTTATGGATAACTTTGTGTGTTTTCCAACTGCGTTTGAAACAATCCTGGAACATAGCAGCAAGGTCGAGCATAATTAATGTTTAAGACAAAAATCTATTAGAAATTGGAAAAAGAGAAACGAGACAGGTGTATAAATTCATTTTAATTTAGCGGCATATAATATTTATTCAACTATTTAATGCGTTATCTGCACGTGCCTCAATGCGTAGAATATTGAATCTTAGAGATTATCGTATATAACGATCATTGAAGTTATTAAGTAAACATAGCCGGTCTATTAAAATTCAAAATGTCGTCGACTATTGTCATGTGATGTGAGCCAAGAAAGTGTCGGGCATATTTGGAAAGTATCTATAGTCGCCAGATTCTTCTCATGACTTAACCTATAAAATTATAGTGTCTCATACCTGGGTGCAGAAATATGAGCCTTGTATACCCATTTTCACGCATGTTGGACAACGGAGGCTGGCAACAGTATTACAGCCGGGTGTTTCGCACATACCGTATGCAAGTGCCATTTTTGACGAATTCTTCTTAAAAACTTCTATAACGTGACTCGTCGAACGAGGCACGACCAGGAAGAAGTAATTTGAGACGATCCTGTGCTGTTTTACCGATTGATTTGGCCGTTAGTACATCATGGCGACATTTTCTAATGCCACCGGTGTGGTACAAAATGAACCTACAACTTTCTAGAATCTGACTTATCGATGCAAACGAAGACCATAACTAGACAAAAGTGCACTCTATACGCGAAAAGCGGGTAGTTTATATTAGTGAACGAATGTTTGAAAAATCATTCAGTGTAAAATGTATGTTACATTTGGAGTTATTGGTGTAACATATTTTCGATTAAACATTGCATAAAGTGGTGTTATAGTGAATGGACTACAAAGAAAATTGAAGATCGTTTTTTAATCACCATGCAACACCGGATGTGCTGTTCAAAACGACTAAGGGTAAGAAACTTTTTATCAATTTCTCGTAGGTTATTATGCTTTTATTAATATATAATTTTATATTGTTTTATTAATAATTTATTCCTAGCTAAACTTACGTTTTACAAGCGATATCCGTTTCATTAGTGTAACACAGTGCTAGTTTTCCATTGTTTTATAATCAAGAGATACTTCAAATGTTACAATATTCGAATATAACATTCTCGATGATTTTTACCTGTTTCTATGTTAAAAATTTGGCACATTTTTTAAAACAAAGAGAACGGTATCTATTAAATATTTATAACTTGAACTAACTCAATTAGTAGATGAATTATGCGGATTAATCGAACGGTTTATTAATGGAAGTGCATACGAGTAATTAACCTAATACCATTGCCTCATAATTTAATATTTACCTAATCGCTATATTCATCGACTCCATTTATATAATATCGTTCTGTTAATACGACTTTAACACTATAATTAATATCTGTTCAGGCAATTGACTTGTGCAAATATAGAGCAGACAAAAAATCATTCAAGGTTATACGGTATAATTATTTTTCTTCTTTTTATATATCTAATATATTTAACGTACAGTTATAAACAAATTAGATAATATAAAGTAATAAAATGTTAATTACAATCACATAACAGTATGCAACATATGCGATTAATTTCTTCGTCATGTTTCCATAGCCAATAGGAGATTATTATCAATTTATTATATTAAACGAATCGAAAGTCGTTTTCTTCACTTGAGCTTTTAAAAGAAATGAAGGAAAATCAAATTATCAATGTTAATAATTTATATAAATGAACAGTATGGTATTCAATGAACAATGCTTACCAATTATGTTCATCTAGCATAGGAAAACAATTGTTTCGTGACAAACGTTAAGGATGAAAATAGTGGACAAATATCTCCATTGTTCATCTTTCACAATAAAATAACGATTTCGTCGAAAACTTGAACTGAAGCAAGTTTCTCTGCAGAAAAGTACATGTCGACACCGCGGAAATATTAAAGTTTTCGTTAAAACTTGTTTTCGTACAGTTTACGAGCGTGTATCGTGCCAAATGGAACACAAGCGTTCTTTGTGTCCAATTTCGCATTTACAAGCGATTAAAGTTGTACAATGGTATTTATCGTTCGCTCGACGCGCGACGATCGCCGTGACGAGCAATAAGTTAGATCAATGAATAGGACTTGTGTGTGCAACGTGCTCGATTTCTTTATCCTTTTTGCCTACGGAGCCCGTGGTGTAGTGGTTCTGCGAAGTCAGGCGAAATACGTTCGCCGTCGGAATTTCGACGGAAAAAGATTGCCGCTCCTTTTTCTTTCTTTTTTTCGGTGCTTCTTTTTTGTTTTTGTTTTTCTATCGATCACTGTTTGCGGCATAAAGGCATAAAGAGGGTCCAGTATTCGCGAAAGGATGCGCAAAAACGGGCATTTCAATGTCGAACGTACAGAACAGAACCGAGAATTGCTCGAGAAATATTCGCATAAAAAGTGTTCTCGCTCACGGTCGTTGGACAAGTTACATATTGCGAGCTCGTAAAATTTTTTCGGCAACCGCAAGGCCCTTTTTCACATAAAGATGCGGGGAGATCTCGCAGCTGGTCCGAGCCCTTGAGAGGTGAATGATTGAAAGCACTGTTCCATCAGTTCGTGCGTTATTTTATTACGACATTGTTTAACTTCTACATTATGATGTTCCAACAAGGAAAATTGAAATAGATATTCCGTGTCAGACTGTGTTAACAATGTGCACAGAAATAAAATTTAAATGATAGAAAATGAGAGTAGCCAAATGAAATAAAATATGCGTAATTAAATAGTATGATTATTCCGTTTGTAGACACTGTAAAATAATTTCTGACAATTGGAAACAAATTGATCACACTGTCTTAGGAAAGATTTTATTCATGCGTGATAGTTCAATTTTATATCTCGTACAATTTAGTATAGAATTGATACAATACTTGCAACTACCATGGCACAATGGCCGTAATAAATTATATAATCACTATTTGTAAAGTTCATAAAATAGTTCTGATAATTTTGAAACAAATTTGTATTTTAGATTTGAAATTAAAATTATTACATGTCGACAAGTCTTGTTTGCTTTAATCGTGGATCTTTGCTTAACTATAGCACGTCACTGTATATTCCTCTAATTTCTTTACGTTTGCACGTGTCTTTGATTTAAATAGCAAAATATGAATTGTCGTCCTGAAAATAATACAATAAGGATTATAATCAAACAAAATTCGAAATTTCGAAGTCATTAATTATAATAAACTCAAGTTTTCAGCACAGTATTTCACAACGATACTTTACCAAAAATTGTGAACTAAAATTTGCACTTGAGTATAAATGGTTAAAACATTTTTTAAAAATAGAATCATATATAATTTATTGCATCAGTAGACGCGTCATAATATTGTTTACAGAACAATATTAACCTATTTATATTAAAAAATTATTAGTCTAAAAGACCCGTCCCATGTAGAAAGAAAGCTGTTAAAAGTACAAATATTGTAAACCCCAATGTGCTGAATTTTATTTTTACAGCATACAATAAATTCTATAAAATTTAAACACTGTAATTCAAAAAACATCTTGCGAACTTCTAAATAAAATAGCTCCAACAGCAAAGGGTTAACTAGTTCAACGTAAACATTTGACACAGTTCAATATTTGTTTACGTGGAAGAAAAGAAAGGTATTTACGCGTATGAATGATTGCGTGGGACTAAACTTTGTTCGAGAAAGTTTAATTCGTTGATAAGTCGAAAGTAATCGGACAAAATTTCGATTACGACGTTTACGTTCGCAGCCGTAATAACGAGTGCGACGTCGTAGCACGTGTAACGATATAATTAAATCTGAAACGCGAGCAATAGGAAGGAGTCGGCAAGTTATTTCTTTATCCTGAGATTGAAAGGACCGTCATTCACGGTGTTCATTTCACCTGAGCACATCGTTGCGCAGCTTCATGTTCCATTACCAGAAAATATTCAACCGGAATGATCGATCTGAATATCCTCTCGTTACTTCGCGAAGCTGCCGGTGGTAATATCGACGGGTATATGTATACTTCCGCGTGGATGGTAAGATACTCTGCCCAGCCACGTCTGTGCTCCCCGCCCCTGCCACGGGGAAAAACTCTCCTACAATATACCGAATGATCAAACAGAACTTTTGCTTTTCCTTTGCGTTTTTCAATTAATCGGCGAACTCCCAGAGAACGGAACAGTTCATCGTTTTCGGCGATCCGTTCGTACGGCTTTTCGTAAAAGAACGATCCGAAAATTGATTAATTTCACCGAAATATATTTAACTTGA